>NC_134112.1:79366000-79707500 GCF_040939455.1 Microcebus murinus | reverse complement strand
CCTCCTATTTTCCCCTCATTCCCCACACACATTCATGTTCGTGGACATAAAAGCCATGTCCTGATTAGCTTCTGAACCTGTCTTGTGTGTCTATCTCTGCTGTTATTGCCTTCGTCCAGCTACTGTCAACTCTTGTCTACATTAATGTCATAGTTCTCTGACTGAAAATTAAGGGAAAGTCTTCTAGGATTGTCCAAGGCAACCAGTGGTTGAATTTCTGGCTAACAAGCTCTCCAGTGTTCATGCACATAGGATTTATGAAATATTTAAGCAGTTGAATTTCCATAGGTCTGCAGAATGTTGGAGTTGCTTGCTTTATGAGGAGGATGCTATAGAAGCTTGTTGGGCATGCGTTTGAAGTACCTTGAATTTGTTTTGACATATGCTGTTATCTTGGAGGCATATTAATTCTGAGGAAATCAAACTTCTCATGATTACAGAAGATCAAACTGTGGAAAAATCCAACATATAAAGATGGGAAAAGTGTTTTTATGCATATTTAGAAAAACATAACTTATTTAATCCAAGGTTATTTAGCAAAGCCATATGTATCTTGAGGCTAACCTACTTAGGGCAGTTGATAGCCAGGGAAAGTAATACAGGAGTATGGAATCAATCTGTCAGGATTCAGAGGCTAAAATTTTCTCTATTGATTAGGAAAACCAAAGTTAAATGGATTAATAGACTCAAATCAGCTGTTCTGAGAGTTGACTTTACCACATTTGGGCCAGCAATATTGACAGCCTTACCAGAATGGTTAGAGAATCCAGCTTGGCAAGGAATCATAAAGTATGTGGTGGAATGGTATGACTGCACCTCCCCCACAATGTCTGATTATTCTAACTCTGTAGGTAAAGGTTAAGGAAGATGCTAGGATGGAAAATTTGGGTGGAGAAGTACATTTGTTAGGAAATAAAATTGAATGGCTCAAAGACTGATTCTGGTGCTGGTATTCTTGGTGTCACTGGCTCTCAGTTCTGTCATCTGTACCTGGCAGGGCCTCCTAATGGAGTCCAAAATGGATTGTGTCTTTTGGCCTACCAGGTTAGTCATTCCTTTGGGGATATAATTGCATCAGATGATGGTCATAAACATTTCTCCTTCTGAAGGAAAAGAGGGACCTGTTTTGTGCACAGGTGCCTGGTGAGAGATGGGGGGAAAGAGATGAATATAAAGGGAAATATGTGGAGTCTCCGTGGAGAGAGAAGTAAAGGTCAGAAGCAAAGGAGTAGTGTTTGTGGTAGACCATGTGAAAGTTTGAGCACAAACAGAACTGTAGAGTCCAGGTGACCAACAGTATCAGCCAGTGTGTGAGTCTCTAGCTTTCTCTCCCCATCTTGCCATAGACCCCAGGTGAGGTTTGACACCCTAGCCAGGGGTCCTCAAAATTTTTAAACAGGGGGCCAGTTCACTGTCCCTCAGACCGTTGGAGAGTGTATACTGTGGGCCCGGGACGAGTCGGCTGCTAAGCAGGACAGGCAGTGGCGGTGAAAACACCCTGAGGACTGGATAAATGTGCTAGGTGGCCTGCATGTGATGTGGCCCACGGGCTGTAGTTAGAGGATGCCTTCGACACTCCTGGTGGCCCCAGCAGAGCAGTGGGGAGGTGCAGAACAGCAGTGGAGATGCTGACTCCCAACATCAGTGATCTCATGGTAGCCTGGAGACAGGGCCGTGTACTAGGTCAATTACCTGGCTTTAGCAAGAAGGCCAAAGTAGAGGAATGTGAATGGTTGGCACCCTCAAATTGGTTGGGGAAAACTTCAGAGGAAGCCTGAGTCCTGGTAATTCAGGCATTCTTGGAAATGTGACTACATTTGTATTCATGGGCTGGTGAAACTCAGAATATTTGAAATGATATACAGTGCCTTAATTCTAAAATGCCATGATTATGCTATACTTAATAGCATTCACACATGGTGAGACAAAAAACTACTTAGCACTAGTTTACAAATGAATCACAGAATTTTTAGCCCAAGAAGGAACTTTAGGAATCATCTACTTCAACCCCCACGTTTTAGAAATTAGAGTCAGAAAGCAAAAGATGGGAAGTGACTAAGCTCTGTGATGTTGGGCATGTTAGTGTCAGAATTAGGACTGAATCCAGACCTCCTGGGTTCTAGAGTTGGCGAATTTAAAACAAAAAGGAGGAGGAAGGAGTGAGGTTTTTAAAAAAATCAGTAAAAATACCAACTACAACCTGGTTTCACATCAAGTTAGAATTCTAAAAAATTACATTTTAACTAAGTTAGGTACCAAACCCATCAGTAGCTCTCTACTTCTTGGAATAATAGTGTATACTTAAAAAAAGTTCTGAAATTTCAGTTCTACAGTTAGGTATCAGCATAATTTGTGTCTTTGGTCATTCTATCTTTCCAGCTCCTCCCTGATAGCTTTTATTAGAAGAGAAGTTTCATGGTGGTTTCACAGTGGAAGGAAACATAGGCCTCAAGCTTGCTGCTTGCTTCCATCTCGGAGTCCTGCTCTGATTGTTTTCTCTGCCTAAAACACTATTCCTCTAAATCATCCTGAAACCATCTTCTTCTCATCTTTGGTGTCTCAGCTCAAGTGTCACCTCCTCTAGAGGCTGTCACTCATCACCCTCCCCTCCCTTCCTAGGCCGATTACCACTATCTTGGTGGCTCTAAACTAAGGGTGATTTTGTCTACCAGGGAACATTTGCCAGTGTCTGGAGGCACTTTAAATTTTTTTTAGTTTTTCAAATTTTTATTTATTTAATTTTTTTAGGTTCTAAGAATGTTTTTATTTATTTTTTTATTTCAGAATTACGGAAGTATAAATGTTTTGCTTACATGATTTGCTTTTGTACAGTTTGAGTCAAAGTTATATGTATGTCCATCACCAAGATAGCATGCATTGTACCCATTAGGTGTGAATTTACCCATCCCCTCTTTCCCCCTCCCACATATGTGGTTTCCATTGAGTTTTACTATTATATGTGTACATGGGTGTTGATCAATTAGTTCCAATTTAATGGTGATTACACATGGTATTTATTTTTCCATTCTTGTGATACTTTGCTTAGAAGAATGGTCTCCAGTTCCATCCAGGTTGTTACAAAAGATATTAGTTTACTTTTTTTTATGGCTGAGTAGTACTCTATAGTATACATATACCACATTTTATTAATCCACTCATGTATTGATGGGCATTTTGGTTGATTTCACATCTTTGTGATTGTGAATTGTGCTGTAATAAGCATTTGAGTGCACCCAAAGGAGAAAAAAATAATTTTTTCTCCTTTGGGTAAATACCCAATAGTGGGATTCCTGGATCAAATGGTGGGTCTACTTTTAGTTCTTTGAGGTATCTCCATACTGTTTTCCATAGAGGTTGTACTAGTTTGCAGTCTTATTTTTAATTATTATAAGTACATAATAGTTATATATCTTTACAGGGTACGTGTGATGTTTTGATACAGGCATACAATGTGTATTAATCAAATGAGGGTAATTGGAGTATGCATCACCTCAAGCACTTATTATTTCCTTGTGTTAGGAACATTCCAGTTCCACTCTTTTTGTTATTTTAAAGTATTTTCTAACTTGTTGATTATAATCACTTTGTTGTGCTATCAAATATTGTTCATTCTTTCTAATTGTCTAACTATATTTTCACACCCATTAACCATCCTCATTTTATCCCTTCTCCCCACTATCCTTCTCAGCTTCTGATAACCATCATTCTACTGTCTTCACAAGATCAATGTTTTAATATTTAGCTCCCACATATGAGTGAAAACATGTGAGATTTGGCTTTCTATGCTTGGCTTATTTCACTTAACATAATGTTCTCCAGTTCCATCCATGTTGTTGCAAATGGTGGGATTTTATTCCTTCTTATGGCTACATAATGCTCCATAATGTGTATATGTACTTCAATTTCTTTATCCCTTTGTATGTTGATGGACACTTAGGTTGATTCCTAATCTTTGCTACTGTGAGTAGTTCCAATAAACATGGAAGTGTGGATATCTTTTCAGTATACTGATTTCTTTTGTTTTGGACATATACCCTGCAGTGGGATTGCTGGATCATATGGTAGTTCTGCTTTTAGTTTTTTGAGGAACCTCCATACTGTTCTTTACAGTGGTTGCACTGATTTACATTCCCAGCAACAATGTACAAAGGTTCCCCTTTCATTTGGAGGCATTTTTGACCATTATGACTAGGGTAGAGGGTGCTACTGAGTAGAGAGCAGTGATTGTGCAAAATAGCCTATAATGCACAGGACAGTTCCTACAACAAAGAACTAGCTGACCAAAAATGCCAGTGGTGCCAAGACTGAGAAACTCTGCTCTAACCTATTGCTTTAACTTTGCTTTTTACCAAGACTATGCAACAATCTGTCTTCTTTCATCCCACCCCAATGAGTGAAAGCTCTACGAAGCCAGGAACTTTGTTTTGTTCACTGTTGTACACACTTCCACAGCAGTACTTGACACTTAATAGGGGCTCCATATATATGGGTTGAATTGACTTTATGAATGATTCCATCACCACTACTAGAAAAACCGTGCAGGGCCAGTTGTACTAGTGATGCATCATTCTCACTGATAAAAGAAACCAAGGCAAAACACCAGGTAAAATAAAGTGGCTGGATGTTTTTTACTTGGACCCGTACAATCAAGATCAACACAATTTTGTCTTTCAGAAAACCAATGAATGGAAAAGGCGAAGGTTTTTGAAACAAGTGGGTACTGGCTGAGTGATAGCTGTCAGCATAATACTGTATGTAGCTCCTATAAGTGTGGTTATCTAGGCTCCCACTGCGAAGGGGAATGGAAACAAAGCCATTTGTACATAAGCTGCGTTTGGCAAAGAGTAACAACTTAGTGATTTAGACTGTCCAGGAAGGCCGTGTTTCTTCTCTATGTCTTTTCATTCCTAACGTAGTTTGAATTGAGAACACAAATTCTACTCAAATGTATTAATAGCTTTCTAATGTAAGCTATTGGTCATGAAGAAATGAAAAGAATTATTTGAAGCACTAAAAAAGGCCAGAGTTTCAATCTAGTTTATTTTACCTGATGTGTTATTAAAAAAAAAAAAAAAGAAAGAAAGAAAGAAAGAGCAATCCAGCACTAATGTCAAGTTGGAGATACCTCAGTATGGTTTTCTCAACAGAACTGAATAATATATTAGTGAGAATATCTGACTAGCAAATGTGATCAGGAGCATCATGGAAATAAAGACAGAACAGTACTTTAGCAGCTTAAAATTCACAGATGGCAAATCAAGTGAAAGATCTGTTTATCACCCTCCAAACACAGTAAAATGCACATCGGAGGGCTGGGAAGTTTCTAATGGCAAATGTTGAGCTTTTGGAAACCTCAGTGGAACTCTTGGCTCTGTAACATTTAGCTGTGGCAGAGTTGGGGGGCTGCTCTCCTGACCCCTCGGCTTCTGTACAATACAATTGTGAAGCCATTGAGCTTCATGCCAGGAATGTCTGAAGGCAAAAGTTAGAGAGTCAGATATGCTTAATAATGCACTGGAGATCATTCTGCCATGTGCTATGTTTCATAAAGTCTGACACAAACAGCTTGATACAGAGTATTACAAAATATTAAAGCTGCTTTCTAGTGTTTGGGCTCTTTGTGTCTACAATTCAGTAAATGTTGTATGTACATTAACGCATGGCTTGGGTACCACATTTTTATGCCATGAAGATGTAAATTAATTAATGAACTCTGCAACCAATTAGAACTCTAATACATTTGACCACAATGCTTACATTTAGCATGTTTTTAAAACATTTCAGTTTAACCTTTCTTTGTTTGCATTACATACATTTTAAAAAGTTCTACAATGAATACATTCCTTTTCTAGTTAGGGTTTCTCCATTTTTTCTCTCTCCCTCTTCTGCCTCCCCCACTCCCTTTTTCTTCCTTCCTTAAACCAATTCATGCAAGGTTCAATCTTATAAAACCCCAAATTTAATCACCTGCTTTCCTAACCATTTGCTATCTAATAAAAATATAAATATATACTTGATAAATAGGATAGTTTCATTTATAACATGGACTGCTATAAGATGTCCAGTAATAATGTGGATCAAACCACCTTCTCCTGAAACACGATTTATGGCAAAAACTTGATATGTAGCATTTGGCCTTTAAGACAAGTCTTAGGTCTGTCTTTTAGCTGAATATGAGAAAATTGTCTAAATAGTATGGGCCCAAAAGCTTTGGCTTCGTTGACTTAAAGAGATGAATGTATTTTGAAGATGAGGATTCTTGATCCTACCTCTGTGAATCACCATTAGGTCAGAAGGATTTCAAAAGATGAGAATGGCTAATTAAATTTTTAAGAGCACTAGGATGAAACAGGGCATATTTGGAGAGGTTCACAATCTTACGTAAATGAACAAGTGGATATTTTCCTTTTTGCGGTGGCAGACTTTGCAGTTATGTGAACTTGAGTCCAAATTCTGGCTCATTCATCTACTAGGTTTTAATGACATTAATTGCTTAAACTTCTCAGAGTCTCAGAGCCTATGATGGTAATATGGGCATTAGTAAGAGGTATCTTGTAGGATTATTGTAAGGAATGTGGATGGAAACTGCTTAGCTGCCTGGCACCCAGTAGGCATTCAATAGATGGTTTTTGTAGAGTCTTTTTCATAACCAGGCATACAAGTATATGTCTCTGTTTGTGGCCATCTCCTACTCTATTTGTCAGTGTTTTCTTAACATTAGTGACTCCATTTTGATTCTGACAACTTTTATAGGGTAAAGGTTAAGAGAGGCCTGAAATCTGTCTATGAAATGAAGAGAACATGATATTTTTAGGTGACATGAAAAGAATCAACTATTATACTTGGGCCAGTGACATTTAGTTTGAAGTGACTTAAGAAGGTATCACTGTACAGCACCCCCCCCAACTGTCTACTCAGACTCCACCTTGACATGAAGGCTATAATTGTGAAAGATTGGGTAAAGTGGAGTGACCGTGGTAATACTCTGGGCTGCGTCAGAGATTCTGAAGCCAAAAAATAATCTAAGCATTATATTCCCAACTTTCCTGACCACCCCATGCTCTCAGCACCATTCTGCTTTGGCATTCAATAGATGGTAGCTATTAGTAATATTTATTTGTAAATAAGTAAAATTGAGTGCATTAAGAATCTGAAAAGACGGAGGATCAAGATGGTGGACGAGAAATACCGCCAGAAAGAGTTTCTTTGCAGAAAAGACAGATTCTAGCAGAAATTAGAAAAAAGAAGCAAGAAGGCGAGCATACAGCAGACAAGGGCCAGAAGGAGGGTTACCTGAGATCCCGGGAGACTCCACAGGAGGAGGCTGCGGAGGAGAACTAGAAGCTGCGACTGCCGGAGCAGCCCGGAGATCAGCGGGAAGGGTAGGTGGATAAATCACCTTTCCCCTCCCCTGCATTTGGGACTGCTGGTGGGCTCCCCAGTAGGTGGAGAGACCTGCGGACACCAGCCCAGAGACGGCCGCCGCCAGCTAGTGGTGAGCCTGTAGCAGACGCGGCACCAGACTCCCAAATCCCTCCGGGCACCTCCGTGTGCACAGCCCCGAGCCTCGAGGCAGGCGTCATATTGCCTCCTTCTCCCCTCCACCAACCCTACCTGCGGCTGCCCAGAGAGACAATACAGCGACCAGCAGGAGGCACCTCCAGGGAATGGGACGCTACCTTTTGGGACCCTACAGCTGACTAAGGGGAACTCAGACTGTGAGCTCCCTACCTGCCAGCCCTCCCAGGTGCTGCTGGCTCGGTGTTCCCAGGAGAACGGTGCCGACTCAGAGGCTGAGAGACACAGACACAGCTTGGGCTCCCTGTGGGTGAATTGGGACCGGCACTCCTCTCCCTGGTGGGGATACAGTTTGAACTCTGGGACCCAGAGGTCAGATCTGCAGACCAGATCCCGTGCACCGAGATCTAGCATTGCCCGGGGCACAGAAGGGATATTTGTGAACAGCCTGCTGAGGTGTGTGTGCCTCCAGGGGCAGATCAGCATCCTAGAGGGCAACCCTCCCACCAAAGGGAGGTCATGCGCCCAGCCCAGGCAGCGTTCCTGCACAGGGAACCTCCCCGCTGGCATCACAATCTGGGGAGGCCTGGTGGCGTGTGGTCTGGCCTGCTGGCAGAGGCCCAGGAGTAGCTGTGGAGTTGGGGAAGGTGGAAAGAAGCAAGGCCTGCTCCAGACTGCGGGTCTCAGACAGCCCCACCCCCACACCCAGACTTTCTGGCTGAGCGGGACCATTCCAGCCCCGCCCTGACAGCTTTCCCTGGAAGCAGAGAACAGAACTTTGACCCCTGCTAATGACATTGGTGGTGCCTGAGGGCAGGCTTACCCAACCCAGCTCCGCCCAGAACAAGAGCTGATAACAGGACACAAAATCAACAGCATAGCCTGTTCCTCCAAGCAAATGCCACCTACTGACAGGGACAGCATCCTGCACAGCCTTTTCACGGCACCCACTATCTCATTATACAGGGAGTGGTCGAATCTCACCCACAGACACCACCTAATGGCTCAGAAACTAAACAAGGTGTGTGAATACCCAAACAAAAACCTAAAGGAAAGAAACAACAACTGATCGACATGGGAAGAAATCAGCGAAGGAACTCAGGAAATATGAAGAACCAAATGGAAAACACACCCCCAAAGAATAGCACCAGCCCCCCAGAAATGGACACCAACCCAAATCAGGCAACCAAAATGACAGAAGAGGAATTTCGTATGTGGATCATAAGAACACTCACCGAGCTGCAACAACAACTCAATAACCAACACAAAGAAACCACAAAAAGCCTCCAGGACCTAGAACAAAAGTTCACTAAAGAAATAGACACAATGAAGAAAAGTTTAACCGAACTCCTGGAAATGAAGAATCAATTCAGGGAACTACAAAATACAGTGGAAAGTATCAAGAACAGGGTAGATCAAACAGAAGAAAGAATCTCAGAGATTGAAGATAACACCCTCCAACTAAATAAAACCATCACAGAGATAGAGCAGAGAAACAAGAGATAAGAGCAAAGCCTACAAGAGATGTGGAATTATGTGAAGAAACCTAATGTGAGGGTCATAGGGTTACTAGAAGGGGAAGAGGACAACACCCAAGGGTTGGACAAGCTATTTGAAGATATAATAGAGGAAAATTTCCCAGGCCTTGCTCAAAATCTTGATATACAATTTCAAGAAGCTCAGAGGACCCCTGGGAGATTCAACGCAAACAGGAAGACGTCACGACATGCAGTCATCAGACTGACCAAAATATCAACTAAAGAGGCCCTTCTAAGAGCTGTAAGACGAAAGAAGCAAGTGACATACAAGGGAAATCCAATTCGAATAACACCAGACTTCTCTAATGAGACTTTACAAGCAAGGAGAGACTGAGGCCCCATTCTCACTCTTCTGAAGCAAAACAATGCCCAGCCTAGAATCTTATTCCCTGCAAAACTAAGCTTCATATATGAAGGAGAAATAAAGACATTCTCAGACAAGCAAAGTCTCAGAGAATTCACCAAGACAAGACCAGCCCTACAAGAAGTACTCAAAACAGTGTCACGCACGGAACACCATAATAAAAACTCACGAATATAAAAACAACTAACACCCAAAGATTAAAGGCCAGATAATACAATGGCTCAAGAGAGAAATCAAAGCAACAACATCCAACCCAACAGAATGAACAGTAATCTACATTACCTATCAGTTCTCTCAATAAATGTGAATGGCTTAAAGTCTCCACTCAAGAGACATAGGCTGGCTGAATGGATAAGAAAATACAGGCCAAGTATATGCTGTCTTCAGGAAACACATCTAACCTTCAAGGATGCATATAGACTAAAAGTAAAAGGGTAGAGATCAGTATTCTAGGCAAGTGGAAGCCAAAAGAAGGTTGGCATGGCAGTTTTAATTTCAGACGATTTAGTTTTTAAACCAACAAAAGTAGTGAAAGACAAAGAGGGTCATTATATAATGGTGAAGGGCACAGTTCAACAAGAAGAGATAACAATTTTAAATATATATGCACCCAACTTAGGTGCACCCAGTTTCATAAAGCAAACCTTACTGGATCTAAGCACATGGATTAATAGCAACTCCATAATCACCGGAGATTTCAACACCCCACTGACGGCACAAGACCGATCCTCCAAACAGGAAATTAATAAAGAAATAATGGACTTAAACAAAACCTTGGATCAACTGGGTCTGACTGATGACATCTACAGGACATTCTACCCAAAATCCACTGAATATACGTTCTTCTCATCAGCTCACGGGACATTCTCTAAGATTGACCATATCCTAGGACACAAAGTAAATCTCAAGAAATTTAAAAAAATAGAAATCATACCATGTACCTTCTCAGATCACAGTGGAATAAAACTAGAAATCAACCCTAACAGAAACTCACATTTCTACACAAAAACGTGGAAATTAAACAACCTCCTACTAAATGATTACTTCATAAACGAAGAAATCAAGATGGAAATAAAAAAATTCTATACTCCTACACTGCTGGTGGGACTGCAAATTAGTTCAACCTCTGTGGAAAGCAATATGGAGATACCTTAAAGCGATACAGGTGAATCTACCATTTGATCCAGCAATCCCATTGCTGGGCATCTACCCAAAAGATCCAATGACACTCTACAAAAAAGACACCTGCACTTGAATGTTTATAGCAGCACAATTCATAATTGCAAGGCTGTGGAAACAGCCCAAGTGCCCATCAATCCAAGAATGGATTAATAAAATGTGGTATATGTATACCATGGAGTACTATTCAGCTCTAAGAAATAATGGTGATATAGCACATCTTATATTTTCCTGGTTAGAGCTGGAACCCATACTATTAAGTAAAGTTTCACAAGAATGGAAAAACAAGCACCACATATACTCACCAGCAAATTGGTATTAACTGAACAGCACCTAAGTGGTCACATAGGTACTGCAGTAATAGGGTATTGGGTAGGGGGGAGGGGGGCGGGTATATACATATATAATGAGTGAGATGTGCACCATCTGGGAGATGGTCATGCTGGAGACTCAGACTTGTGGGGCGAGGGGGGGAAATGGGCATTTATTGAAACCTTAAAATCTGTACCCCCATAATGTGCTGAAATAAAAATAATAATAATAAAATTAAAAATTAAAAAAAAAGAATCTGAAAAAAAGTTCTGCATTTATGGTAATGTTTATAATATTTATGAGATAGAACTGATGGTGTTAAGTATAATATACACACACAATACACATGCACAGGTGCACACATACACACACATTCTAAACCAGAGTTTGTTTCTAAAACAGATTCAAGAATGCATCTTTTAGTAGTGAATTTTGGCTTCTCAGTGAAGTTACAACTCTTTAATGGCAGGGTCAAAATTGTGCACTTTTCTAATGCTTCATCAGGTACACAGAGTATGCTTAACAAGTATTGGTTGATTTGACAGATTAAGGTATATTCAAGTAGCTCACAATTGGGACAATGGTTCTTCCCACCTTTTATTTCTTAATGTTGTGATAACTTCTTTTCTTTCCTTCTTATGATTTGGGGTACAAAAAAAATGATGTGCCTTGGGTAATCTTTCTCCACAGAATGGTGGAGCCCTTTCCTGGCTTCTCCCTCTTGGTACTTACAGAGAAGAAAGAATGAAAGTCTCAGAGGGTTACTGTATTTGAGGCTATTCAAACAGTGTTTGGGTAAATTTTCGACTGTTCTTACTACCACAGTGTTTCCTCTGTTTTAAAAGTTAGGAAAATGTATACATTTTATTGCCAACATAAAGAATAACTACAAAAAGTAATAAAACCATCGTCCTCTATATGTGTCATAATAAGTGGCCTGGGTCCCTCTGGGTGGATCCTTTTATCAGATCACTGAATTTCTGCCTTGATTGTCAAGGGGGTTATGTGATAATGTCACTAGCTATATTTTAGCAAATCCTGATCCTGAATAAGTTTAAAGACTTACGAGTAGGAAGGCTTAATTGAGAGGGAAGAGTGGAAACATCATGGACTTAGAACACATTTGAATTGCAGTTGCAGATCTCTCACTTACTAGCTGTGTAATCTTGGGTAAGTTATTTAATGCTGTACTCAACTTTGGAATGGGAATAATACTACTTACACTTAACTTGGTTTTTTTTATATGGATCAAATGAGATAATTCATGAAGCACTAAGAACAGTATCTAGCATAGAGGAGTTATTTGATAAAAGGTAAGCTTCTTTCTTTTCTCCTTCACTTTATCTGTAAAAAGAGACTGATCACTCTGCCTGCCTGTCTGCGTGTATTTGTATTTGTAAGTATTATGTTTGTGAGTATCAAACTAGGCAATGTGAAAACACTTTGTAAATATGAAGCACAATATCATCATAAGCAATGAAAATGACAGATTTTATGAACCTAGATATACCAAAGCTATCCATCTGTTGAGTAGTTGGTGAAGATTCCAAAGTAACTTTGACTCACTTAAAAATTCCTTGGTAATGGACAAGTGAGTTTTTGTACTCCATATGGACTGGGATGATTAGTGTCCCCCCAAATTCCTATCCACCTGGAATCTTAGAATGCAACTTTGCTTGCAAATAGGGTCTTTACCTTTTTAATTATTAATAGTTAAGGATGAATCATACTGGCTTAGGATGGGCTCTAATCCAGTAACTTGTGTCCTTATAAGAAGAAAACACAAAGACAGACACATATAAGGGATAAAGCCATGTGAAGATGGAGGCAGAGATTGGAGAGATACATCTAATAGCCAATGAGTGTGCGTGATTGCCAGAAACCATTGGAAGCTAGAAGAAGCAAGGAAGGACCCTGCCCTGGAGCCTTCAGAGAGAACATGGCCTGCTGATACATTGGTTTCAGACTTCTAGCCTCCAAAAATGTGAGAGAATAAATTTCTGTTGCTTTAATCCCCAACTTGTGGCACTTTGTTCTGGCTGCCCTAGGAAACTAATACACACCATACTGCCCCTCTTTTTATTGGTTAGAATTTTGCATAATTTAAAATGTACAGATGTTGCTATAACTTGAAGATAAAGAAGTCTTAGAACTTTACTGAAATTCTGCCAGAAGTGGAAATTAAATCTGACATTATCTACATGTAAGAACTCTCAAGGTATTGGTTTTTTATTTATTTTTTATTTTGCATGTTTTAGAAATCCACCAAAGAAGGTGGGATGAACTCAGAGCTGGGGAAAAGCTTTGAGCTTTGTGCTTCTATTCAGTCAGTCTCCTCCATTTGTTAAATGAGTGAACTTAGGTAGACCAGAAAAGGTATGTGGCAGGGGGAAGAGCCTAATGAAACTGGATTTTTATAATGGAATTCTCCTATATAAAATTAAAGTCATGTTGGATGTCTTAATTATTGCCATGTAAATGATCTGAAAGTTCTATTTTGCCTTCCAAACAATTTTGGCCTAGTCCATAGCAAAACTGTTTATTTCTTTTCTTTAACAAAAATATGCACATAATAAGTACTTCTATACTAACTTGAAGGACACCTGGTTATTTGACATACACTGCTGCCCCATCCCCTGAAAAAAGTAAAGTTAAATATCCTAAAAATCAATAGTGTAATGAACTGAATAGTATTTTGTCTGAAGCCTTTTTTTGTTTTTCCCTTTAAAGGATTTTTCTGCTTAAAATAGGCACTGCTATCATCATCGTGTTCCTCTGGCTAATTAAGGCCCTGTATAGTACTTGGACTGGAGGAAAGCAGAGGAATGGTTTGTGCTTTTCTGTATGGAGGCACAATTTGCATAATTTTTAACAATAGGCAGTGTGGTTTCAGACAAGGCTGCTGAAAGGTGAAATGAAAAGAAAGCCTACCCTTATGTGTCCCTGATCACTCATGATTTGGCACAACCAATGTCTGGAACTGGGTGTGGTTGTTATCCTGAAGGGTAGTCAGCATTCAAGTCAGCAGAACCTGACTTTTATAACGTGCAATCTCTGTAAAGACTAGAAAAGGCCTTCTTCTCATGTTACATACAGGGGCACATCTATAAAAGAAGGAACTGTCTAACTAGGCACAGTGGTTTAAAGGTACTTTGTTTTTATTTGTAAACTTGCAGTAGGACCAGCTCTTCATCTGTGACATATGTTCTCATTATTTGAAAGCAATTTTAATTTCTACTTAATAAGCATTCAATGGGATATTCATTAGCAATCATCTTTAAACAGAGTTGAGTTGAAAATCTGTTATAGAATATGGAATGAGAAATAGCATACTTCTTTGGCATTGGTCAGTGTAAGCCAGAGGTCAAATCTTGACTAGGATAGTGGACAAAAACCAAACCAAAACAAAACAAAGTAAACAAAACAAAACAAAAAACCTCACATAGTATCTCAGTGAAAGAAATAATAACAACAGTAGCTAGCATTTATTGAGAACTTATCATGCCCAGGTGCTTTATAAGAATTAGCTCATTTTGTCTTCCCAGCAGCTATGCAAGGAGATGTACCACAATTGCTGTCATTTTCATTGCATAGGAGTCTGCTCCGCAAGTTATTTCAGTGACTTGACTAAGGCCACAGAGCAGATATGGGATTCAAATTCAGGACTGATTGTACACATCTGTGTTTCTTGTGACATAAAGACGTTTGTCCAGTTCCTATGCATCAGGTTGTGATTGGTGCCTAGTATTTGATAGTACAGTAGGGAAATTATAGTTAACAATAATTTATTTTTTTATTTTTATTTAATTTTTTTAAATTTCAGCATATTATGGGGTTACAGATTTTAAGGTTTTAATAAATGCCCTTTCCCCCCTCCCCCCACAAAACAATAATTTATTGTGTATTTCAAAATAGCTAGAAGAATTGACTAATGTTCCCAACACAAAGATAAGATAAATGTTTGAGGTGGTGGATAGCCCCATTACCCCAATTTGATAATTATACATTGTATACATGTGTCAAAATATCACATGTATCCCTAAATATGTACAATTATCAATAAAAATACAAAAAGCATAATATTGGTTAAACAAATGAACTATTTGGTAGTCAAGAATCAAAGACAGCCTCACCAGGCTTAGATAAACAGAAAGATCTCTTTTGGTGATTTCATGTCTAGAAAGCAAAAGATATATAGTATATACATGATTTGGATTTGGATTTCAGATGCTTTCTGCTAAAGAAATGCCACTGGGTCTACCTGTATTATTGCCCAGAGGAAGTAAATTTATAGAGTTTAAATGTTTCCTTTGCCCACTTTCTGTGCTTTATATATTTTAGTAGTAGATGCTCCTGAAATAGGAACAATAAGGAATGATGTTCTTCCATTTACCTTATGTCAAATTTATATTCAGTTCTTCATACATGTTCAATACTTTGTTCACACAAGTGCACTGGTAGTTTCAAAGAATTCCTGCTATGTTTTATTGTTTACCTTTCTATTGTTTCTCCTTTCTTGGAGGGATGTTTTTGCTTTGCTATTTTTCCCCTTTTCTTTTTCTGACAGACGTGTTATATTTCCTTACTCATTAAAAGAGATAAAAGAAACTGTTTTTGTTTAGTGACAACAAAATATAACAAACCAAAACAAAATACACATATAAATCAATGAATTTTGAGTAGTGAAGCACATTAGGAAAAAAAGTATTGTTTCTTTGGTCACAACCCTCTCCCTTTTGCTAGGATATGCATAGAGATAGCTAATTAGCAACTCCTCTGAAATGAAAAGGTTCAAGTAAAAACCAAAATTTTGGGCCCTTTCAATTTCTTTGAAAATTTCTTTGAAAATTATCTATCTGCATAGGTTGTTGAGATGTTGTGAAAATATATTCTTAAAATAGTTTACAAGTAGACATATAAAATTGAGTAATTTTGCATGTGAGCATTTAAAGATTGGATCAGATTCTCTTTTGGAAATGGGCTGGAAATCTTGGGAATTTGTCTTAAGGAAGTAATCCCATTGAAACAAAACCAACCAACTAACCAAATAACCATTCCCAAATCCATTGCTTAGAGGTGCTACTGTGATACAGATAAACAATCTAGAAATAACTTGAGTGACCAATAATAGTGATTTCATAATTACAACAATAATTATTATCATAAAGTTAATATTTACAGAGTATATACTATACCATGTATCAAGAACTCTTCTAAGCACTTTAAAATTTATTAACTAATTTGGTCTTCATAAAAACCTTATAAAATAGCTACTTTTATTATCATGCCTATGTTACTGGATGAGGAAATGGAGGTACAGAGAAGTTAAGTGACTTTCTCCAAGGTCAAATAGCTGCAAAGTGATAGAACCCAGATTCAAACCAGGCAGCCTTCAAATTATGATAAATTAACAGACATGTTATTAGGTGTTAATTATAAAGAAAGTGTAACAATGTGGAAGCATGTGCAAAATAATATATTAGCCAAAGGATACTTGGCTGGTATGTACATGTGCTCTTGATACACAATACCTATGTAGCTAGAGATTGAAAAGTATTATTGCAATAATAAAATGGCAGTTATTAAGATGTAGGAATACCCCTTCTCCCCCAAATTTTAAATGTCATATTGTTTCTTCATAAGTAAATAAATTAAAGCAAATTAAATGATATTAAAGCACTCATTAGCCATGCTTTTATTTATTTTGCCATTAATACCTGTAGGTGATGTCATTGTGTATATCCCCCACTAATTAAGAATTTATGATAATATAGAGAAAGACTTAGCAAATGAGTGTCTCTTTTAATTGAAGTTTTTCTTTTATTTGCCATTCACTCATTTATTTATTAAACATTGATTCAATGCTGATACTTTGCATCAGGCCCTATGTAGGTGCTGGGGAAGACAAAGATGTATAAAGAAAAGCAAATACCCACCTTTAAGGGAAAAACCAGGCATTTGGGCGGGAGGGGTGTATAGGGAAGTACACAAACAGCCTCAGAACAGTGGCATGAGTGCAATGAAGAATCATGCTCAGAGTTGGGCAGGAACACAGGGATCACCTTTTCTGGGTGGACTCACAAAGGAATCCAGGAGGAGACTTGAGTTAAGTCTGAAAGGAGGAGAGGGAAGTAGTCACAGGAAGAAGGTGGGTATAGCCCTTCAGAGTAGGTAGGAGAGGGAGATGAAAGTGCAAACATCCAGAGGAGAGAGCACTGGCTACCCCGAGGACTGCATAAGTAATTCAGTAAATCTGAAAGGAAAGGAAGAGATTAGGATTACTATGTCTGAAAAAGTCTGTCTTCGCAGGGCAAATTTCTGTAAAGGGTGCGATTTACCTAGTTTTGTTCTCTCTGAGCTCTAATGATTATTAAGTAATTGTTAACTAATAATTAGTTAAGATTTTCCTCTGGAATTTTTAAAGATGACAAAATTATGTGTTTTGAACATGTGACTAATCCCATGCTCCATAAAGAAAACTATGTATAAAATAACATGATATAAACTATGTATAAAATAACATGATATAAATAACATGATATAAAATAACATGATATAAAAATATATCTACATTTTTATCTCTATGTATCATTTAATAGTGATATAGAAGAAAAGGAGAAGATAAAATAATTTTAAAGAGTAGATAGGTTTAAATTTTTTTTAACTTATTTATTTTTAATTTAAAAAGCTCTACATAATTATGGGGTACAATGTGATGTTTTGAAATATGTATATATTGTGGAATAAGTAAATTAAGCAGTTTTTAAAATTAGATTCTAATCCCTTCTAGTTACTGTATTGGTGGTAAAAATTCACCACTGTGGTTAAGAGGATATTTCTGTAATTGCCTCTATATTTGTTCTGATTTGCCGTTTATTTTGTCTTCTGAATTTTTATTACCATGTTTGTTTTTTCTACTTAGTCAAAGCTTCCTAAGTTTTTATCATCTTATTTCTGGCAAAAGATTTGTTTTTTGAAGTTTATTTGGATTCATAAGCCACAGACAGTGAAACCATTAATGAGCTCTGTTGAAAATACTATAGTAGACAGAATAATGTCCCTCCCAATAATGTCCACGCCTTAATCCCTGGGACCTGTGAATATGTTATTTTACATGACAAAAGAGACTTTGCAGATGTGATTAAAATTGAGGACTTTAAGATGGGAAGATTATCCTGGATTATCCATTGAGCCCAACCTAATCACAGATGAGTCCTTAAAAGCACTTTTCTTGGTTGCAATAAGAGAGATTGAAGACAGAAGAATGAATAATTTAACACTGCTGGCTTTGAAGATGGAGGAAAGGGGCCATAAACCAAGGAATGTGGCTGGCTGGCAGAAGGTTGAAAAGGCAAGGATATGGACTTTCCATAGAGCCTCCAGAAAGGAATGCAGCCCTTTGGACGCCTTGATTTTAGTTCACTGAGACCTATTTCAGACACACAGCTGTAAAATAATAAATTTTTGTTATTTTAAGCTATAAGATTTGTGATTAATCTGTTATGGCATCCTTAGATAACTAATACATATACTTAAAATGAATAATATGAAGGTATTTTTGGAATTGTCTGCTCAAGGGAAGTACTCCATTGATTATTGATAGTAGGTCTTACATGATTTACAATTAATTTTATCAATAAAACATAAACTTCTATGTTCCTATTCTAGTACCTTAAAAATTAATTAAAAAGTTGTCCCTTTGTCTCTTCAGTCATCTACAAAAATAAAATCTGAACTGCATGTTATTAGGAGACTATTGATAGGCCCTCAGTATCACTATTAGCTAGTTACTAACCTAACCTAGTCTGACTCCCTTATCATAACAATAGTGATAATGATAATAATAAGTCAACATTTATTTCCACCCATATATTAGCTCATTTAATTTTCATCATAAACCCATGAACATTGTTCTCATTTTACAGGTGAAGAAAACAAAGCTTAAAGAGATTAATTATCTTATCCAAGGTCATACAGCAAGTTACTGTCAGAGGTGGTGTTTGAATCTCAGTTTCTTGGACTTTCCAACTCTAAAGCCCATGTTCTTCATCATCCTCTACTGCTTCATTACACAACTGAGGAAATTGAAGCAGAGAAAATCTAGTTAATTTACCAATAGTGCAGGACTTACCAATAGAGCTGGGTTGGCAGCTACATCTCTTGACTCAGAGTCCTTGGAGGAGCTCGGAGCCTGTGGGTCAGCTGGTGGTAAAAGAGTCCTACTCCTCTCTGGGTGTCCTCTATCACCAGTGGGGCCTGCTCATCTTTGAGGCGGGGCCGCATGCACAGCTTGCTCATGCTTCAAGTATAATTCACATTATGACAAGGATTGGATGCTAATATCCTTGTGATTATAAGTTGGATTTTTTTTTTTCTGTTTCTGTTTTCTGATGCTTGGATCAATGATGTAAATGTTTCTTGAAAACAGGTAATTTCAGAAAGAGCTCTTTGAATGGGCTGGGTTTTATCCTTTAGAGATGCCAAAGCTTATGAAGAAAGCTTCCAAAACTATGACAGTATTTTTTTTCCCCATCTTCCTCTATAAGTTGTGAGACTGTAATATTTGAGAAGGTGATTATGAGGATGTGCTCTGTAACTACTGTTCTTGACCCAAGGTATTAACAGTTGCTCAGGAGAAGATACTACCTCACTCTTTAAGCAGGAAGTTTCAGAGGCTCTTGAATGCCCCAGGAATGTTGCTGAAAATTAGAGTTGACATGAGAATTAACCCATCTCACATTCACTTTGAAGTTTGGTGGATCCACTCTGATAAGGAAAAGTAGGTTTTGACTGAATTAAATCTTCCAACAAGTGGTATGAAAATTTCAAGCTTCACCACAGCCTGAAACACCTGCCTGGGTCAATGGCATAAACTCTCTTCTGCTGACTAGCACTTGGACTGGATATTGTTGGGCATTATGGCTTTTACATTCACATTCATGTTTGAAGGTTGTATGTATGATGAGGTTGTATTCTTTTTGTGAGAAGAAAAATATTAAAAATAAAAATACAAACATGTATTAAAAGCATAAAAAACAAGTTTGTGTTATGCATTTACTTTGAGTGAGTCTCAATGTTATCCATTCAGGAGCATAATTGATATTCTAACATGGTTTTATCCTTACAAAATGTATAATCTACTAGGGAAACAGTGAATACTTAGGTAAATCATGTAGTAGATATATGGATGGTAGAGAAAATTAAAAACTGTAATTTCTGTACAGAGATAGCACTGACTTTGAATTAGAGTACCCCGAGAAGGTGAGAAGGTGGGAAATTGGACCTTAAAAGATGACTGAAATATAAGTGTGGAGAAGCTTGAAGGTGGGAAACACAAGATGCATTAAGGATATGAAGGTCAGTCTGGTCAGAGCAGGGTCGGAGTGTCAGATGTGCCTAGGGAAGGTGGGAGTGAAAATAGGAGTGATACCTCTTATCCAATACAATACACTGGGAAACTTTAGGCATGACTAGACATTTTGTTTTAATAACATGAACAACTGCCATCCTCAAATGGCAGCCCAGTCCTTGTACTTGTTCAGAACATGACCTTCACTTTCAGTGGTACCAGGGGTTCCTTTGCTGTATATATTATAAAATGCTCCCTGGCTTGAAGTCAAATATTTTTTATGTCTCTCAGAATTCCTTTTCTTTGTAAACCCTGATGGGCTCCCTGAGACTTGTGATAAAGCTCAAAACTAGCAGGTGAAAGCAGATACGTCATAAATTAATGCACAGGAGCTCAGAGAAATTTCTTTGGGTCAGTCTAGAATCTGAGACCACAATTTGCAGTATCTCCCAGAAACAGATTTTAGAGTTTAGCTCCCTAGAGAAGCCACTTCCTCCACTCCCATCCCTGCATTAGGAATTCGAAAAAAAAAAAAAAAATCTGCAAATGGACTAAAATTTAAATGAAGCTTTAGCATCTATAACACACTTTAGTTAGCTATTCAAAATAATGATGCATAATTTGGTAGCATAAAACATATGTTCCTCTTTTATGCATTTGTTCTATTTACTTCTTCCAAGTTTTCATTTGAAAAGGTATTTCACATACATTCTATGCCCCAGGTAGTATTTCTTAATCAGAATATTGTGCAGATCTCTTCATGTTGAGTTTACTTATGATGTGGCTATACATTAATGAGAGTAGCAGTTGTTAAAGACCATTTTACAAAAAAAGGGGAGAAATGTGTTTCATCACTTTGCTACCACAAATTGAAACATACATGCAAAACCATGAAAGTTTTAATAAATGTGACATAAGTTAACAGAGCATGGAAGACAGAAGAATGGAAAATGGTGTCCCTAAATCAATTTAATGTGGTAGCAACCCCAAATAAACAACAGATTGAGCCTCTTCAGCAAAACATACTAGAAAGACGAAGGTTGTCAGAAATTGTTCATAGTATATTTTTCATCAAATCGCAGTGGAGATTATCTGACAGAATTAAGTACAAAGTCAGTTATGAGAAATTTGTCCTCTTGGTAGCTAATGTTGAAAATATTATTTATATTAACAGGCAAAATAGGCTGGCAGTACACAAGCAATTATCTAAATTTTATGGATGTGGTTCTGCCCATAAATCTAGGTAATGATGGCATATCTCTTATGAGACTGCATTAACTTACAGGTTACCATAATTGTGTTGAATCAAGGGAATGTTCACTTGAAGATTAAGGCATCAGAGTGATAGCTACTAGCTAATAGACAAGCTAATCCTGATCTTCAACAACAAAAGAAACTTTCCAATTAACTATAAATGAATATAATTTGAACACTGACCCTTTTTATATTCATTATATTCTCCACAACTATTTCATTGCTAGAAGGTTAAGGGATGTGAAATTAAAGTACTCTTGTTTTTCATATGATGAAAACAATGGAGGTAGTTAAACAGTCAAATTCATTGAACCCAGAAATAGAGATTCTGATTTCTGTAGAAATGTAATTTCAACATTCTTTCAATCTGAAGGTTCTTCTGATATTGCAGAGTGATTTAATCTTGGCTCTGATGTAAATGAGTTGGTATTTCCAAAATATAAACTTACATAATTGAATCGGATGAGAAATAAAAATCTAAGAATAAGAATGTAACACTTTTTTGCTTTTATTTTTTCAAAACTGTTAAATGACAGTATTTATTAAATTTAAAATACTGAAACAAATTTTTAATCTGTTGATAACCTTTGTTATATTAGACAGGATATTTCAATTCTCCTTCTTTCTAAAAATTAGAAAAATTTACTGTTGTCATAGACTTACAAAAAAGTTCAAAGCTTTTATTAGTGCATAAAAATGTTTTACCAGGCCACTTGACTAAACAATACCCAGAGAGGAAAGAAATCAATTCATTCTCAGCATAAAAGTTTTTTTTTTTTTTTTTACCTGAAGCTAATATTTAACTAATTATAATAACATAAGACTGGAGTTCAAAGAGTAATGTCTGAGCTAGATTTCTTTTTAGAAAAAATAAGCACCTTCTTTTAGTTTGGTTACCACCTTAGGTACTTGCAAATATGCCTGGATTTTATCTTTGTAATTCAAAATACTATAGTTTTTATTTTTATGTAAATAGACTTGTCGAAGACTGCATTGTTGGCCTCAATTCTCCATCTCTCCCCATATCACTTCCCTTGCCATTTAACTTTACAGTCCATTTTCACAAAGGGCAGGACATAATTCTCTGTCCCTGAGTTTAGCCATGTGGTTTGCCTTTGCCAATAGAGTGAGGTGGAGGTGAGGGCATGCCAGCTCTGAGCTTAGGCCTCAAGAACCCTTGTGTATTTCTAATGACAAGCTCCTCTTCCATTGCCATGACAATATGTCCGGATAGCCTGCTGGAGGATGAGAGACATGTGGAACAGGGCTGAGGAATCCCAGTTGCCCCTGGCAAAGCAAGCTGATATCAGCTGATAGCCAGTTGACTGCAGACCTGTGAACAAATTTGGCCAAGATTAGCAGATAGCAGAGCCATCTAGCCAACCCCCAGCTGTTCCAGACATAAACAATAAATGCTTATTGCCAAATTCTACTGAGATTTTTGTGGCTCTTTATGATGTATTACTATTATGGAAGGAGATATCTGATACATTTCTTCTGCTGGTCTACCATCAGAGGTCAAAATATGTTGACTTGTATTTTTCCATCAGGGGGAATGAGTTGCTGTAAACTGGTTGCTTTTCTTCAAAAGGTTTTCTTAGTAGTATAAATTTAAGAGGAGGCTGATTGGCTCTTGGGGTCACAGAATGTTGTTTTACTCTGTGAAGCTCAATGGCTCATGAACCAGACAGAGATGTAGTCTTTGACCTTGGCTTCTTTTCACCTACAATGAACAGTTTTACCTTCCTCCCTTTCTTGCTTCTATTTTTTCCTTTTCCTTTATTGCTCAGCAAATATTAACTAAACATTTCTTTAGTGCCTCCTATGTGTCAGACAGGCATTGTGGGACCACACAGACTAGACTGAGGGAGGGCTTGCAAAATTCAATTAATCTGAACCAATTAAGAAATAATTTAGGTAAAACATCAATTTGGAGATATTTGCTGAGTATTTAGGCATGTGGTTCTTATATCAGGAGACAGAAAAAGGAAGAAACAAAACCTGCTATATAGGGCAAATGAGACAGAATTCTGTAGATCCTCTATCAAACTGACTATGATGATGCCCCTTCTCCTCTGGCCAGTCCTAAATAAAGCCACTTCTCTGCATAGGAGATGACTCATTGCATTCACACTAAGGCACTTGAGAATTACTGTTGTTTACAGAAAGCATCACCAGCAGCAAGGTTTAAGAATACCCCACAGTTAAAACACAAATACATTTGCAGTGATGAGTGATGGAAAATAGTTCAAACTTGCTTAGGTCTGCAGATCTTCCTAATATACTGTGTGAACTTGTGTTAAGATACTAGGGGAGAAAATGCCACCACTGGAAAGATGGTAGATGTTTGACTGCAATCCAAATTCCTATAAAGGCACTTTTGAAGCTTCTAACTTTTATGGCAGTTTGGGATTTACAATACAATACAAAACCTGGGTGATAGAAACCATGAGAAAATAAAAGTTCCTTTTACTGCTTTGGAGGCTCAGTGTTTATATTATCATTTAATGCAAGATAAAAGTCACAAGGATAGTAGTGTGGAGAGCTGATTGGAGGAGAATTGCTGTCAACTCAGCCCTGGTGGATTGATGGAAGAGGCTCTGCCAGGTCAAGGTGAGTGAGTGTCCTCAGACTGGTCTGATGGTTTGGATTTGACTCCCTGGATAAAGTGAATTACTTGATTTATTAACAAACCTTGCTTGCTATTTGATAAGCACTGTACCGGGCTTGGCTGGAGGTGCCCTTGATAGATCCGTTGGGGAGATTAAACATGGCATGAGAACAAGTTAGAAAAAAATGATGTCAGATGTATAATAGTATGTGTAAAAATTAGCAATCTTATGTTCAAAATAATAATGCACAGATGACAGTCAATTCATTGAAGATGGTCTTTCTGAGGTAAGTGTTGGTCCTTTGCACCACTGTTGAGATGGAAATGACTTGGCTGAGACTATATGATGAATGGTCCAGATGGGGCCATGATGTCTGCATGGGGTAGGGTTGTAAGGCATCTTGGAGCTCAAGTAGCCCCTCATCCTGGAAATCTATGCAGTATTTTATTAATGCCTTTAAGTAAGAACTTTTCACTGTTATTATTTAAGAGGCACTATAGTTTAGAACTATTGGCTCAGCCACTTACTAGTTATATGACTTGGGTCAAGTTATTGACCTCTGTGTCTCAGTTTTCTTATCTATAAAATGGAGTCATCAATAGTGCCTCTATCACAGGTTGTTGTGAAAATACAATGAGCCCTGTTAAATTACTCCATGGAGAAGTGCTCAGGAATAATAACTGCTATTCCATGTCAAAGGCAGGGACAGTCTTTTTGTATTTCTAGAATCTAGCTCTATGCTCTTCCCATTGCAGCCACTCAGTAAATGTTATTAGATGGATGTGTGAAGAGTGGCTGACACCAAGGGGCCAACCTCAGAGAAGATTATTACATGAGATCAAATAAGTTCAGCCGAGGAATAATGAAATCAGAGCTAAAAGAGACCTTTGATATTGCTTAGTCTCATTCTATTATCATTTTTATAGATGAAACAGGTCTGAGTACATTCCTGTTAATCTTAGCCATTTGAACGTGGCGAAAAGGAGAATGATCTGAAGATACTGTATTGGAGAAAAATTGTGCATGGGTGTAAAGATGAAAGGAGTCAAGGAAGTGCTCTGAGCCCTGTAACAGGTAGACCTGACACAGAAAAGGCTGTGAAGGAGGGACATGCCCCAAAATCACACAGAGAAAGGGCCAGAAATTCATGATTCAGAGGAAAGAAGATGAGAACACCAAATGCATATATATATGACAAGGGAGTTAGTGCCAGTTATGGTCCATTAGCTGGTGGTCTTGAAGATCATCTGGGTGAACTTCTGTTTTGCTATTTGTATGGAAAACCCTAAATATAATATTATGACTTTGGGGAGTCATAAGGGAGACTTCGGAGACTCACTTTAATTATGTAGATAGACATGCAGTTTTTAAAAACTGAATGTTAGAAAACCATTCCTGCTAGCTTTGACATGAGCATTCTTATTTAAAAAATGCATCCTCTCTCAAAATAGTTTGGTCTTTGCAACAGAAACCACAGAATTGTGTATGTGTACCTTCTCAAGGTACATGGTGTTGAGGTTATTAAGACCTACATGTTTTGATATTGAATGATATGCTTTAAAGCAGCTTGTACTTATCTTTGTCAGGAAGTACAACTTGTAAGGCAGTTCTGGGTTTGGTAATAAATACTGATTGTGTCCTTATTGTGCATTTGCAACTAGAGTAGATCAACAGATGAATATCTTGTGCTTATTGTCTTACTGAGGAGACAGATGTGTTAATGTGAGAGCGGCCTCACTGAACTGTGTAACACTTAGTGTCTCTTGGTCATGCACAACTATGGAAACCACCTGAAAGTACCTGAGTTGACATCAACAGTCAGAACTTAAGGAATCCTATACTTCTCAGATCTTTCATCTCATGAAACTTTTCCCAAGTGAGGTCCCCTTGTCTAAGTTATTTCATGCCCACTACAATCCCGTGATAATTATATATGTTATGTATAAAGAGCAAGGGGAGCAAAGAGGAAGACATACTCAACTTTTGGGCTTAGGAGAAGGCTCCATAGGGGAAGTGGATACTATTTATACTACTTTTTAGAAGTAAGATATATATCATTAAGGCTGAAAGCCCTTATCAGCAAATTAATATAGTTCATATTCTCTTTATGTGTGTATACTTTATACTTGTTTCAGTTACAGTCTAGGCAGGAAACAGATGAGGAGAGGTAAACTAAGGGACAGTTTCAAAGATGTGGGCAAGGTCAAGAAAAGCTAACAAGGGATGGTGAAAAAGCTGAAGGGTCTGGGGAGACAGCTGTCTGCAGGATCTGTGGCCTTGAGACACCTTAATGTAGACCATAAAGGCCAGATTTGGGGGCAGGGTGGAGAAGGTGCAGAGTGTTATCTGGAGAGGCAGTGGAAAATATCTAGCACAATACCTGTTACATTTCTTAATTTGAATCTTCAGTGTGGCCATGTGTAGTCAAACACAGAGTCATTTCCTCCTCTCCCCACCAAAACAATCATAGTTAATCGTATTTCTAATTTATAACTGATCTGCTTTGTCTTTCTTGCCTGGATATCTGCTCTGGTTGTCTCTAGCTATGGTTTATATGATTTCTCTGTCTCTGTTCTTAACATCATCCCCCCCCCCCCCACCTGTCTGGCCCAGGGCTCTTTTTGTTTTATATTGTTACAGAATATTTATCATGATACTATGTTCTCCATAATACAAATATATACATAAGGCATTTTCTTTAGCTCTTTCCCTTGTTAAGGCTCAAATCAGTGCATATGATTAATTAAGCTGCAAAATACCCTAGTGAGATAGATAGTAATGCATACATAATGAGAAAGAGGATGAGACAGAAATTTATTAAGATGATTAAATGGGTAAAAGTTTTCATGTGTGCAGATGTGAAAAATTAAAATACTCATACGATATTATATACATAGATCCTTGTTGGGATCACCTATTCCCTAGATGCTACATTGCCAGGGATTCTGGATCTCCTCCTTTTTGGTCCCCAAATACAGCAAGGTCTTTTAAACAGTGTTGACACATGAGCTGATAAACTTGGCTGGATCAAACATATGGGTGGCTATTTGGATAGGGGAATAGGATAGGAAATAAACTTTTAAATAAAATCCCACTTATAAATTTTTTTCTTTCATGGATTGTGCTTTTGGTGTTATATCTAAAAATTTACTGTCATGCTGAATATCACCTAAATTTTCTTCTATGTTGTCTTCTAGAAGTTTTATAGTTTCACATTTTGCATTTAGGTCTATGGTCCATCTTGAGTCAATTTTTGTTAAAGGTGTAAGGTCTATGTCTAGGTTGTTTTGTTTTGTTTTTGCATATAAACATCCAAATATTTAGTTACATTTGTTGAAAAGACTATATCTCCATTGAACTGACATTGCTCCTTTGCTCAAAGATCAGTTGTTTATATTTGTGTGGGTCTATTTCTGAGCTCTGTACTCTGTTTCATTTATCTATGTCTATTCTTTTGCTAATACTACACTGTCTTGATTACTATGCCTTTATAGTAAGTCTTGAAATTGGGTATTATAAGTCATCCAAGCTTAGTGTTCTTCAGTATTTTGTTGATTATTATAGGTCTTTTCCACATAAACTTTTGAATCAGTTTAGCTAATCTAGAAAATAGCTTGCTGGGATTTTGATTGGGATTGCTTTGAATTTATAGACCAAGTTGGGAAGAACTGAAATCCCAATAATATTGAGTCTTCCTATATGTGAACATGGAATATCTTTTATTTAGATTTTATTTGATTTATTTAATCAGTTTTATGGTTTTTCTCATATAGATGTCATACGTAATTTGTTAGATTTATACCTAAGTATTTCATTTTGGAGAGCACTATTGCAAATAGTAAATAGGAGTTCCAGTCTGATGTTAGGAATGGTGAGGGGAATATCCTTGCCTTGTTCATGATCTTAGAGAGAAAATGGCCAGTTTTTCACCATTAAGTATGCTGTATGTTTTTTTGTAGATGTTCTTTATCAAATTGAGAAAGTTTCTCTGTATTCCTAGTTTGCTGTGTTTTTTTAATTATATATAAATATTGAACTTAGTCTGATGTCTTTTCTGTACCAATTATTATAATCATGTGATTTTTCTTTTTTAGCCTGCTGATATGATGGATTATGTTGATTGGTTTTCAAATATTAAGACAGCCTTGCATACCTAGAATAAATTCTACTTTGCCAAGATGTATAATTATTTTATACACTGTTGTATTTGATTTGGTGATATATTGTTGAGGATTTTTACATTTATATTCATGAGAGATATTGATGCATAGTTTTCCTTTTTTGTAATGTCCTTATCTACTTTTGGTATTAGGGTAATACAAAAAGGACTTTACAGAATGAGTTAGGAAATATTCCTCATGCATGCATTTTCTGAAAGAAATTATGTAGAATTAAATCATTTCTTCTTTAAATGTTTGTTAGAATTCACCAGTGAAACCAACTGGGTTTGGTGCCCTTTCTGCATGGATAGTTGTTAGTTATTAGTTCACTTTTATCAGTAGGTATGATCCTATTCAGATTATCTATTTTTTCTTTTCTGATTTTGGTAGTTTTTGTGTCTTTAAAGAATTGGTCCATTTCATCCAATTTATTGAATTTGTGGGCAGAGAGTTGTTTATAGTATTTCTTTATTATCCTTTTACGGTCTTTTTCATTTCTGATATCAGTAATTTTTGTTTTCTATTTATTTATTTTTTTGGCTAGCCTAGCTAGAGGTTTACAGATTTCATTGATCTTTTCAAAGAACCAGCTTTTGATTTCATTGATTTTCTCTGTTGTTTTCTGTTTTCAATTTCATTGATCTATGTTCTGATTTTTATTATTTTTCTTCTTTAACTTCTGGCTTTAAATTATTCTTTTTCTCTAGTTTCTTATAGCAGAAACTTAGACTATTGATTTTATATTCTTCTTATTTTCTAACAAAGGCATTTAATGCTGTCAATTTCCCTTTAGGATTACTTTTCAGTCTCTTCTTCATGTCCTTCTTGGTCTTCCTGGAGTAATCCAGGCATGCTTTCTCTCAATGGCCTTTGTACTTGCTGTTTTCTCTGCCCAGAATGCTCTTTTCCTATATGTCCACATGGCTAATTCTCACCTTATTCAAGTCTTTGATCAAAAGTCATCTTCCCAATGACCAATAACCACCCTATTTAAAACTCCAATCTACTGGCACTCTTTTTTCACACTGAATTTATTATTTTTTCACAGCACTTACTAACATAGCCTTCTAGCATATTTCATGATTTACCTGCTCATTATGTTTATTATTTATTGTCTGTTTTTCCACTACAAGGTAAGCTCCTAGAGGGCATGAAGGTTATTCTAGCCTTATTCCTAGTGCCTATACCAGTGCTTGGCACAATATTTGATGCTTAATAGTTATTTGTTGAATGAATAAAGGAGTGAATACATGAATGAATGAATATGTATCTCGTAGTTTTCCCTCAATTTTATCCCTTTCTAGGAGGTGTTTTCTTTTAGCTGTACTAGAATCCATTACACTAGGCTAGCTCACAATTTTGATGCAAACTTGCATTAGGCTTGAGACTCAGAAAAAAAGTTAGTAGGCCAAAAGGAATCTAAGAAAACTCTAGAAAGTCAGTGGTGTACAAAGCATGTTTATACTCAGAGCACATAATATTTTAATCTTCCCCTCCTCTACGTGACAAAATTATCTTCAAAGTTATGTCATATGAAGTAAAATGTATAATAATGGCCATAAAAGAAATTCAGATTGTGCAGATTTTTTATTGGATTTCATATATGTCATTATGCCAGTAAAAAGTTAAAAAACACATATAATAAGTGATATGTACAAAAAGGGAAGAAAGTAATTCTTCCTTTAGTACTTATTAATTAAATTAGTACCTATTAATTAAATTGAATTAATGTAGATTTTTGAAAAAAGTGAAAACTTATTTATTGGTTTATGACAATAATGAATGATATTACATTTTAATATCAGTTAAGTAACAATTATATAAGAATAACAAAAAAAGAAATCTCAATTTTAAAGATATTATTGAAATTCAGTAAAATCATGTATGAACTAAAATTTACACTAACCAATAAAAATATTACATCTTACATTCTGTACTCCATTGCATTGTTTTACATTTTTTTAACATAAATAAAAATTTCATTGGTCATATGGAATGATGAATTAACTTGTTTCTTTTTTTTTTTTTTACAATATATATCCTGTCACTGTTTATTTTGAATTTATAATTTAAATATAGATTTATGGAGTGTCACAAGGGTTGTTCCGAGTAAGATGGAATGATTGCTGAACCTTCAAGAACTTACTTATGGAATAAATATATGTCTGAAACTGTGTGTGTCAGGGTTACCTGCATAACTAGGAATTCTCCACATTAACTTACTTGTACACTGTGATACCTCAGAGATACTGTGGGTTCAGGTCAAGACCACTGTAATGAAGCAAATATCACAATAAAGTGAGGCATACAAATATTTTGGTTTCCCAGTGCATATAAAAAGTTATGTTTATACTATATCATAGTCTATTACATGCATAATAGCATTATGTCTAAAAATATACATACTTTAAAATATTTTATTGCTAAAAAGTGCTAATGATTGCCGGGCGCGGTGGCTCACACCTGTAATCCTAGCTCTTGGGAGGCTGAGGCGGGCGGATTGCTCAAGGTCAGGAGTTCAAAACCAGCCTGAGCAAGAGTGAGACCCCGTCTCTACTATAAATAGAAAGAAATTAATTGGCCAACTGATATATATATAAAAAAAAAAAAATTAGCCGGGCATGGTGGCTCATGCCTGTAGTCCCAGCTACTCGGGAGGCTGAGGCAGCAGGATCGCTTGAGCCCAGGAGTTTGAGGTTGCTGTGAGCTAGGCTGACGCCACGGCACTCACTCTAGCCTGGACAACAAAGCGAGACTCTGTCTCAAAAAAAAAAAAAAAAAAAAAAAGTGCTAATGATCATATGAGCCTTCAGCAAGTCATACACAATCTTTTTGCTGGTGGATGGTGTTACCTCGATGTTGATGGCTGCTGACTGATCAGAGTGGTGGTTGCTGAAGGTTGGGGTGGCTGTGGCCATTTCTTAAAATAACACAACAGTAAATTTTGCCACATCAATTGGCTCTTTCTTTTTTTTTTTTTTCAATTGACTCTTTCTTTCATGAAAGATTTCTGCAATGCTGTTTGATAGCATTTACCCACAGTAAATTTTTTTAAAAATTGGAGTCACTTTTCTCAAACCTTGCTGCTGCTTTATTAACTAAGTTTATGTAGTATCCTAAATTCTTTGTTATCGTTTCAATAATGTTCACAGAATCTTCACCAGGAGTGGATTCCATCTTCAAGAAACCACTTTCTGTGCCCATCCCTAAAAAGCAACTCATCATCTATTCAAGTTTTATCATCAGATTTCAGTACCTCAGTCACATATTCAGGCTCTATTTGTAATTCTAGTTCTCTTGCTGTTTGCATCACATTTGCAGTTATTTTTTCCACTGAAGTCTTGGACCCCTCAAAGTCATCCATGAGGGTTGGAATCAACTTTTTCCAAACTCCTGTTAATGTTTGTATTTTGACCTCCTTCCATGAACCACAAATGTTCTTAATGGCATCTAAAATGTTAAATCCTTTTCAGAAGGATTACAATGTACTTTGCCCAGACCCATGAGAGGAATCACTATTTATGGCAGCTATAGCTTTATAAAATGTATTTCTTAATAATAAGACTTAAAAATTGAAATTATTCCTTGATCCGTGGGTTGCAGAATGGATGTTGTGTTAGCAGACATGAAAACAACATTAATCTCCTTGTATATCTCCATCAGTGCTCTAGGGTGATCAGGTGCAATATCAATGAGCAGTAATATTTTAAAAGCAAAATTTTTTTTGAGTAGTAGTTCTCAAAAGTAGGGCTTAAAATCTAGCTAGGAAAGTCCTAGATGGCACTTCTTCCATAGAAGGCTGTTTCATCTAAATTGAAAATCTGTTTTTTAGTGTAGTCACCTTTATCAATGATCTTAGTTAGACCTTCTGGATAACCTGCATTTTCTACATCAGCACTTGCTGTTTCATCTTACACTTTTATATTATAGAGATGTTTTTTTTCCTTCAACCTCATGAACCAATTTCTGCTAGCTTCAGATTTTTCTTCTAAAGCTTTCTCACCTCTCTCAGCTTTCATAGAATTGAAGAGTGTTAGGGCCTTGCTCTGGATAGGCTTTGGCTTAAGGGAATGTTGTGGCTGGTTTGATCTATTCCAGGCCACTAAAACTTTCTCCATATAAGCAATAAGACTGTTTTGCTTTCTAACCATTCGTGCGTTCACTGGAGTAGCACTTTCAATTTCCTTGAAGAACTTTTCCTTTGCATCGACAACTTGGCTAACTGTTTGGCCCAAGAGGCCTAGCTTTTTTCTTATCTCAGCTTTCAACATGCCTTCCTCAGTAAGCTTCATCATTTCTAGTTTTTGATTTAAAGCAAGGGACTTCCATTCACTTGAATACTTATAGGCCATTACAGGGTTATTAATTGCCTAATTTCAATATTGTTGTGTCTCAGGGAATAGGAAGGTCTGAGAAGAGGGAGCAAGATGGGGAAAGGGCTTTTTGGTCAGTGGAGCAATGAGAACACACACACCATTTATCAGTTAAGTTCCCTGTCTTATATGGGCACTGTTCATGGTGCCCCAAAATAATTACAATAGTGACATCAAAGATCACTGATTATAGATCACCATAACAGATATAATAATAATGAACAAGTTTGAGATATTCTGAGAATTATCAAAATGTGACACAGGGACATGAAGTGAGTACATGCTGTTGGAAAAATGGTGTCTATAGAGGAGGGTTGCCACAAACCTTCAACTTGTGCAAAAGAAGTATCTGCAAAGCACAGTTATGTGAAGCATAATAAAACAATGTATGCCTGTATTAAAGGATGAGTAGTAAAAATATGCTAATTTAAAGTTTGCATATATATTACCATCAGTAACCACAGCAACTGTTAGTACTTATACAAGAAAATTTTGGGGGCTGGGGAGCAGTGTTTTATCACTTAGATTACTTAGAATTGTTGGTAAGTGGTGATAAGCAGCAGACTGGTTTTTAGTCAGTTTCCTTATTAAACATTATTATTACATATATAAAGCATTTGTTATGTTTCTAAATTCTCTACACTCAGGGTACTATATTTTTGCCTGCATTTTAGGCAGATTGTCCCCTCCCTGGTACATTTGCCTTCACTAGAAATACCAGCCTCTTTCTAAACCTTTAGTGCCCAGATTTTGAAAGGATGTTTTAGAGTTAGTGATTTCCTTCTTTTAGTAAAGAAGTTTTCAATTTCTTTTAACTCATGCTTGCAGATCATAATTTTTAATCCAAACACAAAAGGAGCAAAAAAATCCTTTCCTTTGATCAGGGTAAAGTATTGTCTGGAAGATTAGAATAATTCACACCAGAGGGCATTTGAAGGTGATTCGATACTAGTTATAAGTTATTTAAAGAAGAAATATTAAGATCCTTTTTAAAAAATTTTAAACTAGGACAATACAGGATATTTTCATGAGGAAAATCACTCTATAAGGATGTGAGAGAGCAAAAGGCTAGAACTCCCAGGTGTCTTTTCTTCTCTGTGATATTTTAGGTTGTGAGATTATGAAATTCGATTTTTATAATTATTACTGAGAAGAAATCAGTGTTTTCTCTCATATTAATTCTTTGTTTCATATTTAAAACATTCAGTGTTGCACATATTAAAGAGTTGCCTGTACAATTCCACTGCCTTTTGTCCCAGTACCTGGAATGTTTTGTATATGAGCCAGTCTTTAGATGGTGGCTTGATCTTGGCACTCATGTGGGACATGCACCAAGATGAAAACCTGGCCGATTTTGTGTGGCCCTCATTTATCACAACTTCAGAAAGCAGTTTTATTAATCTGAGTTGTTGAGTTCCTGGCAAAGAAAGGATCTAAATTTATGTGGCTTAAATGAATTTCTTAGAAGTTAATCTTAAGAATTTAATTTCTAAGCCTTTTATGTTTTCTAATCATGAGTGACTTTGGGCCCTGTGCATAAAGGAGAAGAAGGAAAAAATATCCCCAGAGCAAAGGAGGAGGAGGTAAAGAGAAATGTTCAGCCAGCCAAAATATTTGCCTCTGTTTATTGCTTCACATGCAGAAAGATGCAGGGGCTCCGGATTAAACTATCCACTGTTACTATATTTTATATAGCTTGATGTGTGTGTGTGTATGTGTGTGTGTGTGTGTGTGTGCGTGTGTCTATGTGTGTTTTAAAATTATTCCACTAACCTACTTACAAAGGACTCATTGGTGACAATTTTCAATACTAGAAATTTTTTTCTCTTGGTGAAATAAGTATCATATTTGTCTTCCTGAACCTATTGACACTTTGTAACTAAAATCCTTATTTTATTAATTCTCACATGCTGAAATTGTCAGAAAAATGATAGCAGGGCTCTTGGATCATGTTATTTCTTCTGTCTTATGGTCTGTTCCTCTGACTCCTGTGCTACCACTAGTGTAGCCTCTCACCTCCCTTTCTCTCCAACACACACCTCCCTGAGGTTAGCAGCTTCTTTCAGGATCTCCTCTTGCTTTGGCAATATATAGGAACAGAGAATAAAGAAGAGAGAGTAAAAAAGTGGAAGTGACAGTGACTCTCATATAAAAGGAAAACAGGTGAACAGTGGCATGAAAGCAGTTTAAAGGTGTGATTCAGACTATGGGCAATCTCTTAGGAAATAATTAAATGCGAAGAAATTAAAAGGCCATGTCTGTGAAATAGCACCAAGAGAAGAATCTGTCAACAGTGTGAAGAAATTGTGATGATAAAGCACTGTGTTTGAAAAACTAGGTCAGTATGAAAAAGACAATATAAAGAAGATGATAACACTTTAGAAGAAATGTAAAATACAGCTTTGGAATGCATACTGATGGTTTAGAGCATGAACTTGTCCATCGATGAGTCTACTAATCCAGGTTGGGATTCTGGATTATCATGGCTACAGAGTTGGAAAACATATAGTTCCCAAATATTGGAAAGCCTTTGGTATTTATTTAAGAGGTTTTTCTTAGGCAGTAAAACAGGTTTAAAAACTAACTTCAATATGTGTTTTATTATTAAAATGTCACCTTCTTAGAGAGGCCACCCCAGGCTACTTTATCAGAATTCATTTCTTCCATCATTTTTACTGTGTTTTAGTTTCTTCATAGCACTTAACACTATTTGAAACCCTAATATATATCTGTTTATATGTTTATTATTTGCTTGTCCAGCTAGAAAGGAAGCTCCACAAGGGCAGGAACTTTATTTTGTTTACTGTTGAATCCTTGGGACTTAGAAAAAAACAGACATGTAGTGAAAGCTCAATATTCATTTACTGAATAAATGATAATAATTATACTTACCATTGATTAAATACTTAGTATCAGTCAATCTCAAATAGACTTACTCAATATTCATAAAATCCTAACACATTCATACTGTTATTAATCTCATTTTACAGGTGATAAAACTGAGGTCCCAAGAGGTTAAGTAACTTTCCCAAAGTCACCCAGTGAGTGGTGAAGCTGAGATAGTAATTCCTAAGAAGAAGAGTTCATTTTGGGCCAATATAGTTAAGACAAACTTTAGAGGAGAGATAAAACAAGCTGAGTCTTGAGATGGGTGAGTTTTGAAGTGGAGAGGAGTGGGTCAAGTACTCTATGAAAAGCATGTCTAAGATGGCTATAAAAGAAGTTTTCATAAAGATTTTCAAAAAGCTATGCTGTGATATAAGATTGGAACTCTCTGATGTATACGTGCACAAAGGCCAGTCTGAGCTTGAAAGTGAATAAATTGTTCAAGTTTTTTAAAAAATCTAAGAAATAATTTATAACTTAGATATTTTCTGAATAAAATTGCATTGTTCTCCTAATTAAGGTGAATGAGTGAGGTTGTACTGTCTAGTCCCAGTTCAAAAAGGATCACAAACACATTATTTGTAGCCTTTGCCTTTTAGGGCTAGTTCCAAGTAAAATTATAGAGTAGGCCATGTTCATCTTGCTGAAGAATACTCATTCTTCTTGTTCCCCTGCAGCAATCCAGATCCCCACAGGAAACAGCATCTGCCAAAGGGGTGCTTAAAAAGAGTTGTCTTTTTTATTAAAAGTATCTTTATGGTAGAAAATTTTAAATGTGTAAAAGTGTGAGAATATTATAAAGAAGACCTGTACCCATTTACTGACCTTTAAGCTTTGACAATTTTATCAACTCATGGCCAAACATACTTCAATTACATATTATTTTGTCCCTAAATATTTTGAGATATATCTCTAAAAGACGGAGACCACTTGAAAAAGTAATCACAAGATCATCATCACAGAGAAAGAAATAATAATTCTGAAGAACGTTGTTACTGAAGGGTTTATTTATAAAGGGTTAAGGGAATTCAACAAGGGATGATGGAGCCCCCTAGGGTCAGCTACAGGGGGAAGCCCTTACCACCTCTATCTAGGCTTGAAGAGGCTGCTGAAATCTTTGGAGACCTGTCGCTGTGGGAGAGTTCTGCCTGGCAGGAGCTGTGGCTGTTGGCAGAGAAACAGCCACTGCCAACCCAGCAGGAAGAAAGAGAGGGTGCTATAAATATATCAACTTGACTCTCCTACTTTCTCATCCCTGGTAAGTCCTTTGCATCGACCAAACTCAATAGGAAGCCAGAGGGAAGGGCAGGCTGATCTGGTTCATAGAAATCAGCCTCCCAGACACACAGCAGGATGAAGGGTAGAGAATGGATTTGGAACTGCAACTCATTTGCACCTGGCATCACCCATATCCCTCTATGTTACCTATCTTCTTCTAAGGATGCCTTTTGAAGACTGCATTCACCACACTGTACCCCAGACCCTGATCTATCACTTTGGGCCCCACCTATCATCCACATAATTAAAGAAAAGAAAATAATCTACTCTGTCAACAGTGATAAGCCAGTGGAGTTAGATATTTTGGTAGAGAAAATCTTTTCCCTTCCCAAAGCATTCCTATTCTCAGCCAATATTGATGCTACAAAACAAGAGCTATATTTTAATATACTAGCCTCAGACATTAATAAATCAAGACATAAAGAAGGCATTCTAACTGCCTTTCTAACTTGCTTTGCTTTGCTGTGTTCCAATTAAGTTTAAAATATTTAGAAGAGAAAAAGTAGTTCTGCTTCATTTAAGACAAGCCTCCAGTAAGAGGCAGTTTGGAGTTTGCTGTTGGGAGCTGGCAGGGGTTATAAAATCCAAAGTCTAGTTAAATAAATCCTTTTACTATTAACTTCCTACTAAGACAGGAGGGAGAAACCAGAATGGCTAGTCTAGCAAAAAGAGAGAATAGGAGTTACTTACAGTTAATACTTGGTTACCCAGGCAACCATTCCCTGACTGCAAGAAAGCCATCCTGGAGTCTTGATTAGATGGAAGAAAATGACCTAGGGACTTCCTTTCTGTATTTTTTTCTTCTAGCCTTTCCTTTTTATTTCTGGGGGCCAAGAAGTAGGTATCATAGGATAAAACAAGTGGGGAAAAGCACTGAAGGGAGGTGCTGATGAGAGAGGGGCCGTGGCCAAGGGAGGAAGGCTGCCTTTTCACTGATGTCTTTTCAGAGCTGAGGAGGGGTTGCCCAAAAGGCTTGGAGCCCCCTGAGGCTTTCCAAATAGCAAAACCCACCTGCAGCTCTTGCTTGTCACAGCCTGAAAGACCTTAGGACTCCAAAACATCTTAGTTCTGGGAGAAAACCATAGACCTGCAAGCACAGAATTTTCAGAACATAAAGGGATCTTATAAATTATATATAGTCCAACAATATATAACCAAGAGAGTTAAGGGACCTGTCAAGGGTCATGCATATAATGATGGTGTGTGAGTGATGAGTAATGTTGCGTTTCATCCACTTTAACATGGCTGTGATCAGAATGTGCCTTACGGTTGATGTGATGAGGAGGTACTGAGTTATAGTTTACTTGGTAATATTTTTCTCTCTCATAGTGGCACATAAAATAATGGCGTATCATAAAATCAGTGATCCTTAGATCCATTGAAATAGAGTAAAGAGTGACAGAATAGTGTCTTTCTGCTGGTGCACCCTTTAAATCTTGCTCATCATTATGCTTGGCTTGTTTATTCATGTCTTATATAGATTTGTTATTTAATTTAAATTATTAACAGATTTATTTTGGTAAAAAAAAGTACAGTAAAGAACAGTATATTTCTTTCAGATATCAGCTCTTCATGTAGAATAAGTCTATCTGTTCTGCTTAAGTGGCTCTCCTATACACACACACACACACACACACACACACACACACACACACACACACACACACACTCGTGGATGCCTGGACACACATGTACTGCAGGAACCTAATTGTCATGTCAGCCCTCTGCAATTGCCTTCCTGGTTACAGCTGACTGGGACTGGATGTCTGGGTTTGGTGGGGATTAGGTGATGGGAGAGTCGACTTGCAGGAGTATAGGTTGGGAGTGGGAAGGGGAAACTAGGACCAAGAGACAGATCCCATCTCCCCTAACTGCTTCAGTAGAGCTTGAACCTCCATGTCTCAGGGATTGGTTTCCTCCTTTGCTCTTATTTTCTCTAAATCTTCAAATCTCCCTCTTTTTTTCTTTCTTTTCTCTTCTCCCCTCAAGGGTCAAAGTGCTAAACAGATTGGGTTTATCTGATGAAGACAGGAACATTATGTGGTTTGTTATCCCCCTAATTCAGGTTTATGGCTCTTAAAAATCTGTGTGGTCACATTTCTTTCTTTTAATAAATAAAACAAATATTTCTTACAAAAATTTCAAGTTCATTATAAAGAATATTTAAGCAAATCAGAAAAGTACAGAGAAGAAAGTAAAAAAAAAAAGAAAGCCCTCTAATCCCTTTGTCTAGAAATAACCACTGTCCTTGACTGTCTTCCTCCTTGAATCTGAGACCTGCTCCTTTCTACTAAGAAAAGACAACTGGGGCTCTGCTTTTTCGTGTCCAATCACTTTTCTACTTCCTGAGAACATGACTGGGGGCTGGAGGGCTCACCTGAGGTGGGTGTAGTTCTTAATCTGGACTATCACCTTTGAGTGAGGAGAGGCTACGTGTCCACCTGAGTAGGAGGTGACTTCCATCCTATGAGGTGTCCCCATGTGCTTCTAATCCTCCTGAAATTCATCCTGTAGCCCAGAGGTATCCCTTTTGCCAGACAACTGCGTTTGCTTCCCAGCTGCCTTCCACAGCTCCCTAGAGAACAGAAAAAGAGTCCATCCCACTACGTTTGCCTTTCTCCAGATTTATTATTGACGTGAGGGCTCAGGATTTTGTAGCACCCCCGGGGGAACTTGTGAGGGATGTGTGAGTGTATGTATCAGTGTGTGCGTGTGTGTTTGCACGTGCATTCTGCCTCCTACTCCAGATCTTCTTTTTTCCCTCTCCCCCGTTATTTTCTGGGGTAATGACATTGGGTTATGGTCTTTTCTTTGCCATCTGTCGGTGAATTTTTATTTTAATTTTTTGACTGGTTTTTGTTTGTTTTGTTAAATTTGGATAGAAGGACATGACATGAGCCAGTTTATTCTATCCTCCAAGCCTGGAAGTCCCATTGGCAGGTTTCTATGCCCAGTTTAGTGTGAATTTGGAAAACAGTATTTGATCATTCTTCTTCTTGAAACGAGGAGCTAGAAGTATCTAGAGTGCATATTATTGACTGAGGTTTTGTTTAAGCAGGTGTATATATGCTACCTCTCCTTTTCTATGGCATTAGAATAGTGTTTTCCTGAAAGAAATGTATGTTAATAGTCTTTAAAATACCATTTTCTCGTTTTCTCATGCTTAGGCAATGCTTTTATAAAATGTCTCTATTAAATTTGTTCTTTTACATTCCATTAGAATATTTATTCTTTAGTTTTGCTTTCTTACTGTGGAAGTAAAGTCAATTTTCAGAATCATGTTTTATTTGTCAAAATAACAAAGTAGTATGCTTCAGTTTTTCAAGCATATTTTATTGCAACTTATATCAGTCCTTCGGGGAGGAGTCCAGCATTTGGATCATTTTGTTTAAATTCTAGAATGCTGTAATTTAATAAAAAGCAAGTCTTCAGTCTTCTCTATCTTTGGTCTATTTGCCATTTAAATAACATTAACTCTTATGAAAAACAGTGTAAATCTCAGTGGCTGTGCCCGTGTACAGTTAAGGGAAAAAGCCTGTGGCAAAGTGACTGTAAATCTGATTTACTAAATGAGGATTATGTTCAGGAGATACACACAATTTAAAAATTACCAAAAAACATTTTAAAGTCGCTTTTCAATCTCATCCTTTCTTTTTTTTTCTCCTAGAGATTTAAGTGGTTTTCTATCCTCATGTGTTCATTTTGGCATGTTTGACAACTGTATTAAAATCATGCTATAAGCTTTCATAGAACTACTTCAACAATGTCATACATTTAAACTTTGTGGTGGATTTGTCTAAAAGCTTTGCCTATGTTTCTTTCCTCCCCATAGACTACGTAACAATTAATTAGGTCATCGTTAAAAACAGATGCTGAGAGCCAAATGCAACACACCCTTAGTGTTTCCTTTCTATTAATTTTCTGTGCTCACAAGTACTTTATCTTGCATCTTATTACCAAAAAGTGACTGAAACACTTAACTTATATAAGTAATTTTAGACAAGAGGACCTGTATGTAGATCAGATCTGTTATCATCAGTTCACAGAAAATGACTTGAAGAGTACCCAGGAGAGTCGAAAGCAAAGCCTTCCCTTTCCTTTTCCATGGCCAGCTCTAGGTAAGCAGCTGCAGCCATGCACTTGCAAACTGTCTACTCTGACCAAACCTGAATGCAAGAAAGCATGCCTCAGCATTACTTTCTACTGTGGACCTTTCTACTGTGGACTACGCTTTATGGCATGTTTGGGGACCAAAAGGACTTATTTGGAGAGTTTTGTATGCTGTCACTGTAGCTCAGGGTAGGGCCCTTCAAGAGATGGTGACACAAACAAAGAGAATGGAGAATAACTAGCTGTTTACGGCCCCCACCTGCAGCTAGGGGGCAGTGTAAAGACCAGGAGCGTATACTTACCCATTGTTTTGGTATGGATGGTGCTATGTTCTGAATGTTGGTGTGTCTCCTTCAAATTCATATGTTGGAAGCTAATAATACCCAATGTGATAGCATTAAGAGGTTGGACCTTTGGGAAATGCTTAAGATATTAGTGTCCTTATAAAAGAGGCTCAAGTGAGTTCCCTTGCTCATTTTCTGCCATGTGAGGACACAGCAACAAGACACCACCTTTGAAGCAAAGAGCAATCACTCACCATACACTGCATCTACTGATGCCTTGATCTTCGACTTCCCAGGCTTCATATTTATTCTATGAAGTTGTTTCAACTTTATATTTTTCATCTCTTGTCTTCCTATTTAGATCTTTTTGCTAACCTTCTGCTCCTGTTCCATGTCACCAATATTCTCTCTTCCCTCTTTGAGGCCATTTATTTTACTTATTTTAACTTGTTGATTCTCTTTTCCATTAATTCTGGATTATAGGGTGCTCAGTGTATTGTCTGTCATCATGACTGTTGTCTTGAGCCCTACCCTACCTCTGCTGCTGTACATATCAGTCATGTAGGAGATGAGCCAGAGCCAGATCCAGCCTGTGTCCCTCCTGGTGGGTTTAAGGGGAGGAGAGTGATGGTATGTCCTAGGGTTGAGAGTTCATAGCACCAAGGATTGGACTTGAGCTTAGCATTTGCTGCCCCTCTAAGAAACTGGCCTTGAGCAAGACTCTCTAAGCCTCTGCTCTGAGCCTGCTTTCTTTTTTTACATCTTGCTTTGTTACTTGGTTGTTAAGCCCTAAGCTTGGGCTGTGGAGGGGGCCAGAGAGGTGGAGCGACCACTCAGGGGCAGGTAAATCAGCCTCGTCTTCTCTCAACACAGGCCAGATTCCAGCTCTGTCCCGAAGTTACCCCACAACTGCTACCAAGGTGGGCTAGTGCTGCTGTTCTTCTGCCCCTATGGTAAGAGGGCAAGTAAAGTTCTACAGAGTGCAGAAGGCACAGCTTATATGCACATCTCCAGCCTCTAGGCTTACATACTGCCCCTCCGTCCTTCACGCTGGCTGCTAGTTTTCTTCTACACTTGGTTACTTTTAATACTGAGCCCTTTCTCCCCAGTTTTCTCATAGTCTTTCCATCAGGTCTTTAGATCCATAGATTTTTCTTTTCCTTAATGGCTTCTCTAGTATTGGGCTAAGGAAGAGATTCAATAGCTTTTGCATGCTGGAAGAAACACCTTTAACGTTTAGATATAACAATCACTATATATGAAGAAATATGTTGCAGAATTCCCGAAATGTGTGTGCCAATACACGATTTTGTCAATAAAGGTGAAGGATCTTATTTTTTCTCATGCTTCTTATGACATGGAAACCCTGTAAACAAAAGAAACCCCTGCTAGACTTAGCCATATCTTATATCAAGGGACACTTGGGGTTATTAAGTATCAGTGAGTCACCTGGAATGTCTCAGTTCTTAGTTTTCTACCAACTTCTCCTGTGCTAAGCCACACCTTCAGCCTTCTGTTATTTCCCATGTTATCCTGTGTTAAGAGGTCTCTTGATTTTCTTCCATGAGCACAGATCCTTATAGACATGAAATCAAAATGAGCATAGAAGGTCAGGACTAACTTCAGTGTCTTTTCTTTGCTTCCATAAATAATGCTAACATGTGCTTCTAGTGTGTTTGTATGCATATTTTATAAGCACTATGTTTGTTGAGTGGAATTTTGAGGTCTCTACATGGCAAAACTTATGAAGAAAACTTTTGTGAACCAAATTTGCTGTTTGAGCCTAGGTAACTTTTTTCTGCTTTTTTCCTTTTACTTCCTACATAGTTCAATATGGCTCATCATACCAAATACCTGCTTCAGTTCACTTGGTAACTTAGCTCTTTTCCCTTCCCAAATGTAAATGGCTCAGAAAGATGTTCAGCTCTCAGCTGGAGTATATGCCTCTTTGACCTCCCTCATGTATTTGTTCAATGAAGTAACTATTCTGGAAGATATATATTTTTAAATGATTGATGGTAGTGAAGTTATGTAGGATGAATCAAAGAAAGAACTGCATCCCAGAAAGTAAATTTCCCCAAACAACAGAGCTATGATTTTAGAGAGTATAAAAACACCAGAAGTGCCATGCTGAGTTAGATCCGACCAACTGGATGTATCTTGCTCAGTGCTACATCTATGACAAGGATACAAACGGCACTTTGTGGGTAAGTGTGGAGTGGGTACACCCTGCTGACAAGGTAAATAGCTCTAATTTCTACTCAATGGCATGTTGGAACCATCATCCTAGATTATACCTAAGTCCTTTTTGGAACCTTCTTATATTTATTTTCAAGTCTGTACCAATTCACAGTATAAAGAGTTTCATGTTTGCCACCTGCTGTGTAAAGTAGCACTTCGTTTTATGTATTCTAAAACCACCTTCTTCAGGCTTTGAGGGATGCTTATAATTCTAATATTCCTGAATTTGGAGAATGAGCAGAGTCTTAGTCTTATTTCTCTAACCCCCCATGTCTTTTGTGATATTTTATACATCTTTAAATCAACATCAACCTTCATGTTTCTAGACTGTTCATACTAAAAACTAATAGAACCAAGAAAATAAAACAATATTCATTTAAATTATTTCTGTCTTTCAGAATTTTCATTCAAACTCCAGTAGTGCATATGTAGTATGTATTCCTGAAATTAGTTTAAAAAAAGATTTAGTACATGGATTGGAAAAAGGAAATGTCAAAATGAATTGATACCTAAGAAATTGTTATTTGTCTGCAAGGTAGATGAATAGTAAAACTCAATTCAGCAGAGATGCATTAAAAATCTTCAATGTGCAAGTTGCTTTTCAAGTCACAAGGAGCATAGGTTAATGAAATGTGGTTTCTTCCATGCTTAAATGTATGTTTAAGGACACAGGAAGGTTGGGCTCCTTTATTCCAGGAAAGGAGTAGGACAGGCTTTGTAGAAGAAGGACACTTGAGAAGGAAGAGTGGGAGTTTATAATGGATGGGGTGGCGAGAGAAAGACCTTTGGGTGAGAGAACATCCCATACAAAGCTTGGAACTTAAAACAATAAGTGATGTTTTAAGCCAGAAAATACTTTGGAATAGCTGCAGCATAAGGTGCTGAGATAGAAACAGCAAGAAGCATCTGGACTTAGCTGCAGGCAGGGAACAGGAGCTGGCTCCTGAGAAAGAGAGCTAGGCGCATTGTATTATATTTCTGCTTGAGTTCCAGGGAAGAGTGCCCTTTGTAAAACTGGGAGGCTAGACTATTGGAATGATGGGTTCCCATGGACTCCTTTGATCTTGTTTCTGGAGCCCTGCTGCACTCTAGGTGACTTTCAGCAGAGGTGACTGGGCAGTCTTCTGGTCTTCACCGCCCATGCTTACCAGATCCCCTGCACTTGTGCCTCCTTTTGCCTAGCCTCCCCTGTAGGACTGACCTACTTTGAACACAAAGTCTAGACCTTGGGTTTTTCTTTATGTATATGTCATACTTCACTATTAAACCAATTGTGTTTTGCAGATTTAAAAAATCCTAGTATTTAATGTTTATGTTCAGACAATTCAGATTTTTGCCATTTCTCATTGAGTTCAAATAACATTTATGAGCATCTACTTTGTGCTAGAAGCTATGGCAGGTGCTGCTGACACAAAGTGAATTAAGCCCTTAAGGAGTCCAGTCTAGGAGGAGAAATGGACAGATATGGCTTGAGAAGTTTTATGTGTCTCTAAATTCCTAGTCGCCAACTTTTCAAATTGCCTCACAGTCCTCTATTTCCCAATTAACTTGTTCTACCACATCTCACAGTGACTCTTTGAAATCACCACTCTCCTTACATCCTGTTTCTGAACAAATGACTTTCTACTCCTTCACAGAGAAAATAGAAGATACCTGACCAGAACCCTCACAACATCCACCAAACCTTTAAAACAGTCTACAGCCAAACTCACCAGGTGTCCCTCCTGTCAAGTCTCCAGCTGTGGTCTGGATTTGATCTCCCACATTCTTATACTTCCTGTGCTATCATGTTTTTAGAAAATAATTTTTTCTCTCCTTTACAATATTTCTGACTGCCAGGAACACCAGGATTGGACTTGCACTTGTTTTGCATGATGCTTGGATTAGCTGTAACTTCTTGCCTTCAGAAGTGCTTCTGATGGTGGTAAAATAGCCTTTCCCATGGACTATAAATAAAATGAACCTCACACTTCGTTAATGAATACTTCCTCTTAATGTCCCAAGTGATCCTAATGCTAAAGATACAGTATTTCACAGCAGGTTGTGCAACCATTTATGTAATATACCCTTTAAGTAAGTGGGTTATGGTCTTGTGATTAATGTGGCCTGATATTCACATTGAGTAAATGGGAAGGGTGTTAAATGCCTTAAGAAACTCAGGAGCTTAGGAAGATTTTTGTGATTCATGCAAATAAAATTGTCTAATTTGTTATTCTACAAATAGAATGCCTATTATTTAATTTTGACTGACAAATGGTTCCAAACTGTTAAGAACATAAGTAGCGAACAGCAGTTGAACTCCAGTTCTAGGAAACATGTCTGAAAATTAATTTTATTCATAGTTTTCCTTTTTGCTAAATTTCTTTGAGGATCTTTAAATTATTTTCTACAAATGTCATTGGATATGCCTCCAATTTAAAGAAATAATCTCTGTAGTGTTATACCCGAGCTGTTTTATAAAAAGAGCTCAAAAAAATTTTGCACAGGAAAAAACTACCTAAGGACACTTTGGACTGATTTTCCGCTGGGATCAATTATTGATTGCTGTGGAGTTTGAATGTGGAGATAAACTGAAGTGAAATTAGCTAGTATGCTGATCCTCATGGATTTTAGTCTGGCTCAAGTGTCTTTCAAAGCAGATGGAAGTTGTTAATTAGGTTGGTGGAATATTTTCTTTGTCATGGGTACTCAGTCATATTTGGATTTTAGGGTAAACTGTATCCAGTGCTACATTCTCATTTTGCTGTCTTCAACCCTCTTTGCCCCATTTTGCTACTTTTGCCACCACAATTTGGATTCATACACTGTGCCAAGTGCTTTACCTGCATTTCTGCTTACCTTGAGGCCAGCCCCTGCAAGATGAGTATTAATTTGCAAATGAGGAAAAGGGGTTCATAGAGGTTAATGAACTTGTAAGCAAATGGTTCAGTGAGTATCAAAACACTCATGGAAACTTAGGCCTGAAGGACTTAAAACATTTACTCTGTCCCCTTCTCTCACCTCTGTGTGTCCTGCCAGTCTTTCCTGTTCCTGTAGTTTCTACACTAGCTATCTTTGTTCACTTTTTCCCTAAGGTGACAAGCAGTGGAGGAGAGATAGCAGTTTTCCTTTTTTCAAGATTAAAAATAAACATGAAAATTCAATAGTTAGCAAGTGAGAAATAGTAAGTAATTTTAAAGTGGCCTAGGAACATCTAATATTAATTTTTTTTGATTTGTAGAATTAAAAGGCTTTGGAATGCAAAAGAGAAAACTATAAAACTTCAGGATGTAAAATATGATCTATATTCAACATTGCTAAGAGAGGAAAAGTGTAGCATCTAGCTTTCTAAAGACCTCTTAAGGTACATGGTATTCTTCTTTAGATTTGTACTCTATAAACAAAAGTAAGCAGCTTTTTCCCACATGTGCTTCCTAGGCCTTATATCGTACTGAAGAGTCTTTTATCTGAGATTGTCTATAAATACCCATGTTCAACTTTTGATAAGTCTTTATGTGTATTTCTTAAAAGCCCAACAGATAGCCATGAACTCAGACTCTAGAACTATGTGAGGATGGTGCTAATGAAGGGAAGAAGTTGCTATGTGACTGAATGTCTTCAGAAGACCACCTGATGTGTTTACTGTTGAAAATGTTGTTGATAATCACCTTAGTTTATGTGGCTTTTCATAACCACCCATAATCGGGTTTTTAGTTTTTTTTTTTTTTTCTCTTATGACACAAGCAAATCTTTGAAAAAAAGAAGAGGTTCTTAGATAAGAGATAGAAGAAATCTTTAGAAAACCCATGGAAGAAATAAGTTACTTCTTACTTGCGAGTGGGAGATTTACTAGAAGTGGTTTGCCTATATACTCAAGAACCCCTGGGTGGTTGAGTTTATTGTAAAAGTGTATAATATGTGATTTTCTTGAGCGAGGCCAAGGCTGGAGAAGGATCTGGGATAGCATAGCCTCTGAGGACTAAAATAGATGCCCCCCGCTATCCCCAGCCAGGCTGAGAGACCTTCAGAATATAAAGTCTCCAGTGCTGTCCTAAGGAGACCTGACCTCCCACAAAGTCCTTGTGTACCAAGGAGCCAGGTGGCCGTACACTTAGTGATGCCAGCATATGTTATTCCCCAAGGAAGGAAAAGTGCTTCATTTTTGCTAAAACCTGATGTTAATTATAATGTATAGCATATACCAACTGGGGGAAAAAACAACAACACTTAATTATTAAGACAGCATTTCATAATGCCAGCCTTCTTAGACTGACTGTGATGGCAATTTTGTTTCTGAAGCAGGGCCTACCTACTTTAGACATGAGTATGTATTAACATCTGGAGGGCTCCTTTATTTCTGGACTTTAGAAAACCAACTGAAGGGTCAATGGGAAACGATTGGGCCCACACTGTGTAGAGACCTATATATACTCTACTCTCCTTGGACAGAAGGAGGCAGCAGAGAATAGAGGAGGTAAAAGACAGGCCTGGGAGTGGGTTGGCTTTGAATCCTGCGTCACCACTTTCAATGGTGTATTTTGGATATAAGTTGCACAATTTTCCCATTTTAAGTTGCCCTGTTTATGAAACGAGAATAATAATACTTATTGTCTATTATGGTGTTGTCAAATAAAATAGGTGGAGTGCTTAGTCTAGTGCCTGGCACACCAACACTGGTGCAAAAGAGCCAGTGGGGTTTTGAGTTAAATTTCTAATTCTGCCCCATGAAGACCTCAGTCAGTCTGTTGCCTTTGTCTTCTGTAGTGGTCTGGTTCTGGTGACTTTAAGCCTCTGCTGAGCACTCCTATATGTCCATGTTCTCCTGTTCCACTTTCTGAGAACACTCCCTGGTTTCAGGGACCTGCCTACCTTTGCAGTCCCTGCTACTGCAATGCCTTCAATGCCAAGTAGCAATTCTTCAGAAATTGTTTTCTCTCATCTGAGCCTCCCATTCTAAGTCTGTCTTCTTTCCTGTTTCACTGAAGCAATGAAGGAGAATTTATTTATTTATAAAATAAATTTTATTATGTGTATTTAAGGTATACAACAGCATGTTAAAGGATACATGCAGATAGTAAAAAGGTTACTATAATGAAGCAAATTAACATATTGATCATCTCACATAATTATCCATTTTTTTTGTTTTAATGGCAAGAGCAGCTAAAATCTACTCATTTAGTGTCAATCCCATATACAGTTTACAATTTTATGGCCTGTAGTCTTTGTGTTGTATATTAGACCTCTAGATTTGTTCATCCTACATATCTGCTATTTTGTATCCTCTAATTTACATCTCCCGCCTCCTCTGTGACCACTGTTTTGTTCTCTATCTCTATGTAGTTGACTTTTTTTAAAAAGAAGATTCCACATGTAAGTGAGAGATCTTGCAATATTTTTCTCTCTGTGTCTGGCTTATTTTACGTCGCATAATGTCCTCCAGGCTTATCCATGTTGTCACAGATGGCACGGTCTCATTCTTTTTTAGGGCTGAATAACATTCCATCATATATTTGTACTACAGTTTCTTTATCTATTTGTCCATTGACTGACACTTAGGTTGTTTCCCTTTCTTGGCTATTGTGAATAATGTTGCAATGAACATGGGAGTGCAGATGTCCTTACAAGGTGGTGATTTCAATTCTTTAGGATTCCTGTGTCATATGTAGCTTTATTTTTAATTTCTTTAGAAACCTCTGTATTGTTTTCCATAATGGTTGTGCCAATTTACTTTCCTACCAATAGTGTACAAGAGATCCTTTTCTTTACACTGTTGCCAACATTTGTTATATTTTGACTTTTTGATAATAGCTATCCTAATAGTTGGGAGGTGATATCTCAAAAGTGGTTTTGATTTGCATTTCCCTGCTAATTAAGGATGTTGAGCACCTTTTCCTGTGTGTCTGTTGCCTATTTTTATGTCTTTGGAGAAATGTCTATTCAGGTCTTTTGCTCATTTTTTAATTGGGTTATTTGTTTTTCCATTATGGAATTATATGAATTCATTATAAATTTTTTATATTAACCCCTTATCAGATATCTGGTTTGCAAACATTTTTTCTTAATCCATCGGCTGTCATTTAATTTTGCTAATTGTTTTCGTTGCCGTGCAGGAGCTTTTTAGTTTGATGTAGTCACATTTGTTTATTTTTGCTTTGTGTCGTAAACTTTTGATGTGATATCCAAAAAATCATTTTAAAGACCAATGTGGAAGAACTTTTCCCCTATGTTCTCTTCTAGAAGTTTTATATTTTCTGGTCTTATTTTTAGGTTTTCAACTCATTTTGAGTTGATTTTTGTGTGTAGTGTAAGATAAAGGGTCAGTTTCGCTTTTTTTTGTATGTGAAAATGCAGTTTTCCCAGCACCGTTTATTGAAAAGACTTTCTTTTGCCCATTGTGTCTCTTGGTGCCCTTGTCAAAAATTAATATGCTGTGTTTCCTTTGTCATTTGTCTCAAGTTATCTTTTAATTTTTCTTCTAATTTTTCTTTTATCCATTGTTTATTCGGGAGCATGTTGTTTAGTTTCCACATATTTGGGAGTTTTCCAAGGTTCTGCCTGTTATTTATTTATTTATGATATTTTCGTTTTGCTTTGTTTTTGAGATAGGGTCTTGCTCTGTCATCCAGGGCTGGAGTGCAGGGTGTCATCATAGCTCAATGCAACCTCAAACTCCTAAGCTCAAGCAATCCTCCTGCCTCAGCCTCCTGAGTAGCTGGGACTACAGGCATGAGCCACCACACCTGGCTAATTTATTGTTTCTATTTTCAGTTGTCTGGCTAATTTTTTTCTATTTTTAGTAGAGACAGGGTCTTGCTCTTGCTCAGGCTGGTCTTTTTCTGCATTATCCTAAAGGGCAAAAATAACCAAGAGATGCTTGCTATCCTCCAAGATTTATCTATTACTCACAGTTAAAAATAATTAAAATGAACAGCTTAAATAGTAGATCAATAACTTCTTAAACTCCAGATATGACTTACTAAGTACACAGAGTGTTTGTCTCTGGGATATGCTCTCTTGCTACTGGCTATATGTTGTCCTAGTACTCCCCCAGGGCCTCAGAGATGCTCAGAGCATTGTCTATCACCAGATTTCTCCTATTTTGCTATAGCTCACCCTGCATCTGAGACCAAGAAAATGGTTCTCAAGGTGAATTTATCTTATAGATACAGCTCTTTTAAAAATAGGGTTGCCATGTAGAATATAAGACACCAGTTAAATTTGAATTTCAGATAAATAATAAATAATCTTTTAGTGTATGTTCCATGCAATATGAAAAAAACTCAAAATCATTTGCGTTTTGTTTGTTTTGCTAAATTCAGCAACTCTCAGAGCAGGGCTTGTTCTGCTTTTTTTGATAATTCAATTACTGTTAATATCTTAGGCATCATTTTCCATACTATCATGATACTCTGCTTCAAAGTGTTGAGTAGCCCATATTTATTTTCAAAAATAAAATGAATCATATCTAATTTTGCTTTGAGAAATTAATAATGCCATTTGATACAATTAGTTACCTCTAGTGTGTTGCAAAATTGAAGGCAGGTATTACAGACCTATGGCAATATGAAAACTGGATACCATGGAATTAGGTTGCTAACCCTGACAAAATTGTTTATTTGGATTTAGCAGTCAAGCATGAATCTTTAATTGTAGAATTAAGCCTTTAAATACTCAGGTACTACGTTTTTGAATAAGACATATGCAAGTACCTTGAAACACGCAATTATTATGCAACTATGCTATTGCTTGCATACTACATGAAGAGAATAAAGTGCGTAACATTGAGAAACTTAACTTGGGAATCTTATTTATAAATATGACGTTATGACTATGTAAGTACATAAAAGGGAAGTGTTACTGATCATGGGTAGTTTGAGGTCACTGTTTTGCAAGGAGAGCTATTTAACTAGAATCAGATTTAACAATATTTCCACCAGGCTATTTATAGTTGAGAAAATTAATTAAAATGTCATCTGTTTAATTACTATTTGTTATCCTTAATTAAAATGTTAATTGAGTAAATTTGTGTGTGCAACCTACTGAATGTGTTGACTTTTTGACAAAGGCCATGACAATGTTTTCTACCTTCTACATTCAAACATTTAATTGTTCACTTAAATATTTTGGAGAAAAGACAAATATATTTAAAAAACATAAGAGCATAGCTTGAAAGCTCATTTTTCTGCTAGAGCTGTAGATAACAAATCTGTAGGAAATCAGCACTTTAATCAGCAGAAAGGAAATCTACCAAAAGTATGCATTTTTGTCTTGTATTTGCATATGAGAAAAAGGGGAAAAATTAATTAGTTGTAAAATGTCCATTCAGAATGACATTTGTAAGTAAAGAAATTGATTATGGGCAGATGCACTTTAAACATATTCTTGTCTCACTATCAGTTAGAATAGACTAAAGAATAATGAGAACCTTTATATTCTTTTATAATGATGTATACTTGACCTTTTCATTTGACTGACATTTGAAATAGTTGTTTAAAACAACATATACAGCCATGTTTTAAAATTGGTTTGAATTTTCTTTTAACAACTGTCATGATTTCTCTTTTCCATGCAAACCTATGGTACTGACCTCTTTTCAGTAAATAAGCATATGCTGCCTGTGTTTTACAAAGTGAAGATATTTCATATATCAGCATAAAAACAAAATGATTCCTTTTCAAATAATTTATGAAGTGTAATGCATTCCAAAAACAGCATTGCTTAGCAATAGTATTCACTGTGCCCTACCAGCAACCCAAGCAATTGGGGAATGAAGGGACAGATGATGGAATAGACATACTTCTCCGTTCTTACTGAGCTTTGAGTTTAAAGATTTCTTTTTCCCCCACCCCCAGAACTTACTCTTTGTTTTTCTTCTTGAGAACCTTTAAGACTTTAATGTCTAGTAGAATGAGGTGAGTTAGGGCTTCTTAGGAAGTAATAATTATGAAAATAACAAATACATATTTTTATTTAGTGCCTACACTGTTATACGTACATTTCTTATATTATTTACTCTTCAAAACAGTCCTGTATGTGCTATAATCATTCTCATTTTACAGATGAGGAAACTGAGGCACACTTTTCCCAAGACCATGCAACTAATAAGCAGTGGCGCTGAGAGTTGAGTCCAGATATTCTGGACGCAGAGCCTGTCCTCTTACTCTTATTCTCCTACTATCCTTATGAATGTCGAAAGGGTTTCATGCAAGAGAAATCAAAATTTTTTGAGCAATCACACATTTAAACCTACTTCAGCAAAGATAGGAAAAAGTACTTATGTTAACTCTTCAGTTATAAACTTAATGGTTTGTTGATTTATAGTCTTTTAATGACCTTTAAATATTTAAAAATCATTAAAAGCAAACAAGGAAAGGATAGGCTTGTAAAATAGGTTTTCTGAGAATAATTTATCATTGTTTTCATACACAATAAACCTTCATCCCTTAATGGGAATACAATCAGTAATTTTGTGGAGCTACATGGCATTACTTAAAATTTCAGTTCTTAGTTGGGGGGTTGGGGTTGGGTAAACTCACAACTAATGGATATGGTGAGCGTTCTTGGGGGGAAAGGGCACGCCTCAAATTATGGTTTGGATGTGGCAAAGTCATAACATGTAACCAAAATGTTTGTACCCCCATAATATCCTGAAATAGAAAAAAACCCCAACAAAAACATATTGAACAACAACAAAAATTCAGTTCTGCCATTTATTAGCCAAGTGATCATGGGTAAATGATTTAACCTCTGTAAGCTTTAGTGTCTTCTTTTACAAAATGCAGATAATAACTGCTCCCTCACAGGGTCATTGTGAAGATTAAAAATAAAACCCATACCAGGGGTCCTCAAACTTTTTAAACAGGGGGCCAGTTCACTGCCCCTCAGACCATTGGAGAGTGCGCACTGTGGGCCCGGGACGAGTGGCTGCTAAGCAGGGCAGGCAGCTGCGGCAAAAACACCCAGCCGGCCCGGTAAATGTCCTAGGCCGGCGGCCTGTGGCCGGCAGACCATAGTTTGAGGACGCCTGCCATAGACAATATTGGGTTCATACTAGAGAATCACTAAATGTGAGCTACAGCTGCTACAAATTAAATAAGCAAATCATTATGTTGAGAAGTATCACATTGGATATTAGTTAATGCCTATTAGGTTATCTCTGAAGAGATTTAGGAACAATATAGATAGATATGTAGTTTAACTGGCCTCAGAGAATAGGCTATCATAATTTCAATGGTTTGCTCATTACTAGCAGTGAATAATTATTAAAGATTAAAATGAAACTTCTCCATCTGTTACACTACTAGGAAATATCTACCAAGAGCTGGTTCATTTTACTATTTTTATTCCCTTTGAAAAGTCTTATCTGTTGGAACTGTGGGAAAGAGGCAAAATTGCAAAACAGCAAAAAGAGGATGGCTTCTAGAAGCCATGTCTAATCTTGAAGGCTGGCTTGGAAAGCGAGTCAAGGAATGACTTGGATTTTTCTTTCCACTTCACTCCTCTCCAGGGCTTTCCACCATGGCAGGGTGATTATTGGTCAGGTCTCTCCTTGATGGGTGGTGGAAAGAATGCATGAGCATTGTTTTACTCTCAAATTTTTTTTTTTAAACTATACACTAAAAAATACATTTTACATTGCAATCTAGTCTACTAAGCATCATGAATGCTGGGATTTTTACCTGTTGTGGTCACTGATATATCCAAGTGTCTGGAAAAGGATCTGCCACATGGTTGGTGCTCAATAAATAGTTGTCAGATCTATTTATCCTCTATCTATCTATCTAGAAAAAAACATTTCCTGAAATATTCTTTCATTTACTATTTGCTTGCAATGCATTCTGAAATTTTCTATTTTGTTTTATAAAAGTAAAAAATTGCAGTTAAAATCTACTAAATTAGTTTTGGTACATTCATTGGGGGGTGTTAAGTCATTCTTTCCAATCGTCTGGTTTATGATCTGCAATTTGCAAAGCACTGCTTGTCACTGGGAGCAATTAGTTTTGTGTGTAAATTCGCCTGTGTCTTTGGGATTTATCTTTCTTGGTGTCACAATGCCTCAGTTAGCTTGTGTATTTTTCCAGTTTATGCATTAGCTTGAGCACTCACACTACCCTAACCATGTTGCATGCTGGTAGAATAAGTCAACTGATATTGGGAGTTCTCGCTCAAGATCTAGGAAGTTCTGAAAGCATTTGCTGCATTCTAATGGGTCTTGTTTTCATGAACCCAGTGTAATTATTAATTATTGGGTAGTTCCATAGTATAGCTGTGGTCTAAGCCTGGCTAGAATGGTGTGGGTGTACCTCTCCATAAAGGCAGAAAATCGCAAAGAGTGATCTATCAAAGTTCTCTCCACAGTGAGCATATTTTTAGTCCATGCAGCTGTTGAAATTGTAATATATTATTAATGAATTTTTAACACTTTTAAAGTCTTTATTTTTGTTTCTTATTTATTTTTGAGGCATCTGTACTGAAATCTTCTACTCACTGTAGGTATGAACAAGGAAAGAGATAAGATAGAGAAATTGATGCAATTAAGTGTTTTCATAGGCATGAGAATTGCAAAAGTCCTTCATTTCCTGAGAAAATATGTGGGAGTAAGAAGGATAATGTATTCAAATATTGCATTCATTGTGAAGGAGAACTGGAGATCCTGTTTCTGTTAGTTTTCTAATCTTCACCTCTTTTTTGGATCATCTAACCATAAAAAGAAATATTCTGGCTTATGTTTTAAGTAACGTTTGAGTAATCTATATAGAATGGTTAGTTAATTGAATATGAATTCTAGAATCCAGGGTAGGTCTGAGTGCTATAGCCTAGTTAGGGTAACTATAATGTCATGAGCAAAGGACCTGGATCTGGAACTCCCTCAACTGCATGGGTGAGGCAGGAATTGGGCAGGGGCAGGGTTACAGAATGAGACTGGCAGAGTAAGAATGGCATCCTGAGCATTGGTGAGAAGGCAGATCATAGCAGCCTAGTATAGCCATTGGCATTTTGTAGGTGCAACGAGATCTAATAAACATGTTTTGATGAGTTGTGGAAGCTCAGTGACAGTCAACTTTGAAGCAGGAGATATTTGGAATTCTAAGGAACAGACAAAATAACACTCACTGGGTTAACCATTCTGTCAGCATGCAGACAGTCACAAATTCTGATTTGGGACTGGTAAGAATAATTCAGGGTCCTAATCCTAGAGAATCACGGCATCATGAGACCAATTATAAAAATATGGGGAAAAGACATAACTTACATTATCAACACTGATAATGTGACAAAGTGGGGACTTTGTCTTTAGTTCAAGGCACATGCCCAGTTTTCAAAACGGGGTCACAAGGATGTGGTTTAATGAGAAAAAAAACAGGAGTAACTTGACACTGGCTGTGTTCCTCCTTGCCAAATCTAGATCAGCTTTGAGAGATAAAATTGGAGGTGAGTCTAAAGCTAGGTGGAGTTCAAAGACCCGAGGTGTTCAGGAAAGGAAATGGAGTAGTGGAAACCAGTCAGGGCCTGGCAGCAGGAGACCCCTCTTACTTCCTTCAAGGGCATTTTAAGTACTGTAACAATACCAGAATAAGAAAGGCAAGGCACTTGAAGTCAGAATAAGTCAGAATCACTGAGGCTTATAGTAACATGGGATATGAAATACCTTTTAAATAGTTATATTGTAGCACAGAAATTATTATATTTGCCTTAGAAGATCATTGATATGGGACAGTTGAGAAAATAGAACAGTGATTCTCAGCTGGGCATGATTTCCTCTCCCATTTGGCACATTTGGCAATGTCTGGAGACATTTTCTGTTTGTCACAACTGTGGGGGTAGGGTTTGCTATTGGCATCTAGTAAATAAAGGCCAGGGATGCTGCTAAACTTCTTACAAAGCACAGGATGGCCCTTCACAACAAAGAATTAACCAGTCCAAGAGGTAAAGACTGAGAAAAATGTGAAATAGAGTGAGACAGCTACTACTTAGTCTTGATTGAATAATGAATTTATATGAGCAACGTGATACGTTTCTGGGTATTGCAGAAATACATTAGAACTAAATGTTAGAACACTAGTTCTAACTTTTTTTTGTTGGAAAAACATGACTCACTAGAGAGCAAATACACTAAGTGTATACTGCCCTGGAGATGCAGAGGAACCCAACCAGCAAGCAGAGTGCAAATAGCCTAGATAGCATTTATTTATGGGCCTGGAAGGAATTTGTTCTTCCAGCATGAGTGGCAGGCTGTCCACAGTTATGACCTGGTGTCCATGGGATTTTGTGCGGTGTTGACTTTTCTAGTTACTCTGACCTTTGCTCTTTTTGTAACTTCTGATGGAAGGAGCCTAAAGCTAAGGACTTATGTATTTCTTTTGTTCCATGAATTTCTGCCCAGTACCCAGTTTTGGTCTATTCTGTCACGGGCTTTCCTGAGCTACAGAGATTTTGTGCAGGTAAAGGAAAATCAGGGTGATGAAGCACTTGCAGTGGTGAAAAGAGGTTGGTAATTATCTTGAGAAGGTTTGGTGACTTTAAAAAAAAGCAACTGATTCCAAAGCTGAAACTTAAAGTCATTGCTCTGGGTAAGTGAATTTGCTTGAAGAATATATGCAAGGATTATTTTTCATCCAATAAGGCTACTTCGGCTTGAGTATCAGGCAGTTTTCTCACTGCTATTTCCTTTTTGATATTGTTACTCTCACAGGGCTCCATTATTCAAGATGGCACCATATTGATGTGATCACTGTGAGTTACAGTGACTGTTAAAGTTTACCTTGAGGCTTCACTTATTCGGGTTATATTTTGTTTCTTAGTTCTATGAAAAGAAGAAAATGAGGCCCTCAATAAGCGTGTGAGATGTTCAAGGTACTGTCACACTTAGCATCCTAACTGTTGTGCCCCGGTTCATGGGAGAGGTTTCTGGATAACTCACAGTAATGAAACTATGAGAATACATTATTCTCCCCACTGTTCACCAGATCTGGCCTGATGAACTGGAAGTCAGCACAGCAAAGTAGTTAGAGTTTGTGGGCTCTGAGGTCAGACACACCTAAGTTGGAATCTCAGCTCTGTCACTTCTTATTATGTAAGACCTTGGGCATATTGCATAATATCTGTCTGCCTCAGTTTTCTTAATCTGTGAAATGGGGTAAATTGTTGTGAGGTTTAAATAATATATCTGGCTCATTTGACAGTGTCAATAAAGACAAAATAAATGTTAATTGTTTTTGTTATCATCACTGTTATTGTCGTTTGCTTTGAACCATTTATATTCTCCATTCTGATTTTCTTATTATTCAAAGAAGGTGAACTAGAAGTTGGATTTCAGGTAGATGTGGCTACTGGATAATCTTCAGTGTTTTTTCTCACTAAAGATAGATGTTTTGTCTTTTTCTTTTGGGTTTTTCCTTTATATTGCCTTGTTGTGTGTATATGTGTGTGCAACAAATAAAGTTTTAAAAAGTATAGTGATGCAGGTCAAATTCCAAGTGACAAATGATTTATTATCCCAAATACTAGTTATAATAACATGGAAATGTTGTGACTCCATTCAGTATTCTGTTAAAAGATCAAGTCATTCAAATCCTAGCCCTGGCATCAGTCTGATGATTGAGAGCCTTTAATATGTTTATAAAAATGAAATTCCATGAAGAAAATCTGCCTGACTGGGTTCTATATTGAAGGGCTGAAGCAGTATTTCTTGCATCAGGATCACCTGGAGTGCTTGTGAAAATACAGGTTTCTGGGCCCCATGTGGGGAATGTAAAGATTATTCAGGTTGCTAACTGATTTGATTTTCTAATAGACAAGGTATGGGTGTATGCAGGAAATATTTAAGCCTGTGGGTATACTGGACTGATTATAGAAAATTAACAAAACAAAACAAAGAGAAAAATATTTCAAGAAGAGAATGGAGTGGGTGGGGAGGAAGGTTAGATGATTAGATTCCATGGTTTACTTATTTTGCTTTACAGCTCTGCACTGAAGGTAAAATTTAGGGTTGAAGAACCTCTTCTGTTTCACCTACTTTTGGAACTCTTTGTGGAGAGGAAATTAGAGATGCTCCTTATATTTCTGATTGACACTGGAGTGCCAGTTTTAGGGTGGGGTGGAGAGAAAGGTTGGGGAGGGGGGAGAGAGAGAGAGAGAGACAGACAGACAGACAGACAAAGAGACAAAGAGAGAATAGAAACAAACTAATTGTGCCAAAAAGGCTGCTGTAATCTTGGCAAGTCTTTAAAAATTAAGATTCCTTTTTAAAAAAGGAAATGCTTTTGAGCAAGTAGTACAACTTCTAACTTGAAACTTTCCTATGGGTTCACAATCTGGCAAAAATATTTTCATTTCTTTACATTTTAACCAAGAATTATAAATAAAGAAGTTTTCCTCAAGGCAAAATTCAGCATTTAAATTTTTACCCAGAAAATTTATGGCATTTTGAATCAAAAAAGAAACTCACCTGGCATTCAGGACTCACAATTTTGTTATGCTTTTTTTAATAGCAAAGCAGGCCAGGCGCGGTGACTCACACCTGTAATCCTAGCACTCTGGGAGGCCGAGGTGAGTGGAATGCTCAAGATCAGGAGTTCGAAACCAGCCTGAGCAAGAGCGAGACCCCGTCTCTACTATAAATAGAAAGAAATTAATTGGCTAACTAATATATATAGAAAAAATCAGCCGAGCATGGTGGCACATGCCTGTAGTCCCAGCTACTTGGGAGGCTGAGGCAGTAGGATCCCTTGAGCCTAGGAGTTGGAGGTTGATATGAACTAGGCTGACGCCAGGGCACTCACTGTAGCCTGGGCAATAAAGCGAGACTCTGTCTCAAAAAAAAAAAAAAAAAATAGCAAAGCAAATTAAAATTTGGAAAGGGACCCAAAAAAACCCAAAGATAGTGAAATAATGGTAGAATTTTAAATTTCAAATCTTAAGTAGAAAAACAACAGCTGATTACCATAGATAAATAAGTTTCTATCTATGTAAGTTTAGCAAATAGGAGAAAATTTGATAGGTTAAGAGTGAATGCTTTTCATTTTATGTTTGACTTACTTGATAAAATATATTACCATATAGGAGGAGCCACCTATGAGTAGCAGTTGATTAGTTTCTATTATATGCCATTTGTTGTGCTAGGTTCTGGGGTTATAGAACTGAATACAACATAGCTCTTGCTTGTAATGGCCCATGATGCAGGGAAGTGGGGAGAACATGAGCAGACAATGTCTATACAATTGAGGAACTGAGGCTGTAGAAATGTTCACATTATTATGCATTTATAGCCACATTTTACAGAGTGCCTAATCTGTGGCATTGTGTTAGAGAGTTGACTATATGGGGATGTGTGTGTGTTTAAACTCCAAATCCTACAGTAGTCCTACTTTTATCCCCATTTTATAGATGAGGGAATCAAGGCTTAAAGAGATTTAGTCATCCAAGATCACAGAGCTACTTTTTTAACAGAATTGATTTGAACTAGGAGGTCTGAATGATAGTGACGTCTATGCTCTTTTTGTTATAATGTTGTGACTTTTATTCTTTGATCTAATTCCTGTGTACATTCTGTTAAGCTGCAATTATTCATTTATTCCAGAAATATCTGGGAAGCTCCTTAGATTAAAAATATTTTAGAAGTTGCCTAAATGTGATGGGGAATTTTCTCAGGAGTGGAATATTTAAAAAGAGAGATAGAACTCACAGCACTGTCAACTTGAGCCTTTGGTACACATTGCTATGGGAGGAAGAAGTATGAATGTCCAATACATTCTCAAGTGCTGACACGTCCTCCCAGTTAAATGAACAGTAAATTTACTTTGTAGAAACGTCTATTTCCTGTGCACATACATGTTTACAGAAATAGTGAGTTGAGTCTAAAAGCACACAGCAGAGGTTGCTACATTTTTCCAGTCTTGTGTAAGTTTGTAGCTGATCTCTGGTACTAGGATTTGAAAGATTTGAATCAAAAAATATATCCCTTCAGTGGAAAGAGAGAAGTCTCTGATCTGCCACAGCCTACTAAATTTATGTTTTAAATATCTTCACATTTTATGTTATAAAGGTTCTTTTGGGTCATGCTGTATAACACACAGTTGAATGGTACTATTATGGATGCTAGCTTCCTTCCAGGAGGTAGAATGAATACAACATAATCCATTCTGCCATAACATGAGCTATTAAAAGTGATGCTTCTGGCTATTAGGGGTAAATCATATCTGTGGTATGAATTAAGAGTTGGGCTGTTTGCAGTATATTAGATTTTCCTGTTTCACAACTGTATTCATTAAATCCAAATTTGGTGAAAGCTGTTCATATTAAATTTGATAACCCCAATTCTAGCAGGTTACACATATAATAAAGTTCCTTTGAAAATTCTATGACATTTGTGTTATTTTTGTCCTTTAATAACTAAGCCCTTTTTAAATTAGGTACCTGTACATAACCATCTATTAATGGGAGTACTTCATAATTTATGATGTCTATTGAATTAGTTCAGAATTTAGTGCTCGTATCTGATTTTATCTTAATTCTTTGGCATTGAAGAATCTAAGATTAGTGAATAATTTTAGTCTTTCAATTGAATTCACTGAACTTTTGAGGAAGTCCTATGATGCGCAGAGCATTATATAAGGTATATTGCTAGTTTGAGGAGGAAAAATAAGAAATCCATAATCTCTAGAAATTACTGTATATTGAAATAATAACAGGCAAGATATCTGTAGTGGGCATTACCCTGTCATTTGCCAGAGAGGGACAACCTCCAGGAAACAAGTCAAATAGGGAAAATGACTTATTTTATGATATTTAAATTCTCCTTGAGAATAATAACAACATTCTAGATGAATTTAAATATAATCTCTCTGTCTAACTGTTCTAACAGTTTTGTGCCTGGCTTATTTAAAAAAATTACTCATGACTTTTTTATCTCTCAACTCTGACTTTCTAAGTGGTCTCTTCCTCATCTATTCTCATGGTCCAGTCACATCCAGAACTGCAGAACAAAGTTGTATCTGGAGGGAAAGGTGGGGAAAGATCATTTGGAATTAGTAAAAAGTCTTTATTATAAATATTTTAAATTTTAGTTTCATTATCTTCAGACAGCTATAAGAGTTCAAACAATGCCTGAACGGAATTTGCTTAGAATATTTTCAGTTAGAAGTTTCTATAGACCTGCTTTAGTGAATAGCAAAAAAATGATTTATAGTTGGTTTTACCTAATACTCACATTTATTTATATAGAAATGTGTATTCTTAGATTTCTCAAAATAGTTTGTTTCTTTTGAATGGGTTAAATATTGTTTCCAACCTATTAATTTATTGGTAAAATTCTCTTTTAAAAATGGATAATAAGAACATAAACCTGGACTCAACCTAATATCTTCTCTAATTCCAAATCAGAGCAGTCTAAATCAGTGATTTAAAAAAATGTAGCCCATTTACCCCAAATGCTTTGACTTGATCATAACACAGTCTATGCATGTAACAAATATTCATGTGTATCTTATAAATATGTAAAATATTATGTATCAATAAAATATATAATAGATAGTACCAATGATGTGTTAAATATAAAAATCTTGCCTATTATATTTTCATCATGTTAAACTTCTGTGTTGGCCATCCATTTAATATATTTTTAAAAATTGTTTATGTGTTACATGGATGAATTCTGTAAAAATTCATATCTATGTTTATGGCTCAGAGGAAAACAATTTCAAAAATTATTTGTGAAGTTTGCAGAAATGGTAGCCTTTTAAAACAGTGATACTTAACTTTTTTGGCATCAGGGACTGGTTTCATGGAAGATAGTTTTTCTACTGACTGGGGATGGAGAGGTAGGGAGGTGGTTTGGGGATGATTGAAGCACACTACATTTATTATGTATTTTATTTCTTTTATTATTACATTGTAACATATAATGAAATAATTATACAACTCACCATAATGCAGAATTTAATGCTGCCGCTGATCTGACAGGAGGCGGAGCTCAGGCAGTGATGAGAGTGATGGGGATTGGCTGTAAATACGGATGAAGCTTCACTCACTCCTGCTGTGTGGCCTAGTTCCTAATAGGCCATGGACCAGTGCTGATCTACAGCCTGGGGGGGGGGCGGTTGGAGACTACAGTTTTAGAAGGTCGTTGTGAAAGCAGCATACCGATGTTTAGGGCTCAAAGGAAAGCTAACTGAGATGTGGATAGAATCTTCACTTAGCTAAAATATTTTATATGTTCAGAAGATACATGTCTTGCCTACATTTTATAGTTCAAAGCTGAAGTTTTTTTTTTTTTTTGTCTCTGTGAGAAAGTGCCTATTAGTTAACAGGACAGGAAATATAATGGCCATTGCTCTGATATTTAAAAATATTATGGTAGCAAGCTGGACAGTATTGCATTTTAATTTTAATTTTTGTGTCCTTAAAATTGTTTTGACTTGCCTACAATTCAGATTATGTTTTGGCCACATTTACCTTTTATAGCTAAATGTTTTAGTTCATGTCTGAAATAATCTCATTGGGTTCTCATACTTTCTTCACTGGATCATAGCAGGTTTAAGGGTAAGTCAGGCCCACTGGAATCTATATAATGGTGGTTTATCAAGGCAAGGTGATATTTCATGGAGGTGAGATCTGTAGCAAGATGTGACTATGTTTTAAATTGATCTTTGAGATGTTGAACAATTTTATCTATTGCAGCATTGTAGATACTTTCCCACCTTTCCTTTTCTGTAATTTCTGTCATGTTTTTCTCAAAGAAGAAAAATTTCTAAGCACAAATGTACTTAGCAACAAGTTCTTGATTTACCCACAAATTAAATCATTAATAGAGTGCCTGATAAAGTATATCATAGTAAAATGAAATTATAATTATAGCAGCTAATATCAAATCAGTACTTTTATGTATCAGGCTCTGTATTAAATGCTTTGTATGTATTATTTTATTAATCTTCATAGTTAAACCTACTTTTTGCAAGGGGAAGTTGAGGGATGAACCTGTGAGGATGAATGGAGATAATATCTAATTCACATAGATAAAATGAGGTAGAAATAGGATGTGCACCCAGAATTTGCCTGACCTCAAAGCTCATGTGCTCAATGACTGAATCCACCTCAATTAAACTAATCTACTTAGAAGTCCACCTTCCATGGCTAGCTAGAAATTTTAGTGAGTCTTATGTCCTCATCAATCACCTGGAATAGACCACAAAATGACTTCAATTCTTCCCAGCTTTGGAAGGTAATACTTTTTGAATACTTTGTTATTTATTAGCATACAGATTAAAGAGAATTATAAAAAAAAAGGAAAAGAACAGTAAAACAAAATGCCAGTTTATTATTTGCTTTCTTTTTTCTTTCTTTTTATTTTAAAGATGGGTCTTGCTGTGTTGCCCAGGCTGGAGTGCAGGGGCTCTTCACAGACACAAACATAGTACACTGCAGCCTTGAACACCTGGGCTCAAGTGATGCTCTTGTCTGCCTCATCCTCTTCAGTAGCTGAGATTACAGGTGTGTGCTAACATACCTGGCTTGTTGCTTGCTTTTTAAAAAATCCACAGAGATTTATGGGATTAATTCAATTTTTAAAACATCTCAGCTATTACTCTAAAATAGGCATTCCTTAGGGAATGTGGGTCTGGGGACAAATCATGCTGTGTGTCCTACTTTCTCCAATGAACATCTAGAACTCATCTTGTCCACCCATCTACTCCAGCCATACAGGCATGTCCTAAAGGACATAGACTTTTTCCTTCTGCAGGGCCTTCACATCAGCTCTTCCTGTGCTTGGAACCCTTTTTCTCCAGTACTTGCAACGCCAGGATTCTTCCTGTTCTTCAAATTTCAGCTTAAATGCTATCTCATCAGAAAGTCCCTATCTGACCCACAAACTAGTATGTGACTACTCCTCATTTTCACTTCTCCCACACACTTAATTTCCAGTGTAATGCTTTCATTAGCTGCTGTTGATTAGTTGTCTGTATCCCCTGCTAGATCCTAAGCTCCTTGAGCCGTGTATTATTGGGTCTCTAGCATTGAGCAGAATTGTGTGTAATAGGTACTTAGTAAATATTTGAGAAATGAATGAATGAAATGAAAGAATGAATGAATATGAGAGCTTTGAGAAAGAAAAGAAATAGTTAAAAAGAATAAAGTATAGTAAAAGTAACTTTTTAATTTATAGTCTGAGCAGAGCTAATTGGGATGAGTAACAGCAAGGGGGAAGGGCAGCCATTCGATTTTGGCATGCAAATCCCAGATTTGAAACTGAAAAAATGTGTCCTAGCTTCATCCTTTAAGAAACAGCTGTGTCCCTGGTCACTTCTTTAAACAAGGCAAGACCATGATTCAAAATCCAGGCCTCATATTGGCTTTGTTCCAGAGAAGGGTGATTGCATTTTGCCATAGATAATGAAGACTGGTCCGTGGTGCTTAACAGATTTTAGTTTGTCCCTATTTCTTTTTCTCTAAAACTGTGGAATTCAAAATAAATGACATGTTTTGAAGTACTGTTCTTTATTTTGAAAAATGTTATCATTATATTTAAAAATTAAGTTTATGCTATTCAGATTACTCTTGCATTTAAGAGTTCAGAGCTATATAGGTTTAGGGAGGAAAACATAAATAACAGATGCCAGGAAACAAAGGTTAAAAAGAGGAAATGTTAAATTATAACAGTAATAAAGCAAAAAATAATAGACATGAAGCAAATCTTCCACAAAATCATGGTGAATGGGATCCATCAATTCTGTCTTTAAAGCCTGAGTTGAAAAAAAAAACACAAAAATGAGAATTATGGAAAATTGATTGCCAAAAAATATGTAAATCATATTATTATTTTAAGAAAATGATAATAAGAAAATTATGAATCTTGGAGAGGTAAGATTAAATCAGTATCCCTACAGGCAAGTAAGAAATGAGAAAGTGACAAAGTGACATTAGGAAGACCTCCTTATCTGAAGGTCCCTGGCTCTGGAATATGGCATTTCCATGTGAGTCTACTTAAAATATGAACAAAATTTTCCAGGTAAAAGTTGTTTTTTTTTTTTTTTTAATATTTGACTGGGACTTTATCTTAAAAATCAAAACAAAATTATAAAACTTCTTTCCTCTGAAACCTTTATGTTGTCTGTTACTTGTTCCAACCACCCCAAAGGTCATATGTCCATGGCTTTGCATGTGATTTTGGCAGGTTTTCGATACTGCTTAAAGGGACTTTGTACAATCCTAGATCTTTTATTAGATTTTCAATTTCATTGTGCAATTAATATGCATTGCACTTTTGGATATTGTAAACAATTAATAAGGGGTTGATTACAAAGATTTTGAATGGAACAAAACTGAAAGTTGTTGAAGGGGGACTAACTTTCAGAAGTCAGTGGATTAGTGAATATTTTTAGTTATGACAACTTGGTTCTCATGCAACCCCTTTACTGAGGGGACGTGGATAACACATGCCCAGACAATTAGGAACTTTTGTAATTCTACTTCCAAACAAAGCCTTCCTCCTTACCTGCCATAAATCCTTCTATTGAGAAATGACTGGGAGATTGTATAACTTCAAAACTATTTTGATTGGCTATAACAGCAGTCCAAATTCAGAAGATTATTGTTTGATTCATGTTTTAATTTCCTAGAGCAAACTAAACTAGAAAAAGAAAAGACTCTGCCAAGATTCTGGCGTAGGGGAAAATAACCATTATACATTCACAATTCATCTGCTAAGGTTAGTCTTTTAGATTGATTCTCTCATTGGTTGAGCTTTCCGTGGTCTAGGAATTAAACCTCCCACTATGTGCCATTTACACTTATTGAGAAGGTTAGTTTCACTGCAAGCTGTTCTGTGGCATGTCTGGATGAGGATGAAAAATAAAATTTTTAGTGGTTTATCACAAGTGTTTGGGAATTTGATTTTTGGTTATTTTTAATATTTAATTGAGTATATATATATTTCAGTTTATAATAGAGTGATGGTTAAAATTATACTAAAGAACAAGAAGCTTGGTTTTATGCCTAGCAGTTTAATTTCTCAAAGATATTGACTACATTTGCCTTGATGTAGGGGAAAACAGTTCAAAGGAAATGATTATCTTTTCATAAAGTGAGGCTATTAGCTGATAGCCATAGCAGGGAATGGTAAATAAAGGTGTTCAGTCTTATTTATACATCAATTGAAAGGATACTAATTTTCTGGTTTATACTTTTGATTCTATAGATTTAATAAAATGTCAAGATATGAAAATGTTAACTTTACTTGGGTTCCTACTACGAATTACATGATGCATGAAATTATGACATACTTACAGACATTTATACATATCATTTATTCATAGGAAGAAATAATCCCAATTTATCGGGTTGTATGTGGTGAAGGAGTCATTTTGAAGTCATATGATTAATATTGATAGTGGAGATACTATAGGACCTTAATTTTGTGTTTTTTCCTGTCAATTTTTTTCCTTGTTGTACTCAGATAGTAGCTATTGTTTAGTTCTTTGCTGGGTCATCTGCTGTGGCAGCTGCCATGCACAAGCTGATTGGGGAAAAACAGATTTTGAATGTAGATGTAAAAGAAGAAGTCTGTATGACAGGGACATTTTTTTCCTACTTGTTCCTAGGAAGATATGGTCCTTGGAATCTGAGAAATTCTGGCTTAAACCTTTCCCTTCATCACTAGCTGTATGTAATCAAAGGTACTAGCTTTCTGAGTCTCAGTTTTCTTACCTATGAAGTAGGAATAATGATATCTGCCTGACAAGATTGCTGTACAAGTTAGAGACAGTATGAGGGTCTTCAAAAAGTTCATGGAAAATGTGTACTATGAAAAACCTACCCATGGAGTTTAAAATTTTTTGTGCTAAAATAAACTTGTATCACTTTGTTATAAAATGTCTGCACAGGATCTAGTTTGAGGCACTAAGAAGGATAAGACATCGGTTTGAAAAGAACAACTATCAGAGAAACATGAATTCTGCTAAAATTGAAGCAAGAACAAACATCAAATTTATGACAACACATGGGTGGAAGAAAGGTGTGGATGCAGAGAGATAAAAACACTCATACACTGCTGGTGGGATTGCAAACTGGTACAACCTCTATGGAAGTTAATATGGAGATAACTTGAAGAGCTAAAAGTAGAATTATCATTTGATAATGGTAATAGCCAGCAATCTCATTACTGGGTATCTATCCAAAGGAAAAAAAAAGACATCTGCACTAGAATGTTTATAGCAGCACAATTCACAATTGTAAAGATGTGGAAACAACCCAAGTGCCCATCAATCCATGAGTAGATTAATAAAATGTAGTATATGTATACCATGGAGTACTACTCATCCACAAAAAACAATGATGATCTAGCACCTCTTGTATTATCCTGGATAGAACTGGAGCCCATTCTACCAAGTGAAGTATCATAAGAATGGAAAAACAAGCACCACATGTACTCACCATCAAATTGGTATTAATGATCAACACTTCTGTGCACATATAGTAGTAACATTCATCGAATGTTGGACAGGTGGGAGGGAGGAGGAGGAGATGGGTATATTCACAGCTACTGGGTGTGGTGCACACTATCTGGGGGATGGACGTGCTTGAAGCTCTGACTTGGGCAGGGCAAAGGCAATATATGTAACCTAAACATTTGTACTCTCTTAATATGCTGAAATAAAAAAAAATAAAGGTTAAATCATTGATGCTTTACAAAAAGATTATGGGGATGATGCCCCAAGGAAATCAGCAGTTTACAAATAGGTAACATGTTTTAAGAAGAAATGGGACAATATTGAAAATGAAGCCTGCAGTGGCAGACCATCCATGTCAAGTTGTGAGGAAAAAAAATTAATCTATTTCATGCCCTAATTGAAGAGGACCAATGATTAACAGCAAAAACAATAGCCAACACAATATACATCTCAATTGGTTCAGCTTTCTCAATTCTGACTGAAAAATTAAAGGTGAGCGGGCTCTCCACTCAATGGGTACCAAAAAACCATTATGCCCAGATCAGATGCAGACTAGATTAGAGCTTTCAATGGCCATTTTGAGCAAGTAAGATCAAGGTCTTGAAGCATTTCCTTGAAAACTTGTAACAGCAGATGAAACATGGCTTTACCAGTACAATCCTGAAGCCAAAGCACAACCAAACCAATGGCTACCAGGAGGTAGAAGTGGACCAGTCAAAGCAAAAGAAGAATGGTCAAGAGCAAAGGTCATGGTAACAGTTTTTTGCAATGCTCAAAGCATTTTGCTTGTTAACTTTCTGGAGTGCCCAAGAACCATAGCATCTGCTTACTATGAGAGTGTTTTGAGGAAGTTAGTGAAAGCTTTAGTAGAAAAATGCTTTGGAAAGCTTCTCTAGAGAGTCCTTCTCCACCACAACAATGCTTTTGTTCATTCCTTCTATCAAACAAGAGAAATTTTGTGAGAGTTTTCATGGGAAATCATTAGGCATTAACCTTACAGTCTTGATTTGGTTACTTTTGATTTCTTTTTGTTTCCTAATGTTAAAAACTCTTTAACATTTTTCTTTAGTTAATAATGTAAAAATGACTACATTGGCATAGTTAAAGTGCCAGGATCCCTCAGTTTTTTAGGGATGGACAAAATGGCTGATATCATTGCTTACAAAAATGTCTTGAACTTGATGGCATTCATGTTGAGAAAGAAAATTTATATTTTTATTTTTATCTTTTAATTCCATTTTTCATGAACTTTTTGAAATATTAGTATTTGAATATTAGTATTCTTACTTTGCTGAATTGAAAGGAGAGTTTAGACAAAGACAAATCATTTTGGTAAAAGTGAATGGTAAACTTGGTACTTGGTGGGCAGGTTTTCTGGCTGATAGCTGCTAGGCTACATAGTAACAGTGATATAATCAAAATGACTCAGCTTAGAGGTCTTGACATGGGATTTTCATCCAAATAACACCACTGACTTCAGAGTGGTATGATTCTCAAATCTGGATGATTATCAGGATAGTTGGAGGAACTATTTGTTGTCATCCCAAAACTGAATTAGAATTTCCAGGTCCAAGGCTACTGATGGGGCTGGGAAATCTGAATTTTTAAAAGCTACCCAGGTGATTCTGATAGTCAGCTTTGGAAACCACATCTTAAGATTCAGACCTAGATTTTCCAGCTTTGGTCATTGTTGGGTGAGTAGCTATACCTTATTCTTAAGACTTTTTATCTTTTTTTGTTGTAACTATTATACTTTTTCACTCTGAACAAAATTAACATAATTCCTTAATGTTAGCTAAAATCCAATCCATATTTACATTGCCTAAATTGTCTCAAAAATGCTTTTTTACCATTGTTTTGTTTGAATCAGTATCCAAAAAGGTCCATACATTGCATTTTGGTTGATATATTCCTTAGGTCTTTTTTCTTTTTTTAATGTCATCGATTTGTTTGAGATGCTCTGTCATTTACACTGTACAGTGTTCCATATTTTGGATTTGACTGCCTTTGCATTGTGTCATTTAACTTGTTGCTTTATATTTGTATTTTATGTAAACTGGTAATTTGATATAAAGACTTTATTAGATTCAGGTTCAATTTATTTTCAGATTATTATATTTTTAATGTGTTCCAATTCATTGCAGTAATTAATTATTCTTTATAAAGCAAATTATGCCATCTTAGGTCATTGGGAAATCCTTCATACTGGCTCTGGTGTCCTTTGACATATTCCAGTGTCTTTTTTTGCTGGCACAATAAGATATCCCAGATTCATCTTGCTGTATTTATAGAAGAAGTGAGTCCTAGAAAGAGCTTTGCTTCATTTCAGTGAGGAATGGTATTTAGAGGCCATAAACTGAGTGGTAGGAGAGTTCATTGCTACTACTCATTGCATTTAGCCTTTTCAGAAGTTAAAGTTAGGAAACACATACATAAAAATATAAGAAATCATGAGTTTAGACTGACATTTCCCATCCAAATTTAAGATTATATAATTTTACTTAATTTGCTTGATTTTATACTTGTAATTTTTTAGTTTTGCTGAAAATTTGAAACCATTCATTTTAACCTATATAGTTGTGGTGGCCCTAGGTCTATCTGCTCTCATATTCATTCTTCACCCACCCTCTGGTTTGCCGTGTGTTGCAGGGGGGATGACCCCTGAAGTCTGCATTTCTCTGGTTCCTTTGTCACTGGCTCGAGTTGGTCTTTGTCACTGATAAGAGATAAGCGGATAGAAAGGTGAAATTTTTTGAATTATTTCTTTCCTTCTGTCTTTGCCATGGGAATCATCTCTGGCCATGGCTATTTCTCCTCTGAAGCCTCAGCTCTGCTCTCCTGGCTTGCCATGGTTTCAGCTGTCACTGGGTGACTGTGGCCCTTGCTTTAATTGTATGATCTTCTCCCTTTCTCTCTGGCTGAGGCATGGTAATGGCTTCCTTTTGGTGCTCATCTCTGGATTGCTTCACTGTCCTGTGAGTTTTCAGCTCTTCTGCCACCTATGTAACTAATTCCATACATTATAGTCTTTCTGTTTTAAATATTCAAGTGGTTTCTACTACTTGGCTAGATTCTGATGCAACAATGTTGCTTAATCATTTGACATTTAACAGAATGTTATGAGTTTTTAACTGCTTGGAGCTTACAAACTGAATCCTGGTGGTCACTATCATTATCACAAGTCATTTATCAACCATCACACAGTGGATATCATGTCATACATTTATGCTTTTTTTTTTTTTTAAAGTTCAACTGTTAGATTCTGTCTAATTATACTTCTCCTCTGGCTTCTGAATCTGCCATTTACACTGCTGTCACCCCACTTCAGGCCATTATGACAGCCTTCTTATGTATTGCAATAACTTTACAACTCTTTCTCCACCTCCAATCCCTCTATTCCACCATCTATTTTAATATGTGCAAGCAGAGTTATTTTTGTAAAATATAGCTTTGATAATGTTGTACCATCACCAAGAAAGAAAATCTACCGTGGCTCTTCAGCACCTATCAAATTAAGCTTGAGCTTTTTTGCACTGGCCTTCAACATTCTCCACAAAATATCCCAAACTCACCTCTATGCTGAGATTCTCTTCATACAACCATACTTCAGCCTATTGATATGGATATTGTCCATTGATATGGACAATCCTTGGAAGCAAGAAAGATATCCCTACTTTTCTATACAGGGTATGCTGTTCAGAATGTCTTGTGGAGAGATCAAGTTAAACTGGGCTTAAAGATAGTAAGCAATTTTGAGTGTTATTATACCATCATCGAAATGATTCCTTCACATTTAATAGAGGCAATTCTTCTATAAAGAACTTTCCCTCGTTCACTATTTGATTACTCTGAACTACCGAAAGGGCATGTAGAATGTTTGATTTTTCCCTGTTTATTATCAGTTTTTCAGGGTAATAGATTGGTGCCCAAGCAAGTTCCAATAGTGACCAATGCAATTTTAGTACTATTATGAATTCATAAATCATTATGTATTTCATATATTTATATTCATTTAAGTTATTCTTCTTCTAGATGTATATTGTCCCACCCTGGGTAGTGAGTCTATCTCTTTTAGATTTTAAAACAGATATTACAATGAATAAGTCCTTAAAGATAAAATGACATTCATATTTTATAGGCTTGTTTATCCTACTTTGAGTTCTGGGTCCCCCTGGACTCATTTTAGAAGGAAAATGTTAGTGATTAAAGAAGCTACTTACTTTCAGAGAAGGTCGTCGTTGACACTTTATTTTATTGTCACTGTGGGCTCAGTTGGCTCCTTGTCATAGGCACTATTAATTCATTTATTCATGTTTGCCAAACCTTTTAATACTAGGTACCGGGGATATGGCAATAAATAATAGGAGCAGGGCTACTCTTCTTGTGAAGTTCAAATCCAATAGGAGATGTAGACCTTAAAAAATAAATTATGAACATAATGATACAATTCCCAATGGAAGCAGGTATGCAGGAGGAGAAACTCAGAATGTTATAAGAATCTATGTCAGGGTACTCTGACTTGCTGGGGAAAGGGGCAGGGAAGGCTTTCCTGAGGACATGATGTTTAAGCAGAAATCTTCAGGATGAGCTAGAATTTAGGCGAGGTGGGTATATGAGCAGAGAACATAGCAAGTAAGAAGATTTTAAAGAAAGAAGAAATATAGTATCTTTAAGGACTAAAAAAAGGCCACTGTGGCTGCAGTGTAGAGACCTACAAGATGACTGAATAGATTGGAGAGGCACATAGGAGCCAGGCCACGCAAGACTATCTCTATCATAGTAAGAACTGCACAGTTTTTAGAGGGCTGTTATAATCAGATCTGCACTCAGCTAGCATGGGGGAAAATGCATTGGAAGGACACAGGAGTGCCTGCTGAGATGTCACAATAGATCTGGGTAAGAGGTAATGGGGTGTAGACCTATAGCATGTAGGCGGAGGTAAGATATGTCAAGACTCTAAGATATTTTGAAGGTAAACAGGACATAGTGATTGTATGGATGTGAGGGTTGAAGAATATGGAAGTGGAAAAGCATGATACCAAGGTTTCAAATAACTTGAGAAGAACTTGGTTTTGGAGGGTTTGGGCTGGGATGGAAGGAGAGAACAGGCATTGATTTTTTAAAAATCAGTTTTATTAAAGAATAATTTATATATAATAATATGCACCTATTTAAAGTATATATTTGATGAGTTTTGGCAGATAGATGTATAAACCTGTATACTACCGCCACAATCAAGATATAGCATTTTTCTGTCATCTAAAAAGTTTCCCATGCCCTTTTGCAGTCCCTCCACCCTGCCCTGGCCCCAGGAAATCACAGATCTGTTTTCTTACTAGAGATTAGATTTGCCTTTTCTAAAATGTCAATAAATGGAATCACATTGTATATACTTTTTTGGGACGAGGTTTTGTGTTTTGCTCAGTTTTGAGATGCATTCATATTATTGTGTGTCTCAATAGTTTGTTTTTTTTTATTGCTGAGTTGTATTTTATTTGTTATACCACAATTTGTTTATCCATTTACCTATTGATAGATATTCAGGTTGTTTTAATTTTGGGCTAGTGTAAATAAAGCTTCAATGAGCATAAGAGTGCAAGTCTTTGTGTGGATATGTGTTTTATATCTCTTGGTTAACTATACCTGGTAGTGGAATTGGTGGATTGTGCATATATTTAACTTTTATAAACATACATATATATTTACATGTATTAGTGTGTATATTTATTCATGTGTATGTATATGTATATATCTGCCAAATTATTGTCAAAAGTCATACCAGTTTGCATTATCATTGGCAAAGTATGAGAGTTTCAGTTGCTCCACATTGTTGTCCACACTTGGTATTGTCAATTTCTAACTTTAGCCATTCTAGTGGGTATATAATCATAGCTAATTTTAATTTTAATTTCTTTGAAGATTAATATGGTTGAATATCTTTTCATATAGCCATTTGTATGTCTTCTTTTCTGAATTTCTGTTCAAATCTTTTCTCCATTTAAAAATTTGTTCATATTATTTATGAACTGTTCATATTATTCTTAAATTATAAGAGTTCTTTAAAAATTCCCAGTAAAAGCCCTTTATCAGACATATGTTACAAATATTTTCCATCCCAGTCTGTGACTTGCTTTATATTTTATTAATGATGCTTTATAAAGAGCAGAGGTGTTTAATTTTGATGACTTCCAATTTATTAACTTATTTTATGGACTATGCTTTTTGTCTTTTCTAAATAGTTTCCTTACCCTATCTTGCAAAAATTTTCCCTTATTTTTTCTTCTAGTAGTTTTATGGCTTTATTATTTATGTTTGGGTCTATAGTCCACTTTAACTAATTTTTATGGATGATGTGAGAATCAAGGGTCATTTTTTTCCTTATATGGATATTCAATTGTTCTAGCACCATTTGTTGAAAAGATTATCCTTTACCCTTTGAATTGTCTTGGCACCTTTATAGAAACTCAACCTACTGTTTCTGGACTCCTTACTTTATTCTATCTATCTGTATGTCTAGATTTATGCCAATTTTTCACTTTGTTGATTATTGTAGTTTTATAGTTAGTTTTGAAGTCAGATAATGAGTTCTCCAACTTTGTTCTTATTTTTTGAAATTATTTTAGCTATTGTAAATCCTTTGCATTTCCATATAAATGAATCAGCAAGTCAATTTCTATAAAAAAAGCCTCCTGGAATTTCCATTGGGATTGCACTGAATCTCTAGATCAATTTGAGGATAATTGATATCACAGTATTGAGTTTTCTGATCAAAGGACATATCATATCTCTCCATTTATTCATATCTTCTTTAAATTTTCTGAGCAATATTTTATATTTTTCAGCATACATGTTTAGTATATATTTTGTTAAATCTATTTCTAAGTATTTATTTTTTCAATGCTATTGTAAATATTTAAAAATTTTTTATAATGACTTTATATCCTGTCACATTGCTATATTTCCCTATTCATTTTAGTAGTTTTATTGAAGATTCTTTAGAATTTCTATGTAGAAAATTTTGTTGTCTGCAAGTAAGCATAGATTTTACTTCTTCTTTTGTAGTCTATGTCATTTATCTACCTATCTATCCACTCATCCATTTATTTATCCATCCATCTATTGATCTATCTACTTACCTTCCTATCTATTTATTTATTCTTGGCTTGCTCTCTTCAACTGGCTAGACTGTTTATCACATTGTTGAGTAGAAGTGGTGAGATGGACATTCTTGCCCTATATAGACTCATAGAGGAAAAGCATTGAGTCTTTTACCAGTAGCTATGATTTTAGTTGTATTTTTCTAGTAGATGTCTTTTATCATGTTTAGATGATATCTGTGTAGTCTTAATCTGCTGAGGATGTTTTTGTTTGTTTATCTATTTCATGAATAAGTGTTGAATGTTTTCCAAATGCTTTTTCTGTATTAATTGAGATGATTACATGTTTTTGTATTTATCCTGTTAATATGGTGAATTGATTGCATTCCTGCAATGAATCCTGTTGGTAATTGTTTATTATACTTTTTATGTACTTTCAAGTTTGATTTGCCAATATTTTGTTAAGGGGTAGAGAGTACATGTGGTTATTCTACCATAGGAAGAGGCATAAATCCATGCATTCAGTTTTGATCATGTTGAATTTAAGGTAAATTTAAAATTCATAAGTCGAGGTCCATTATCTAGTTATGTTAGATTTGCCTTTTAGAGAAGTCTGTGTTGACTTTTTCAGGGATAAACTTGGGAATTAAAATTATATGGCTGGTAATCAAAGTCAAAAGCATGATTGGGTTTTATTACATTGTGAGGATGAAAGAATGCATAGAAAATTGGTCTTCAGATCAAGCCCCAGTGAATTTTATTTTTAAATTTCAGGCAAAGAAGGATGAACTAGAGGAGGTGACAAAAAAGGAATATCTAGAGAGGTAGGAGAAAACCAGGAGAGTGTGTTGTAGAAGCAGGGGAAGGTATTGTCAACAATTTAATGATGCTGGTTCAAGTGAAATGAGAACTGAAAATTGGCCATTGGATTTTGTGACCTGAGAAGTTTTACTAACTTTGCCCAGGGCAGTTTATGTAGAGTGTTGAGACAGAGTCAGGTTCAATGCTGAGGGGTCTGTGAGAGGTAAGACAATGGAGAGAGTGTTTAGATAATTTTTAAAAGTTTGATTGTAAAGGGCAGACAGACAGAAGTTAGCTTGAGAGCTGGAGTTGGATGAGGGTTTAACTAATGGTTTCTTTTCTTTTTTGAAAATGTTTTCTTTTTAAATTGGAGAGGCTTGAATATAGAAATGCCAGTGGGAAGGACCCAATTGAGAGTATGAGGTTAATAATTTAAGAGAGGTGACAATCTCTAGTGTCAAGCTCAAAGAGGCTGCTGCATGTGCAATTCAGAGCAGAGTGGGGGCTTGACCTTAGATAGTGAAAGAGACATTTCTTCTTGTAACAGAAAGAAAGAAGAAAGAATGGATTCCCAGGAAGCCAGAATTGTTGGGTTTGATGGTGGGAAATTGAGAGCTATCTTTAACTGATGGCTTCTATTTCTTATGGGGAAACAGATACAGTCTGCAAAATGTTTGATAAATATTCGAACCATGTTGAAATAGATCTGAAGAATTTTTGGAGAAAATTTAGTAATGTTGAATCAGAAGCCAGGGACAGAATAATACAATTAGTGTTGTTGTCTTTGTCCATTTTGTGTTGCTAAAGGAATACCTGAGACTGGGTAATTTATAAAGAAAAAAGATATATTTGGCTCACAATTCTAATGCCTGGAAAAGTTTAAGATTGAGCATTTGCATCTGGTGAGAGCCTCAGACTGCTTTCACTCATGGTGGAAGATAAAAGAGTAGCTGATGTGTGCAGAAAGCAAGAGGGATATGACAAAGGTGCTAGGCTCTTTTTAACAAACAGCTCTCATGGGAACTAATAGAACAGGAACTCACTAACTGCCCCTTCTCCCAGAGAGGGCATTAATTTATTCATGAAGGATCTACACTCATAATCCAAATATCTCCCATTAGTCCTAACCTCCAACACTGGGGATCAAATTTCAACATGAGGTTTGGAGAGATCAGACATCCCAACCATAGCAGTTTTGTAGACATAGACATGTTTGATTACAATATCTGGCTGATGATTAGTTGTGAAGGGACTTGGTGGCTATGGAGACTGTAATATGGTTTGGATGAGATGCTCCAAACTAAGCCAACACCAGTCAAGAATGACGATGGACAGATGATTAGTTCAAGGGGAGCCCCTTAGTGAGGATGGAAGACTGGAGGGGAAACAGTGGTTTCTTTGCCTATTTCATCTCCTGCTAAAAGGGAATTAAAAGTCTTCCTTCTCCTATTTTCTGTCTTCTTTTCCTGTTCCTATGATTAATCTTGACTCAAGCCACACTGCTGTCTTTATTCATTCTCTTCTCCTCAATCCCTAGCTTTATTTCTCTATTTCTTGTTTTTCATTCAGTATATTTAATATACTTCTCACTCTTCTTGGCCTGTCTCCTGAAAAGTATTTTTATTACTAATTGAAAATATTTTTTTTCGTCATCTTTCAGTATTTCCATTTCCTTCTTTTCTGGAGTTTTCCCTCCAGTGTGTTTTTAGCCACTTTGAATCCTATTCATTGTCCCACCTTCTATTTATTGTTTACAAAAGAGAAGCCTACATTTTTGATACTCTCAAATATAATTTAAGAGACATTATATTCTTAAATTCCATCTTTAACTGCTTTAAATTTTCTCAAATTTTATTCATTAAAAATTAAAGGACATCTAAAAAGCAATATGTACATCTCATCATGTTTGAGGTTGAAAAATAGTATTTTTTTAAGAGAGAGGTTTGTTTTGTTTTGCTTTTTGCTTTTTTTTTAATAGAAAGCCCAATGATATTTATTTATACACAGTCTCTGGCAAAACATTATGAAGACATTTACATATTTAGATTATTTAGAAAATTAGACGGAATTGGAAAGACAATAAATGTCTTCATATATCTAAGTTATGGTCTATGAAAGGAGTCAGCTACTCATAAAAAAAGAAAAGTATATTTTCATTTAAGCACCAAAAATGTGGGAAGCTTTTGAGAAGCTGTTTTACTAGGTAGACTATTAAAAGTGAGGAATCCTGGGTTGTTTTACTGTTGCTAGTAGGCAGTTAATCAACAATGCATGTGCAGTATCTACTATGTACCAACTATTTTCCTAAGATCTGCTAAAGAATAGCAGAATATCCCAGAGTTTCAGCTCACAAGCCTACTCTCTAATATAAAGTAGGTGTAAGGAATGAACCTGCTTTTTATAATTTTGGAGCAATAAAGTTTTCTTCTATGTCAAATAACTCTGACACTGAACCACATTCACTAGGGTGACAAGATTTCAAACACAGTCATATTTTGGGGACCCAGGCTTCAGTTTCCACGGATACGGAGGTGTTCACCACAGAGATGCTCGCTGTGGCCCCAGTGGGCTATTAAAAGGAGGGGGATTCCATTTCTTCCATGACAAGCATAGGAAATGGGCTTCTATAATGAGGTTCCTGGGTTCCCAGGACTTTGACAGGCCAAACTAAAGATTTTCATCTTTCCCCACTCTCTCCTTACATTTCCATTTTTGATTCCTCTTCCTCAAACCTTGAGAGATACTCCTCCTTTAGTAATTTAGCTCTATAGCCTCTGCGGGCCAAATTTTTTGAAAACCAGCTAATTCTCCAGGACACACAGCCTTGATTGCTTGTGTGGAGGACACAAACGAAAAAAATTCTTTCATGGGTCACTTAAAGGAGCAAGTGTCAGACAGAAATGAATATCACAAAATTATCCTGTTGCATGTGAATGCTATGGAAAATTTATTGATGATAAGGTACAATTCAGCTTATATTTGGCATTTAATCATGCAGGCTTTGTCAAATTTTTTTTTCAAAACCTTCATCTGTTATTTTCATATAAGTAAGAAATATATTTGAAAACCTCTTACTAACTCAATGATTGATATGATATATTTGCTGGTCTATAGATTTATCCTGACATGCCACCACTTGATGCAAGAATTGAAACACAACACTCCTAAAAATATAACTTTAGAAGCAAGATATTTTTGAAAAGAAATTTCTAATTATCATGAGATGTTATTCACCTTAGGGGAAGTGAACATCATGTTCAAAGCATCAACTTCTTCATAAAGTGAATTAGAGGGAGCTTTTATATCCCCTCATGATGACAACATCCAGATTTACCAAAATAATCCTTGCAATGAATACATTTAAATCCATTTGAGCATCATATGGAAAATTTTCAAAAGAAAATACAGGGCTCTTGAATACACATTCATCGTTTTATATTACAGCAGTGCCTTTCCAATTTTATTTTGCCCAGGAATCACCTGGAGATCTTGTTAAAATGTAGATTCTCATTCAATAGGTCTGGGGTGGGGCCTGAGATTCTGCATTTCTAAGAAGCTCCCAGGTGATGCTGATGCTATGGGTTTGCTAGCAACACTTAGCAGCAAGATTGTAGCAAAAACTTAGTCAATGCCAGAGTTACTGTAGTCAATACTGGTAAATTGATTTTTGCAATGTGAATAGATCTTTTATACCAAAACATATGAGTCTATTTTTTCCTCTCAAGGAAATTTGGATCTTAAATTTAATATTTAAAAAGGCTTCGTTTCTGGTGGCCAACCTGATCACTGAAAGATATGAAAAGAGAGAGCTAAACAAGGCAGGCCGAAGTCATGCCTTGCAATGATATAGGAGGGAAATAGCACAGCTGCATAGTTGGAAACTGTCATGTACAATAAAGTCTGTGACACTCACATAAATTTGGGACCTGGCTGACTGACCTGCTATGACATGAGGCCTCCTGGTGCACCAGATGACCTCCAGTTTATGCTGGGGCAAATGTGACAAGTTTTGAACATGTTATTTTAGATACCTGTAGGGCATTTAAGAGGAGACATCAAGTAAGACATAGGTTTGTTTGGAACTCAGTAAAAAGATTTAGACCAGATGCATAGATTTGGAGTGGGTATGAGGTGAAAAGAAAAGAGAGCCTAGGCCATGTCCCAAAGAACACTAAAAACATTTAAAGGAAGAATAGGCAGTGGAGTAGATAGATTCAAGAGGAAAATTGGAGAGTAGTTCTCAGAAGCCAAGTGAGAGAATGTTGGTCTTTAGTAGGTACTTAACAAATACTTATTGAAATGTAAAACAAAAACAAATGAACAAAAACCAGACAGAACTGGGCTCATGAACACCTTTTGCCAAGACGACTGAATTGTTTACTTTTCCTACACTATCCATATTCTTTCTTATGTTTTTCTCTGTCAAATGCTGCCCCCTCTGCTTAGGATACCCTTTCGTCTTCTTCTGCCATTTCCAGGTCCCTGCCTCTGCTCCTCAAGCTCTCTTCGGCCTTTGAAACTTGACTCTCCCCTTTCACACATGGCTTCCCTTGCTGAGCTAGGTAATTGCTGTCCAACCTGCCCAACCTTGTCTCTGGCATTTTGCTGGTATCCCACTGGGCCAGGAAGCTCCATTCTCAGGAGGTACTATAGCAATCGCAATTGACAGAAGTCGAAGCAAGCATATTATATTCGGCTGATAGTAGATGTTAGTATTTCCTTTTCATTGTGATGCCACATATGGTCTAGCTAAGTCATGACCTGTGACACCAAGGGAATTGTATATGTGACCAGAAGAGGTGGGAACAGGGAACTGTGGTTGCTCCCTCATGAGCTTCAGCACTTATGGGAAGGAAAGCTACTGAAGAGTGAACAACAGATTTTAAAATAGACCCAAGGTAGTGGAGGGTAGGGTTGATTAAGAGATGAATCTAAAGTCAGACTGTCTGAGTTTCAATCCTACTTTGTCATTTACAAGTTATTCTCTCTTGGGAAAATTACTTCTCCAGATTTCAGTTTTCTCATCCATAAAATAGGGAGAGAACACTAACACAATTCTTGGCTAATATAATATATTAAATAAATATTGGGGAAACCAACATGTACACATGTCTGGGCACACACACACCATTTCATGAGTTGCGTCCACAGATGGAATATGACACATAAAGAAGGCTTATCAAGAGCAGCAAGCTAGGCTTTTCATAAAGAGATTATGATGGGCTGAAGGGACTAATCAGTTCATTTGGGGAAACTTAATGTGTTGCCCTTGGAATACTAAAATGATGCTTGTCAAAGGACCATATCCTTGGGACATTCTCTAGCATGTAGTGGAATAATGGAATGTGAGTCATTTACATTCTTTTACCTACTTTTCCTATCACCCAATGATTGCCATTTATGAAATTAACTATTTGATCTTTGGAGTGGAAGTTTTCCTATGCAAGTGGAGCTCTAATTAAGACCTTTAACTGCATATGTAACTTCTTCTAACCTACTGAGTTCACCAACTTAGATAACATAAAGGAAATGAAAATTTCCAGCGGCATTAGGTGTTCAGAATCACCACCTGAATGCCAGTGGGGAGATAATGATTTGAAGACCAGGATTTTAGGGAATGTAGATAATCACTAAAAATCCATGAAATTGTCAACCAGAAAACTTATTTGCACAAAAAATGTCCTTATCAACATTCTTCCTTATTTGCAGGACTCAAATCATGTTTTATTGAGTGGCAAAATGCCAGTCTAAATAGAATATTTGCCAGCTTAAGGTTTATTGACTTCAATTTGTTGCTTATAATTACTAACTTTTTATTTTTTAATATTCCAGTGCTGACATGCTTGGGGGAAAAATTGAACCACAGCAGTGATTGCATGCAAGGAAATCAGCAGCAGAAGAAAATTAAATGCTAGGTGATAGTTTGAAGTCAGCAGTGATGGGCATGAGTGGGTGGGAGAGTTAAATTTTTAAGTGATTTAGCAAATGATGCTAAGAAAGTGCCATAGCATCATTTTGGCTCTTCTATTATAACAAATTATAATTTATTATTTTTTGATACTCGTGTAAGAAAACCACTTTACAGAAAAATTTCACTGATCTAAACAACCCAATCCCCAATTTTTCTTACTTTTTATTTTAAAAAATACTCAGATATAGAGTTAATTTTGAAATCCCAAACTGTTTGAAGACTTTGCTGAGAAGGTATCAAAGAAATATCCTTTACTTCAGAATGCAGTAGATTCTTGGCAATCATAGGTAGAAATAATAAAATAAGGGAATGGCGTTCTCCTTCTCTCCCTGGGCCAATGGGTCACCGAGTAGAGTTTTCAGAGGTGGACAGATCCATTTATTTCTCTGTTGTTCTCCTGGGAGGTACAGAAACTATCTATTATTATATTATCTTATGAGCATAAAACCAAAACAAAACAAAATAAAACAACACAGCTAGATTATCTTCCAGGGTTAGCTCTAACTTGCTTCTCATGTAGTTTGAAATCCTATCCCAAAGGCTTCACTGCCTCAGTAAAATGAAGAGAGAGAGAGTTTCCTCCTACTTCTCAATCACTTCTTTACTTTCCAAAGGAAACAGATATTGGAGCTTATAGGTACTGTGAGTACACATTTATTTTCTTCCTGGGCTTTTGACTTAAAGTTGAGTCTCTTCTATGGGCTTAGTGCCTGCTGCAGTCATTCATCCAGTCACCCTCCATCTACCCATTCATTTCATCATTCTTCCCTCACATGCCTCAGGACTGAGAGACAGGTGAGAATGTAACATAATGAGCATTCCTGCTGATAATTACACAACTATTTTCTTAATACTAAATAGTTCTGGTATAAGAATACCAATTATGTATACAGTACTTCAAAATAGTATTTGTGAAAAGCACGGGAAATGGCAGTCTTTAGTTAATAGTATTCAGCCTATGGCAAGTTGTTTTTTTTTTTTTTTTTTTTTTTTTTAAGTACCTGCAACTGAATGCTCCTCCTCTTCACTTCTACAAATTAGGTGGTTTACACATCTGAAGGAGGTCTCCAGTGAGAGGAAATCTGCAGCTGGTGCTCACTACTCCGTCCTCTTTCTTCCTCGTTTTTCATGTGCTGTCTTAACGTCACTACTAGGAGGCCGCCCTGTCCCACCTAGACCAGATGATTGGCCCTGTAACTCTCAGTGGCCTGTATACTTTCACAGCACTCATTACAATTGCTGCCACATGTTTATTTGGTTGATTGTTTATTGAATATCTGCTTTTTCCAGGTGACCATCTGCTCCATGGGGGCGGAAGGACCATGTGTCCTTTACTACCCTATCTGCAGGGCCTGTCAAGGTGTCTGGTATAGAGTGGAAGCTAATTTGTTGTATGGATTAATCAAAAAGTAACCATTCAAAAGACATTAGATTTAATTTAACCACTAATCAGAAAAAAGTGCATGTATTGAATTAGCCTTTTAAATTTGTGTATGATATCACATATACACTGGTTATAATTTTCTAGAAATCAGAGTACTGAAATGCATGGGAATTAGAAAAAAATACAATGTTAAGGTTTTTTTAAAAGAAAGAGTTGAAGATCAGGAGAAATTGTACACCAGATATTATAAAACGATCTGGAATGTTGAAGTCCCTTTCTTAAAAAGTGAAGGTTTTAAATCCAACTTGCTATTAAAACTTTTGCATAAATATACGTAGGGTGGTTAGGCTTAAAAATCCCAATACTCCTAGTGACTTGATAGATTATAGCAATTCTTTCCCTTAGGAGCACTTGTGCTTTCTCATTGTAAAATGTAATTAGCAGATATAAAAAAAGGTTTATTAATCTTATAGGGTATAATTATGGTTGTTTATATGTAAATTCTTTCATGTTCATGGATTGCTTGTCTTTCATTTTAAATAAACAGGTTAGAAGTCAAATAGCATTACCAATTTTGTTAAAATCATTGTACTTCTTTTTAAAACAGGGTGTTAGTTATTTTATTTTCCAAAAGAAATTCAAACTTAATTGGCCTAGTTTTAGGGTTGGAATTTTCAATAGCCAAAGCAAAATGTCTTAGTGTAGATTTTCTGTCAAAAGTATTTGATAGCATCAAGTTATGGAAAAGTGATAGAACATAGAAAACTGAAAATCTGCACAGCCATCCATAAATGTGTTTCAAGTGTCCAATGATCAATGATTAATGATTCCTGGACCAGGTAGCTTCTGTTTGCCTCTCCATATCCACCTTCTCTCTCTTGCCTTCTGTTCACTGCCCTGCGGGGCTCCTCTCTGCAAACAACATCAAGTTCTCTTGTCCTCTGGCTTCCAGTGGGTTTGGTCAGGGGGAAACCCAGCAGGAGGTGTGGGATAGGGAGAAGGTCAGGATATAATTTCCTTGTGTGGTTTCCAGGTGCTGGCTGTGTCCCTTCAGGGAGATCACTGCTTCTCCCAAGGTGGCTTCTGTTCATGACTCTGTAACTGCTCCCTCCTGGCCCTTAGGGCTCACAGGTGGCATCTGTCACCCTTTGGCTCCTTCTAGATTGTAGCTTTCCACTGCCATTCCCCCTACACTGCCCTGGCCTTGAAAACAGTCCCTTTATTTAACCTTCTTGAGTTACTCTAATTTGAGTGTGCCATTTGTTTTCTTTGCTTCCCTGACTCACACAATGAATGTCCTTGAAAAGGGGGCGAGAAAATGAACTCTTTTGCGATTTAATAGATATCCGCATGGATTATCTGAAACCAACACATGACTTTGCAAGTGTAATACATTTTTATATTTTCAAGCATACACAGATATAAAAACATGCTTTTTACGTTTTGAAGAAAGCATACCTCCTATGATTTGATCTTCTTCTTATTTGCTGCTGAAATTTTGGGTTTACCATCAGAAACAAACCACCTTTGCATTATTCACCTAGCAGTGAGAATGGACTGGCCTTTTCTCTCCCATCTCTGGTTGACTTCATTAGTGTGCCATGCATTTGTGACGAGGAAGAGTGTGGTGAGGGTACAGCCTACATCCTGGCCCATGATGGAATTCAACTCGTGACCTTAAACCTACTGACATTGTGTTATACTCAGCTGTGTTAACGAACTACAGGCCCTTTTGTCATGGGCAAGTATGTAAAGCTTTGCTTAGTGTGAGTGAGCTCATGCTGGGGAGAAGGATAAAAATTTAGCACAATGAACAATGAAATCTCTTTTGCTTTCCTTGACCTCTGTAATTTCTCATTTCAACGGGCTCCCTCTCTTTTTCTTTGCTAAGCTCCATTGTGCATCAAAACTGAAATCCCCCTGTGTCTGTCACCTGTAGGAACTCAACTGAGAAGGAAGGCAGAGACTGAATATTACATTTGGCACCAACGTGTACAAACAGGAATCTTAATAACTGTCCACCATGTGGGCAGGATTGTTTTGAGCCAGTCTTGGTTTGGGAGGGGAATAGTACTCCTTCATATTTTGGGATGCAAACTCAGAGTGGTCATCCATCTTCTTTACTGTTTTACTGTTTAGCTCTACTTTTCCTTTTTTCTTTCCTTCTCCTTAGTCTGTTTTCATGAAGATGGGAGGAGCATGAAAGCACAGGGGAGTGTCAGGAGAGTTGGGCCAGTCAGTGGTGGACATTGACTTCTAGCCCTGACTCCTTATTTTTATTTAATTTCTGATTATATACTCATGTTTTGCCTCAAGCCACTAGTAATTTCAGTACTAGAGATTAGTCAGGTCTGAAAAGACAAAGCTAATTTTAATGGCTATAATCATTATGCTTTTCTGGACCAGAGTTTTGTAACAGAAACAAATCTACCCCAAGGGCAGGTGGTGGGAAACTGTTATCCTGATGGCACTATTGCTAAGGCCACTATCCCTGGAAAAGAGCTCAGGCAGGCACTACCTCCTGAGGGCAGAGCATAGCTTTCAGCTGATCTTTTACTAGAGAAAACCAATGATAGTATTGAGCAGCACAAAGAACCCACCCTGCCAACCTGCTCAACCATTAAGTTTGTTGATCAATGGACAAGGTTGTTTGCAGAGATAAAAAGAAAAAAAAACCTTTTTTTTTTTTTTTTTTGGGGAACAAAACCTTTCTTGATGGTGAAGGTGTATGTGTCTCAAGTGTTAAATTGTCCTCTGTCTACAAACCTGTAGTCAGATGTTTGTGAGTTTACTGCAGGAAGACTTAAGTTTCCTACAATTCTGAGGGGCTTCCTCTGACCTGTGCCTAAGCTACAGCTTATGCTAACCTTGTCAGGGTGTCTTGGTTTCCTTGGGATCTTTGACAAACCAGAAACTATGGAGGACAGATACAGAACTCAGGCCATTCTGAGCAGACAAAGCAAGTTTCAAGAGTCAATATTTTGATATGAAAACAGGGAGAAACTTTAAAAAGGCAGCTGAAGTTGTAACTTTATTGGACCAGGAAAGAGTAATTTATGGTGTCTAAAATTCTCTGAGCTTCTTTGAGTTGTAGTAACCCCCATTTCACCCCTCAGTCATGTAGTCTGACTCAGGGAAGGCAATGTGGAGAGGCACAGTCAGTTTGAGGGACCTGTAAGCACTTTTAGACCTGTCTGAAATATCCATCTTACAGATAAAGATGAGCAAGAAAGAGTAAGTGATTAAATACTTTGTGACATTGGCCTTTGATTATAAATGTAATATTTTTTCTTCTTTAATGACAAATTGAAGTCCATGGGATGTTAAAGTGTTTGCTGAGATAGTTATGAAGTTTTCATGGCCGTTTTTAGCATTTCAAAAAGCTTAATGGCAATTTGTGCTTCTCTATGATGAGTCTGCAGTCTTACAACTGAAATGGAACTGAAATTCTATCACCTCAGCTTGGTACAGATAGATATCTCATGCTGATCAGAAGCTTTTGCAGCTGAATAGATATTTGATTAATGAAGAATGTGGGAAATAGGTGACTTTTTGCTCAAATAGTTTTATAGAAAAATCTTTCAAAGTTAGAATACATGGAAGAAAATAATAAAAGGGTCCTTGATTAATCAATAGATAATTCATTTTTCTTTCAATGAATATTTATTGAACCCTTACTATGTGGTAGGAGGTCATGTTTTATCTGTAAATAATACAGAGAAGCCACCTATAGAATCTACACGATAGTAGGGTAAATAGAATACACACATTAACACAAGTAGTTATAAGAATAAGGAAGGAAATATTAGGGTAATGTGGTGGGAAGACTACGCTAGATGAGGTGGTCAGGGATGTTCTGTTTGAGGAGGAGTCATTTGAGCTGAGGCTGAAGGATAAGAAAAGCCAGGAAGGACTTTGGAAAATGTTTGGAGTGATATTGTCAGGGTGGCAGTCTGCCCTCAGTTCTTGATGTGCTCTTGGCTGAAGAATGACCAGACACACCAAAGTGTCAACTCCACACTATTATCCTGGTCTTCTGGTTCCTTTCTTGGAAAAATCACCAGCAGGACCAATGTGACAGAGTAACCTCAGGCAGAAAGCAGTTTCACATGAGAAGCTTTTTATTGTAAAACAAAAGAGGTCTGTCTCTGCAAGCAGAAACTGACTGACCCACCCACCTACTCACTCTCTTTTTGACTTGCTGACTTTTTAGATTGTTTCCTTTACTAGTCCTGTCTGGAGGAGGGCTCTCAGGAGGTGTGAGATGTTATTAAATGATCAACGGGTGTCCTCAAAATTCCATCTATTTATATATGAGCTCCCTCTAAGAAAGCCCACCTTTGTGGGGGGAAAGATTAACCACAAGCAGATTCAAGCTAATGGCATAATAATTACCCTTAGGTTACTCTAGGTCACTTTCCAAATCCTATTATTCCTGGGCTGGGGAATTCCCAGATTGATAAAGCATTCCTTACTTTCCCAGGTGTAGCTTATGGTCAGGATAGGATTAAAGGTGGGGCAACACCAAAATAGAGTGCCTGCTCTTACCCTTTTCCCAGGTGGAGCAATTGCTTGAACAACACCAAAGCAGGGAACCCTTGTCTCAAGAAGAGCTGAGAGACCCTAACTGTCTACTTAACCATATGCATGAGTCTTACAGGAGGAAAAAGGGCATGGCCTGGTCAGGGAACAAAAGGAATCCTGTGTGGTTGGATCAGGTGAGTGAGGGGCAAAGGTGCTCAGATGCCAGATCAAAGGATCCCATGACAAGAGGTTTGGGCTTTATTCTAAGAGCAATGGGGAAATGGTCGAAAGGCTCTGAGGAAGAATTTTTTTTTGTAATATGTAATTTTTCTTTTTCTAAATATCAGTTTAGTTGCTGGTGTAGCATGAATTTGAGAAGGGCAAGCATGGAAACAGGAAAAACAGTCAGATGGTTTTAGGGATCCAGATCCAGATATCACAATGCCTTGGCAAGGGTGTGGCTTTTTGTTCTATGATTGTCAGGACATGTCTCGAGATGGCTAATGGAGCTCTAGAGGTTGTGTCCAAATTCTGGTCAGCAGGAAAGAGGCACGAGCATGAGAAAGGCATGCCCTTTCCCCTTTAAGGACACTTTTCAGATGTTTTATACACCACTACAAGGTAGGTTGGGAAACATAGTCGTGTTCTGAGTGGCCAAGTGCCTAGGTAAAAAATCAGAGGTTTATCTAGAAGAAGGGAAGAATGGATACAAAAAGACAATAATGCCTGTTAACTTCTATTGTGTGTGTGTGTGTATATATATATATATATATATATATATATACATATATATATATAAATGAATTTCTTTTGAAAGATAATTCAGTCTCCTTTAGCTCTAAGTCAAATTTTTAGAATCTCTTTGAGTTTGTAAGTCCAAGATTCACAGAATAGCTAGTTAAATGTAGATTAAGTAATTAGCTTTATTAATAGCTGGGCAAACACTGAATAACTCCCCAGACACATGGCTGTCCCTTAAGAACTAGATTGGAGAGAATTCAGCTTTGATCTGAGGCCAAAATAGTGCCTCCTACTCCCACACCACATCTCAACCTTGGGACCTACTTCTGCCTGAATAGAGGACTTGAAGTCTGCTTATTAACTGGTGGCATGGGCTTTAGGCCTCTCTGACACACCTGATTGCCAGTGGAATAGGGAGATAAGGAGGATGGGCTTCTTTCCCAAGGAGGAAGGCCCTCTCTGGTCTCTACCTTATAGAGAAAAGAAGCCAGGGATGTGTGTGGGCAGGTCAGAGAACAAAGGCATAATCTGCTATCCACTCTTGCCCTATAAATGTAGAACTCTAGCTCTGGTTCAGTTTCCCCTATGTGTTTGGGATAATCAGTAAGGGGTGGAGAGCTACATAGGAAATACTCATTTTAGAGCTCCCCAAGATGAGTGGGATTTGGAATAGGAATCTGGTTTTTTGTGGGCTGAAGTAAGAATGTAACAGGAGAAGGAGAAGGACTTTTTCCTCACCAAAATAATTATCAGAAAAGTGCAAGCTAAAGCAATTTTTTTAGGGAGGGTATGGTGATGAGGTCCCGAGTTGTGTAATTAATTTCCTCAAATATGCTCTATTCAAGTAATAGAAAAATGGCCTTATTTTAAGCACACATGATATTCTTATGAAACCTCAGCACAAAGAAAATAAAAAATGAAGAAAAGCAAAATGACAGGTGTTTTCAAGTATGCAATTGGAAGCCTTAAGGAACTGGACAAGAAAGGAAAGGAAAAAGTCAAATGAGGATAGTGGTAGAAAAAGCTAGAAGGGAGAGTGGATGAAGAAGGGCTAAGAAGGGCTAAGGGCTAAGACCTGGCAGAGCTGAGGTGCGGAGCACAGCAGCATTGAATTCTCTGTACCTGTCATAGGGGTGTATTAGTCAGTTTTCTGGCACACTCCAGGGTAATGGAGAGAGGTTAACAAAAGGACTATTTACAAGGTGTGGGCACAGTTTAAGAAACCAAGGGGTGATGAAGTACCCAGGAACCAGCAACAGTGGGGACACTTGCAGGGCAGGGGGGAAGAGTGATCACCAGACTCTGGCAAGAGCTTCAGTTGTGGGAGAGGGCTTAGGTCAAGAAGCACTGAGTCAGTGGGGCAAGAATCTGGGGAATAAATATTCTGCATCTTTCTCCTCCTGCCCTCCCATGTCCTCCTTGTGCCTCCCATTGGTCAAACTCAACTGGAAGCCAGAGGCAAGAAAGCTCTGGTGATATGGCCATAGAGAACAGCCCCCAGGATGTAGGGCAGGGTGGAGAAGGACCAGGAGGGGCAAATAGAGAAAAGCCTGCATGATATGTTGGCAGAAAGCAGGGGAGGAGGTGATGGGTGGAGGCTGTATTAAATTTCTTGCTATAGTTCAATTCATTAGTTGCTTCCAAACATTCATTGAGTACTTTCTTTGTCAGTTGTTGGGAATACAGAATAAATAAACAGGAATCTTTATGGTCTTGAGAGAATCATAAGCTGGTAGACCATCGTGATGCTAATGTCCGGTGATGGGGACTGTGGGAGGGAGAAACAACAAAAGACGACTCTGCCTGAGAGTTAGTGAGAGCTTCCCAGGGAGGAGATGACTTTTGAGCTGGATATTGAGTTTGTGCAGAAGATCACCAGGTGGAGGAGGGCAGAAATAGTCTCCTTATGCAGGGAAAAGCATGGATGAGGATGCAGGTACTGTCAGAATCTGGAGAAAAGATCAAGGCTGAGAAGCAGGATGGGGCCAAGTCTAATGATCTTTGTGAGGCAGGCTGAATAGTTTGGATTTTATCCTTTAAATTGGCAAGTGAGAGTTAATAGAGACCTATAAAAGATATTGCTTTTTTAAAAGGATGGGTGAACTGATGAAGGATTGGTTACCTAACTCCCTTTTGATACATTTTCCTTTCTTTTCCTCTCATTTTCCTCTTCACTTCTCTCTTTCACCCATCATCTTTTTTTTTTTTTTTTCTCATTGGTGCTGTTTCTGGCAGATGAAACTTCTGGGGTTAAGAAGGTGGTTTGGGTGGATTTGATGTAGAGAATAGAAAGAGAAACATTCTAAGTCTTTAAAAAAATTCTACTTCAGTTGCTGGTAGGTGTTTAATTTTAGGATGGTGGAAATATTGGGAATACTGGCACAGAAATTAAAATGCTTAATGAGCCAATACCTAGTGGTCCACCACAATAAAATAAAAATGAGATGTGGCTTCATGAGAACTTGAAAATTTGTCTTGAAATATTATTAATATACCCTGATATGTATTATTGTAGACTGCAGAAATGAACAAATAGAAAAATAAGCATGGCTCTCACATTACTTTTCCACACATTGATCGGCAAAAAGAAAACTCTTCAAGACTTTGGGGAGAAAGTCCATTACTGAGTTAATCAAACAGCCATCTTCTATCTGCACTTTTTATTTTATATACCCTTTACACCTGTTTAATTAATCCTAAACATGAGACTGACTGCTAATTAAACAGCCTGGGAAGTGACTGACTGAACGTAGTAATTTGAGATAATTAGTTTTGGTTTCAAACACTCAATTTTCACACTTTGTGCTCATTTTTAGAAAGGGGTGGCTCATTATTATAGGCAGGGTGGGAGTTGTATAAGGCATTTTACTGCTGGACTCTGAGTAGCTGGGGAAGTGGGAGGGTTATGCATCTAAATAAGACAAGGAAATGGTATAGTGCTATAGAATTTGCTATAGAATGCTTCCCTATTCCCCCTACCACACACAGAATTCCTTCCAAAGTAAAGGTCAGTCTGCTGAATCTCTTTCATTAGAACATAGAAATGCACAAGTTTTTGCTCTTTGGAAAATTTTTACCTAGTTAGAGGTAGAGCTCACTGAGTCATCCATGGTCTCTTTCCCAGGTCCTCTGGAAGCAAACAAGAAAAGGTGAAAATGGCTAAAGTGTGTGGTTTGATATTTGGAGGGGGATGCCCTTGCTGAATAGTCATGTACTATGAAGGCACAAAGTCTAATTAAGGGAACAATCTGTTAAGGCCAGTTTATCTGGGAGAGAAAGCAAAGGGCAGGCCAAATAGTTTCATGGTCCCACAATGTTAATAAGTAAGTTAACATGGTCTCTACTAGGAGAACTGAACCAGAAAAAAAACTGAGGTTAAATAAGCTAGAGTGAGTAATCATTGTTATAGCCCAAATAGGTAAATACTGGTTACCCAGAAGCTGAATGGATCTTGCAGCACCCTGGAGAGCTCCAGGCACATTGTTCTGCTGCTTCTCCCTAGGTGACTTCTTTTTTTTTTTCTTTTTCTTTTTCTTTCTCTCTCTCTCCCCTTTTTTCTCTAATGCCATTTGAGGAGGAGACCTGGGTGACTTTAATATTTTGGGAAGCTCATTGTCACTTCACTGTCTACCAATAGGGAGTAGGACTTGTTAGAATCAGAAAGGTTATCCAGATGGTGAAGGCTTTTCAAAGATGTCAAGAGTGAAGTTAAAACATCCATGTAGACTGGGTGTTGACTGGCTAGACAGTGGTGGGTGACAGTTGGATCCCAAGGTGTGTAGCCCTGTGTGGGTCCTGGGAATTGCAACCTTTTCAACATCCTTTTTGAGCACTGGCATTAGATGCAGGATCTGATGTGAAGCAAAGTTAATTGTTTTATATACAGCTTAAACCTGCATCTTCAACCAGGCCACCTGAATTAGGGCATTGTGGAGTCATTTTGATCCCTGAACTTTTGCTTACACACAGCATGGCAGCAGAAGAGTGATGGATGCACAACTACATAGCTTACCCACTCACATTATTGAGAAATGACATAGGATTCCTAGTTTTGAAAATATTTTAGCAATTCATTCTGTTTATGTCAGAAATGGTCTCTTTTTTCTAAAGAATTTATTACCTGGATTCCTTTTTATGTCATTTTTTTATGGAGTTGGAAAGATATTTTTATTAGATGATATGTGGTTGGCTATTCGCAAATCTTTTTGTGATACTCAATGATTCTGTCAATCAGCAGTGGATAGACTTGCAAAATTATATATTTAAAATAATTTACCAAAAATGCAATCTTAAGACTGAAGTGGTTATCAGGTATCAAAAAATCTCATATTAAATTCCCTGTTAGTCATAGTTATGTCCTAAAGCGAGATGCAATTTCAGAGGTGACCTTTCTGATGTGTATACCTTCATTTCTCTCTTATTTCTGCAGCAGAACTTATCACGTACAGAATAATAATAAAAAAGGAACAAAAAGCACAAATGTTTTGCTTTGACTTCAGAAACAATGAAACCTAAAGCAAAACTAAATTCTTTCTTGCTGTTTAGAAATATTGTGCATTGAAAGAAAGTGAGCCCACAAACATTATAAAATACTTTTGAACTAAATTGGTGGTCATAAAACTGTATTTTGGCTTTAGGCTGATATGTCTTGGTTTCTGGTATAGCTCTTATGACAATCTATCATTCTATAAGATTCCTCATGGCTTAAAATGACCTGTCATTTGTTTTGCAGATACCTCAAATCAGCTATGCATCCACAGCCCCAGAGCTAAGTGATAACACCAGGTATGACTTTTTCTCTCGGGTGGTCCCTCCTGACTCCTACCAAGCTCAAGCCATGGTGGACATTGTGACGGCACTAGGATGGAATTATGTGTCGACACTGGCTTCTGAGGGGAACTATGGAGAGAGTGGTGTGGAGGCCTTCACCCAGATCTCAAGGGAAATTGGTAAGCATCTATTTATCAGACAATTGTATTTGGAGGTGACAGGCTGCTAAGGCTGGGCATCTTTGGGCCCTCTCTGATCTGTATGGAATAATTGGAACTCCTACAGATGCATGACCTAGGCTGTCTACTCTAGAGGGAAGCAAATTTGTTATAAATGATTTTGTTGTTCATAGGTCTACCAAGGTGACACTTTGGTGCTAATTTAGGAAGTAGAGCTCCTGACTCAGGCCAACATTTTTTAAAGTTGTCTGTTTTGCCGAGGGAGTTTGCCGGCGCATTAGAGGCACTGTAAATTTGAATAAATGACATACTATTTGATTGTTCTAGATGGAAGTTTACATTAGCAAGTCATTAAATTAAAAAAAAAAAAAGTTAGCAGAATTTAACATCCAACACTAGAGGGATTAAGGCCAGGAATCATCTTAAAACAATGCTGAAGTACCCCCCGAGGCTGTACTTAAGCGATATTCTTATTGTCATATTTGACTTTTTGCATATTTCTTCTTACCTACAACTCTGAAGCTTGCAGTGGGATGAAGGGCGAGATATGATAACTTTGGTAGAACAAGGTGCCCATGACCTCCCTCCTGGGCTTTTTTCCAGGTATTTATCCAAATTTCTGTAGGCATTATACCTATGAGGTGGTAAACCTATGCCACTACTTTGAAAAACAGAAAAAACAAACAAACAAAAAAAACCAATTTAGAGCACAAATATTATTGCTGATTAGCCAACAAAGTATCTTTGTGGGTGAAAGGAGACATATTATTGTTACTTAAATACTATTATTCTTATTAAGAATGAATGAACTTTTCTATAAGAGTCATAACAATATTTTATGGAAAGATTAAAGTGTCTGGTAGCTGTTTTTCAGTAATTTTGAACCTGAAGGGAGAAGTTATGTTTAAAAATGTATTGTTTTTGTTGAAAACATCTACTCAGAAAAAGATCATGGGAGTGATTGGGGCTTAACCATAATTATCAAGAACAAGGATTTTAAAGTTATTGAAATAAGATTTTCACTTGAAAGACTTGCAGATGCCTGGGATCTTTCTTCTGTACATAATAGGGAATGGAAATTTATTATACATGATATTTAGTATAGTTAACATTTGTTCTATGTTTGTGCTGTTGCAGAAGATGTAGGAAAGGCCTGGTCTTGTTGGACAGATTGGGTTAATTGATTTAATTGGACAACTGTCACACCTGCTGTAAGTGTCCATGATGCCATAATATTTGCTCTTTGGAATTTTAAATTATATCAGTATTGCTATAAAATTATTCAAGACATTCAATTGAACTTTAAATTATTACAATTTATATTATCTTCTTGGATAAAAGTCTCAAATTTATCCCTAGAGGAATTGCCCACTCAAATGAAAACAATAGCTTCTGAAAACAAGGTTAATGTATAATTTAAGCAGCTGATGTCAGTTCTTACCAAAGTCATAATTCAACAAGAGAAGGAAACTAATAGAATATGTATTGAAATAAGTTTTGTGTAATGATCCTGGACATTCTTCAACTTCAGAACACATTTTGTGTGCATGAAACAGATTATTGTAAAAAATTCAATATGGGATGTAATTTGCCAATTACTGCAGAATGTGGTAAAATTCATTGTTCTAAAAGTTAAGTGAGAACACAGTTTTATTCTTTTGACTAAAATAAGAAATACTTAGTTTTTACTTTTTAGAAAGCATCACTATACTTTGGTAAAATTGTCACATAAAAGGATTCAGATGGTGCCATTCATTATTCCTGTTTCTATCTTAGTCATTAGTATGGGAGAAAATAATTTTAGTGCCTTGTATACACTTCTGATTAGAGCAACACATTTCTTCTATGTTGATCCTTTCAGTATTCTGTGACTTGATTGGCTGTCCATTCTATTTCAGTTCTCACTTATCTGGGGACTGGAGAGAGGATGGATTGTCAATTAATATGCGGAATACTGAAAAGGCCAAATTAGTACCACGCTAGAGTATGCCATGGAATATATTAAATATCAAAATCATCCCTCATTTTAATGACAAAGATTTTATCTAGAACAAAAATAGCTGAAAATTAAACCTTTTACATGACAATGATATTAATGGGAATGGCAAATGGTGGCAACTTAACCCATTCTGAAATTATCTGATGATTCTAATAAAAATTCATTAGTTCTGTAACATTTGCAGCCTCTTACTACAACACTGATGACATCTCTGTCACCATGTTAGTAGTGTGTTTTTAAAAACTGTAGTAGCTTGAGTGAGAAGAAGATGTATAAATTCATTTTTTGGAGTGTCTGCCTATTAATACAATAATATATTTCCCTAACTGTTATAAGTTTTCCTGCACTCTGTTCTGAATTTATCTTTAGCAACATTGATTTCTACAGAATTTCAGTGTAAATTGAGGCTTTCTGTGTCTTACCTGTGATTAATTCAGACAGATCATAATGGAATGATGGCAAAATGAAAATTGGTTTAGTGATAAATTGCTTGTACGGTTTGATTAGAATGTTTTTTATTTTAACAAAATCAGACATGGGAAAATGTCCTTTGTGAATCTGGGAGGATGAGGTTTATGAGTGAATGGCGGTCATGAGCAAACATTAGTGATCGCCTTCTCTAGTGGAGATCCTTTTGAAGGAGATATTTAATAAAATAAAGACAAACAGCCCCTTGATACCTAGCTCGTACAGCATCAGCCCAAGGCATCTCTTGACTATAGGATTTTTACTGGAGAAGGAAAAAAAGAAAATATTTGGGATCTCCATATAGCACAATTGGACTGGAGTATAGTTTGTGTAATGAGGTATAGGAGACAAAATTGGAAGTCTTGATATGGACACATAATTGAATATTTCAGATCATATTATTTTATCCTTAATTTTATAGACAATGAAGGAAACTGCTGAGGAGATAAGAGAGGGGTCTATCAGGATGTGTATTTAAGATTGTACTAATGAGAAGTGAAAGATATGGAGACCAGTTGAGAGGCCATTGCAATATCAATCTTGGCCTGATGTATGGCAGAGATAATAGAAATGGAAGAGGAGACAGACTTGAGAGACGTTTGTGATGTGGAGGTTATAAAATTTAGTAACTACTTGGACATAGAGCTTGAGGATAAGAAAAAAATTAAAGTTGAACTTGAAATTCCATACCAGGGCAACTAGGAGAAGACAAGTACCATAGAAAAGAAAAGAGACAGGAAAATGGAGAGATTGCTTTGGGGTGGGAAGCATGAGTTTGGTCATGAACTTTATGTACCAGTCCATATCTTTGTGGAGAAGAGTAGCAAGGAACAGTGGTCTAGAGCCAAGTAGGAACTGAGATGCAGACCTGAAGCTCATTCTCATGAAATTGATGGTTGAGGAGGGAAAGGTAGTTGATGAGGTAGAACATGTAAGTGAAGCAAAGGGAGCTGAACCAGGTGTGCTGGGAAGCTAAGAGTGTGGTAGAGCATCCTTTTGATGGATCTGTGGTCATGAGAGCCCTCTCAGTCTCCTTTAAAGAACATTTCTACTATGGGAGATGGTAGGAGTTCTTTAGGAAAAATTCTCATATACTGAGAAATTTTTTAAATAAGAAAACAGGAATTTCTGCCAGGAGGAATAGCTGAATATGTGCAACATGGTGACAGAGAATGAAGCAGTGTCCTACAGAGGGGGTGTTTTAGTTTCCTAGAGCTGCCACAGCAAAGTACCACAAACTGGATGGCTTAAAACAATAGAAAGTTATTAGCTGGGTGTAGTGGCATGGGCTTGTAGTCCCAGCTACTTGGGAGGCTGAGGTGAGAGGATCATGTGAGGCCAGAAGTTTGAGGCTGCATTGTACTGTGATAGCACCTGTGAATAGCATGGACAATTGTCTGTTAAAAAACAAAACAAAACAAAACATTATCGTCTCACAGTTCTGGAGGCTAGAAATACAAAATTAAGGTGTTGGCGGGGCCATGCTGCTTCTGAAACCTGAGGGGAGAATCCTTCCTTGCCTCTTGTAGCTTCTGGTATTTGCTGGCAGTCCTTGCTTTTCCTTGGCTTGTAGATGTATCACTATAATCTCTGCCTCCTTCATCACATGATCATCTTCTCCGTTCTTGTGTTTGTCTCTGTCTTCTTGTCTTGTAAAGATGTTGATGTACTGGATTAAAGGCCTACCCTACTCCAGTATGACTTCATCTTAACTATTAATAATTACATTTGCAATGACCCTATTTCCAAATAAGGTCACACTCTGGTGGGGAACCTGCGGTCTCAAGGCCATGTGTGGCCCTCCAGATCCCCAAGTGCAGCCCCTTGACCGAATCCAAACATTACAGAACAAGTCCTTTTAATAAAGGATTTTAATAAAGAATTTGTTTTGTAAAATTTGGATTCAGTCAAAAGGCCACACTCAAAGATCCAGAAGGCCACATGTGGCCCCAAAGCTTCAGGTTTTCCACCCCTGGGAGGACAAAGGGTTAGCAAAAAGAATGAGAGGGGTCTAACCAGACAGAATTTGGTTAATGGAGAAGCTTGTGGTATAACTAGTTCAGAAGTTCCTCTGGAGCATTATAGAATTTTATTCTACCAGTCCTGACTACTTGGGTGGATCAGGTGACTGAATGGACAATTCAGGGTTCTCTATGGGGGTAGGTGGTATCTGTCTTTCATAGGCTTCCAGGTAGTCAAGAGCTTCCCAGTAGGATAGCAATGGTTGCTGCCAATACAGGTATGTACTGGCTGTTCAACTGTGCTGCTTTGTGTAATTTTTTGATGACACCTAGAAAATTATAGACATTCAGAGAATCCTTTCTGTCCTAATTTATTTTTGTTTCCCCCTTTGGTCTCTTTTGGTTGAGGGAAGGGGATAGCCTAGTTGCTGCTAGTTAAGACTTGTCCATCACCCATTTTCACAACCTCAGGTGTTAGGAACATAGTCCTCTATTTCTGTCTTGTTTAAATTATTTAAGATAATATTTCATTGATATTGTAATAAAGGGGTTGATAATATTTGTTCATGCTTTTCAATCATAAGCTCTGGGGCTTGTAGCTTGTGACTTAGTAAATGACTTCCTTGAGTCTTTAGACAGGTTCTTTCACTTCTTTGTCTTACCTTATTATATTATTTTTAAAAGAAGACAGGATAATAAATGTTAATGCTACTGCTATCATTATAAGGAGCAAGGAAGCTAAAGCTTTATCTTTGAAGATAAAAGGAATATGCGAAAGCATTATATCTTTTCATTGTGGATTTTCACACTATGGCGACACACCTCCTTTAATCAGTCATCGTGTTTATGAATGGCTTATTGAAGATGACAGGCCTTCCAGTCCTTATCACATACATTACAGGGGGCAGAATAGACCTGATTCTGTCAAATGTTCTACTATATGTGACTTTTTTTTTCTAATCTGCAAATGCTGGAAGCTTCTGACTATTATCTGACATGTGTTCAGAATCTTAAAATCTTAGAGTTGGAAGCAAACTCAGAGTTGTTGGATTGGCAGATTCTGTTTGAAATGTTAATGCAATAAACTAATTTAATTAATTCATTTTTATATAAAGTGACAGATACTTGCCAAAAAGTTTGATAGTGATTTGTTTATTTTTTTGCTGAGGGCCAAGCAATAAAGGAAAATTTCATTCCTAGTGTACAATTGAAAAATGCCCACTGATTATATTTTTAAAGTATCTTAGTACAGTTTTAAAAGAAAGCATTTTTCCCCCTCTTGGGTTATAAACAAGAACCAAGTTTCTGTTAACTGAAATGGATTCACTTTAAGATTAAAATGAAGTATTTTCAATGACAGAAAGAAAGGAATATGTAAAGAACAGTGTTTTTTCCTCAGATGTTCATTGCTTTGGAAAAATGACTTCCAGCAGGCAAAAATCAATTTGACAAAAGTATTAATGTTGTAAAATACTATGAATGAAAGGAAACATTTTAATTCAATTGAAAATTTTACTTTATATTCCTGCAGCTGAGTTCCATTGATAACACCACATTTCGAGTTACAAATCATATTTAATTAATATTAACACCAGGTAATTGGCAAGAATAACTTCAAAGGAGGGCTGAGGAAATTGCAAATTGGAACTGCAGGTGCAGTGATACTGCAGAAGCTTTATGGGGATCCAAAGAACGTTTATATGACTTCAACAATTACTGCAGAACCTGATCAAATAGAGCGTCATTTCAAAGCTGTTCTTCACCCTGGCCTTTCCTAATATTTAGGTCTTAGTAACTGCCAAGTAGCAACAGCTGCTGTTAATGTGAAATTGCAAACAGCATTCAAATTAGTGCTTTAAAATCTATGATTTTAATACTGTAGTTAAGTTTTTAGTAAGCAATGGCAATTTGATGCAGTGGAATCAATCTTGGAGTCAGAAGAAAATTCTTTAAATCCCTCTTTTTCAATTATGAGACTTTATTAACAAGCTTTTCTGAGGGTTAATTTCCTTGTCTGTAAAATGGGGGCCCTCTGCTCAGTGATTATCAAATGTTAGAATTCTTGTGAATGTTATAAACTCTAAAGTGCTGTTTAATATCAGATATTACTAGTGAAAGGAATAGACAGAACATAGATCCCCTGATGCCATGACAAAGCTGTGCATTATTATAAGGATGGCAGGTATATTATTGGCTGGTGACTAGAATATTTGAAATAGCAGAGAGGTCTCTGCTTGATTTGTTAATTACCTTCATGCTTAGCAATATGTGGTAATTCTGCCTAAAAGGTCAGAGAGGAGGATTTTGAATGGTTCCTGATTGCTCACCCTCTCTTTTCTCCTTATTTGTTCTCAGTCCTCCCCTCCATGATAAGTATTCTACCCTAAGTCTAATTGTTGTCACCCTTAGCTGTTGAATATTACTTGTCATGTCACCCTGATGGTTGTCTTTGCTTGGGTCTGACAATTCAGTTGTGAAAGGGTCGAGGTTGGGTGTGGTGGCTCACACCTGTAATCCTAGTACTCTGGGAGGCTGAGGTGGGAGGATCACTAGAGGTCAGGAGTTCAAGACCAGCCTTAGCACCATAGTGACAGCCCTGACTCTACAAAAAATATAAAAATTAGCTGAGCATGGCGGCACATACCTGTAGTCCTAGCTACTCAGGAGGCTGAGGCAGGAGGATCACTTGAGCCCAGGATTTGAGGTTGCTGCGAGCTATGATGATGCCACTGCACTCTACCTGGAGTGACAATATGAGACTGTCTCAAAAAAAAAAGGGTTGAGATTTGAGGACCAGTTTGGGGTATCTTGCCTTATCCTCGCCATTGTGTTCCTGTACATTCCTGTCCTTAACACTGTAGCATGAACCACTTGCTGCTCTGATTGTAATGCTAATTTCCCTGTATGTCTCTTTCACCAGAATGTGTTTTTCTTAGTGGAAGGATCCCTCAATACCCAGCAGAATGCCTGGCACATAACAGGAGCTTCATGAATATCTGTTGAATGGCTGTTGTCATCAGATCCATGGCTGTGTTAGTAATGTGAGCCTGGAGATCAGGTTTACTTGGGATCTGGGAACTGAAAGGCAGAGATGTTTCCAACCATGGCTTAAGTATTTTCTTTTATACTGTGTAACCCATATGGGAAGCTTCAGAGGCTACCATACTGTTAAGCCACTTATAATTCAATTTTTTATTGCTGGCAAATGCCAAAACCTATAATCTGAAGGCTCAGCCCAACTCCAATTTTTTAGCCAAAACAGCACTGGTTAAGAGCTTTTCATTTGCTGAGTTTGAGTTCTAGATCTGTCATATTCTAGCAAAAGGACCTTGGATAACTTAATCATGTGCCCAATTTCATCATGTGCAGAATAGAGATAACAATTCTATGAGAATTGATTAAGATCATACATAACAATGTGTGGCTCATGGCTGGTGCTTAACAATTGTCAATTTGTACCATTGTATTCAATTTACCCAACAAAGAGAAGACAATTCAAAGGCATAAGTAAGTGCTCAATTAAAGGCAGCCAGCACTTGTCATTCCTGAAACTTGCTCTGTGCTTCCTACCAGTGACCAATCTTATTATTTCTTAGCATGACTAATACATTACCTAGCATAGTGCTGGCATGTAGTTGGATATGTGAATTAATTAAATGCCAGTCAGGATTGGCTCACTAAATCTGCCTGTTCCTTTTCCATTTTGAACCTTCTAAGTATTAATCCATTTGGTGGGCATTAGTAGTGCATGTATCAGGTTGTACTTGTGGTACAGAGATGAATCATGGTCTCTGCTTCTCAGCAGGTCACTGTGTAACAGAGGGGGCAAAGATGCAAACAAACAGTTATAAATTAGTGTGATCTTTGTCTTAATGGAAGCATCATTTAGAGGCATTGCCCAAAAACACTGTGCCCAAGAGAGGGCATCCTGCAGTTCATGTAACAAAAAGGTTTAGTGTAAAGCAGTGGAAGGTGACAATTTGTGGAGCCCAGACTCAAAGAGAGTACACAGTATTATTTGAGTTAAATTAGTCTAGATAACTTAAATGGAAACATAGTTTCTGGAGGAAAAAAGGCAGCACAAAATAGTTGAATGTAGAATATGATGCCAACTTAGGCTAAATTCCCATAGCCTAGAGAGATAGGAGACTAAAAGGACATGTGAAATGGAAAGACCATAGGGCAAGACACCATAAGGGAAGGAAGCAGGTCTGACTCATTCAGCACTCTATCCCCACCACCTAGAGTAGGGCACTAACACACAATAGGGGCTCAAATATGTGTTGAATGAACTTTCACATCGGCTCACGTGAATAGTTCCATCTGACACAGGCTTTCCTCTGGCAACTGCATCAAGCAGCATTTTAAAGGGGGGCACAGTGGTTGCCCTCCATGTTAGGAAATACAAAAGCCTAGCAATGCACTCTGAACATCCCTATTTCCCTTAATAGCCCATTATGCTCATGCCAGCCGTGATGCATGATGCAAATGTGACTCCAGAGTCGTATGGCCATGAGTACCACTGCCTTGGAAGTGTATCTGAGCTGCTACAAGAGGCATTATTTTTTTTTTCTCTCACTGCTACAACTGCCAGAAGACATGTTTAAATCATTACTTGAAATTCCTCTCCCGACCAAACCTCTTCCCAGAGCTGTTAACGAGAAACAAAATGTGCTGACTTGAGTTTCATTCTCTCCTTTTCCTCCTGCCTTTCCCTTGTGGGACCCCCAATGAATCATGAAACAGCTTTGGTCAGGTAACAGTAAAAGGAGCAAAGAAAGAATCTGAGTATTCGCCAAACACACACAGAGACTGTGCAGTGTAGTTTTGCCAAGGGACATGACCCTTGAAATAATTGGCACCTATTTCAATCAACTATGCATCTCATAGCCTTCTGACTTTATTATTTTGAGTTATTCATTTTCAAGGAAACTATAATTGTTGCTTAGTTGATAAGTTATGAAGTAAACTGGGAAAACACACTTCTAATTCTCAAGCCAACTCTTTCAGGGCCCACAAAAATGACATAAATGGATTCTGATGTTGCTTCATTTCTGTAGAAGGGTGTTTTTTATACTGTGTTCTTCCATCAACATGGCAAGTACAGATTGCACCTTAAAGCTCTCATCTAGTGCTGGAGTTTCCAAACAGAATGGCTTTCATGAGGAAATGACTTTAGAAAGGAAAATAAAAGAAAGTGATTTCTCTGGGGCTAAGCACAGGGAGAGAAGCATGCTTCTTTTCATGACTTGTGAGGCATGCAGAGGACAGCTGGCAAGGCCCTGATCACAGAAGCTGATCCCTCAGGGGAAACTGGGTAGTCCCAGATCCAAAATTCATCCACAGACTGGGACAAAATGTGGACTTGGGTTATACAGAACTCCATGAATCAGGGCTCAAATCAACCCATGACTGGTGTTATGGGTTGAATTGTGCCCTCCCCCAAATTCGTGTTGAGATCTTAAACCCTAGTACTTTAGAATGTGATCTTGTTTGGAAATATGATTGCAGATGCAATTAATTCAATTGAGATGAGGTCATACTGGAGTAGGGGAGGCCCCTAATCCAATATGACTGTTGTCCTTAGTAATAGGGGAAAATTTGCACACACACACACACACACACACACACACACACACACACGGAGAACACTGTGTGAAGATGAATGCAGAGATTGAAGTGATGCTTCTATGTGCCAAGGAATGCTAAAGATCTCCAGCAAACCACCAGAAGCTAGGGGAGAGCATGGAACATTCTTTCTCACAGCCTCAGAAGGATCCAACCTTGCTAATGCCTTGATCTCAGGTTTCTAGCCTCCAGGACTGGGAGACAATAAGTTTATGTTGTTTAAGATATCCTGTTTGTGGTACTTTGTTACAGTAGCCATAAGAAATGAATACAGTTAGCAATGGGAGTTAGGTAGTAGGAAAAAAACCCAACCAACTAAACAAACAAACCTGAAAACAAGGACCCCATGGTTGATGTGACAAAGCGTGTTTCTTCCTAAGCATTTATATAGGATTCTCTGAGAGAAAGACTTGAACCATCACCTGAGGCTAAATTCCCTTATTCTAGGGAACTCATATCTATTCAGTCATAGTATCATATCTCTGGTTATGATCATAAAAGGACATGAGAAATGTAAAGATAAGCTAGAGAAGTCAGAGCCCTAGCACAGAGCCAGGGTTTTGCTTGATGGCTTCATGCAGAGTCAGACCTTAGCAGCTGTGTGGGAGCACAGGCAAAGGACGGGACACTTCCACCCAAGCAGGTGAAAGTGGACAAGAAATAGGCGGGGTATCCTGGTCCAAACCCAGGAGGCCATAGTCGGGGGCCAGATTCATTCCCAGGGACCTGAAATGTAAGCCAAGGGTGGGACACCACTGTACCTTTGCAGTGACAGAGAGGGGCTTAGGGCTCATACCAGGATGCCCAGATACAAGGTCCATCATGCCAAAACCATGCCAAACCTTGGCCACTTGTTGGGTTAAGCTGGGTATAAACTCTTTGTTGGCCCTGGATCTGACTCAGGAACTGAGCAAAACTGAAACTGCTGCCAAGGGCATGAGTGCTGCTTGGTGGGAATGATCTTGGAAAACAAGGGCTAATACTGTCAGGGCATGTCATACACTGATTGTATGTAGGGGGATACATCTGAGTCATCAATAGATGAAGAAATACACTATATATATTTTACACATGTTAAAAATTTCATAAATATATATTATATTGTGAACACTTGGTCAGTTTCTAAGGTCCCACGCAAATATCTTATTACTTTGTGTTTTAATTACTCCTCTCTCTTCCATCAGAGACAGAGGGCATGCCTCATTCATCTTTAATTAGTGCTGTAGTTGCAACATCTAGAAGATATTCTAAGAATGCTTGTTGAATAAACGATAAATGGACTCTCGGCAAGTGAGCATATCCCAGACACAGGAAGTCAGAGGATACGTAGCTTGGAGAAAGGAAGATGGACAGGCTGGCAGTCCATGTGAAAGTGTTTTGTAGCAGAGAATGGGACCCTGCCTAGGGTCAGGGTTCAGTATCATGTCCTGCCTTGTGGCCTTTGAAAGACATGGACAGATCTGGGACATGGCTGGGTCTACAACAGGAAGGTACTTGGGAAGGAGGGAGCGCCAGGAAACCAGAGTTTCAGGGCCAGGGTTAAGTTAGAAAGAGAAGCAGTAAATTAAGCAGATGACAGCAAGTTTGCCCCCCACATTGCTAAACTTGATTCTAAGAACTAGAACCAGACAGATGGTGGATCTAAAATTCCAGTGAAGCAAAGCTGAGTTAAGAACCAGAGATCTTCTACGTCTGACAGATAGAATGGATAAAAAATCAGAAAGTAGACAAACATGCTGAATATGTCGTATTCCTCTTTCAGATTTCTTGGAGTGTTCCAGGCATATAAGCCTGTCATGTGATTCATGACTGCAAGATGTCTGAAGGTCTAGAACTTCTGCTATTTATAGTCATGACTCCAGGCCCTGGGAAACTTACTTATTCACCATTCATTCAACACATAATTGGTGCCCATTTGAAGTTCCAAAAACTGAACTAGGTGCTGGGAATTCATAGATCTGATCTCTGGCCTCCAGTGACTTTAATTCTAATGAGTAGACTGATTTAAAAAAGGAAAATAAAAAGTAAACAAGCTAATAATTATAAATTCAAGCTAATAATTACAAATTATGTCTTATTAAGAAAGAAACAAATGCACACTAAGGGTTTATTTGAAAGACAGTGGAGAAGTCAGCACGGCTAGAACCCAACAAGGGTGGTAACACATAAGATGAGTAGTCAGGGGATTGATTGACTACAGTTGGATAGGCCATGGCTGGAAGTGTGGATTTTATTTTCATGCAATGAAAAGTATTTGAAAGAGTTTTTTTTTTTTTTAAATGAAAGCTATAATTTATTTGTAAACAGAGGAGATAAGGTTGGATACCCATCCCCACTTCCCCCCCCCCCCAAAAAGGGCAACATCCCAAGGTGTGAGGGGTTGAGTCTCTCTCCTAGGTGCTGAACAGCACCAGGCACTGGCTGTACAAAGCCAGAGTGAAGGTTATGTGGCAGCTCTCTTTAAACCTGCCCACACAGAGTGCTTCATGCCCTGTGCAGCCTTCACTTCTTCCCAGTCCAGTTTGACGTCTGGAACCTCATCTTCTGGCTCTGGATCCTTTCTCAAGGCTCCCTGGGGGGAGGCAACCACAATGGGCAGAGGACCACATTCCTCCCGGAATGCGACAACATGGAGACCCTTCTTATAGGCCAGCTGTTGATGGGTTTCCGAAAGATTTATGGATGAAACAAATGATGTCTTAGATTTGGTTTAAAACAACTGAGGCTGGGTAGAGGGGTTTTGATACTGACAAGACTGATCATGAACTAGGTGAGAGGGCTGTGGGAATTCATTATAGAGTGTGGCCATTGAGGTCTGTCGGGAGAGCCCACGGAAGAGGCCCCGGGTGAGGTTGACCATGTTGACAGAACCAGAGACCTTGGCATACATGTCTTTGATGCCAATGAGCCGGCAAATGGTGGTGATGGCCCTGTGGCAGCGGAGGCCGTGAACTCTGGGTTGTTTCTTCATCTTGATATATGTCCTTTTATATCTTAAAGAAATATCATGGAATATCGTACGGTCTTCATATCATTCTATGTAATGCAAATAGTGAATTGCTTTGTTCTTTGCTTTTCTGAAAGCATCTATCCATTCAGTGGCTTTCCCAATGGCAAAACCTGCCGCTCCTTTTCCATTCCCCACAGCAACCAGGACCCGGACTGATTTCTTTCTTCCCTCTTTTGCTGTCATATTGAAAACATTTCTCACCTCAAGTATCCTGGTATCAAAATCCTCATATGTTTCTCCATTGGGACCAGGGTCAGGAGGGCCAAGACTGACGCCGCCCCATGAATTCCCGCTCCATCCTCGCTCCCGTTTAACCTTCATCTTCCTCTTCCGTTCCCACTCTTCTCTCTGCTGTATTATGTCAGCCTCCACCTTCTCCTGCTCTTCCTTGCTTCTTTGGGCAATGGTCTGAACTGCTCCATTTTTCATAAGAGGAACATTCAGACCAGGCCACAGGAAACCACGACGCCCTTCACCAATGATCTGACCCCTGTTCAAATCCTTTCTTCTCTTTTTCTTAGTTCTTTTGCCTCTTCATTTTCTTGCTCCAGCACCACTCTCTGCTAGAGCACCTTTCCATAGCTCATCTGCTGTCAATTTAGTGAAGAAACTATATAGTCTGTACTGCTGACCCATCAAATCACTGGGAGAAGAAATACAGCACTGTGCCTGCAGTGCGTGGCTCAAGCTGGTGTACTGACGGTTGTCTCTGGTTGCCAGCAATCACAAAGGACCATTGCTGAGAGTGGGCTTCAATACCAAAATGGAAGTTGCTGGACAGGCATTTAGAGAAAGCTGCCTGGTCCATAAATGAACCGCAGACCCGCCGCACAGCGCAGGGAAGCGGCACACAGAGCGCACTGCGGCCGCCATGCTGGAGCCCGAGCAGCGTCTCAGCCTCCGACCCGGGCCGCCTTCCCCACCGCCTGCCGCGACTGCTTCTCTGAAAGAGTTTATGATTTGGAGAGTGGCATGGTGTGACTGAGGCGTCAGGAAGATCCTGTGGAGAAACTGCATTACAGGGGCAAGATGGAAGAAGAAGATGAGTTAAAAATTTATTGCAGGTCTTCAGGTAAGGATTGGGGTTAACTTGGACCAGAGTGGGAGTGAGGGCAGGAAGTGAGTTGGCACAAATGGAGACAAGGTCCCAGGCTTGGAGGACAGAGGTCACTTGATGCTATGGAGATCTATGCTGTTGAAACAAAGCATCTTGGCAAACAGCAGGATGTGTCTTAGTGCTCTTAGATTGGAGTGGGTGAGTCCAGAATGACTATGTGGTTTCTCTGAAAGAATGATGCAGGGGTGGGACATCATCCTGCAAAATTTCATGTTAACTAATGCTTCAGTTAGAAAGGGCTAAAGAAAAGTAAGTGCCTCCCTAGGTGGTTGTTAATTTTTTTTTAACAAAATCCATTTAGAGATCTTTATTGCTATTTTTCCTAGGTGCTAGGAGGATCTGAAATTTAGAGTGCTCTTGATAATAGTTCTAAATATTTTCCTCTTAACTCATATTTCTTGTTGCTTTTTTTTTTTTTTTTACTCTCCTGTGTTTCTTATTCATTTTAAGGCTCATTACTCATTATGCAGTTTTCTGAACATTTTTGTGCTCTTATAATATGGTGGTGATTCTGGAAACACTTCTGAGTCCTCATAGTCAAGAGCCATAGGAATGGGTGACTTCACACTTTCATCTCTAAAAATTAGGTTCAATGCATCTTTCACTTAAAGTATGTAAAATTATGATTTGGTCTTACTTTTGATTTATAAATTCCAACATGAACCATATTATGCTAAATGTGGATTATTTACTTACCAAAGTCTCAGTAAAGCTTCAATGGAAGATGGAGGCTTTCTTGGGTCTCTTTGTTTCTCTGTCCTATTGCCCCCAAATCTGGGATATTAGTGCTTACTTTACATATGCCATCTAATTGAGTTTTTCTGTGCACAGAGGCTGCTATTATCCCTATTTTATAGAAAGGGAAAACAAGGCTCAAGAAAAGTATATAACAGCCTGAGCTAACCTAGTTAGTAAGTAGTAGCATAAGATAAAAACTCAAGGTTCGCTGACTCCAAAGTGCATGTTCCGTTTACGGGCTCTTGTTATTTCTCTTTTGAGGTTGCAGATTTTGGTTTCTGTAGTCATGTTTCTCATCCTTGCCTTGTTGAGCTGCTGGGAGGACAAAGAGACAGTGCTCTGCACATAGCCAGATTTCTTGCCTTTTCTTCCTCTCCCGTCGCCTACTGTGCTCTTGCTCTATACCTTATGACCTGAGCATCTCCTAACGTGCCTGTGTTGACCCTCTTCCACCTGCCAGGAACGCTGCAGCCCCAGTGTCTACCTGCAGTGGTTTTCATTCTTTAAGACTCAACATCAATGATACCTTTTTGGTGAAGCTTTCCTGGATTTCCTTAAGTACTGCTAGTTTAGCTCTTTTCTGTGATTGCAACCCTTTGTGCATACCTTTAGTAAAGAAAGCTTTATTTCACTGTTTCAGTCAGGACTCAAACTTAAGCCAATGTGGGAATTTAGGATTCAGAAACTTAAAACAGTTTAGGAGTAAATCCAACTTCAGGTAAGCTTAGCTCCACATTTTAAACTGAAATCTGTAGGACTGTGTCTTGCTCCAGCTCTGGGCTCTGCTTTCTCTGTGTTGGCTTTATTCTCAGGTTTTTCCCGCGTGGTGGGAAGATGGCCACCAGCAGCTGGAGGCTTGCACACTGCAGCTTAGCAACTGTATTAGGGCTGCCTTAACAAATTACCACACACGGGTGGCTTGAGACAACAGAAATTTATTCTCTCACAGGTGTGAAGCCAAAAGTCTGAAATCAAGGTATTGGCAGGGTTGGCTTCTTGTGGAGGCCTTAAGGGAGAATCTATTCCAGGCCTCCCTAGTGTTGGCGGCTGCCAGCAATGCTTGGCGTCTCTTGGCTTGCAGCTGCATAACTCCAGTCCCTGTCTCCATGGTCACATCACCTTCCCCTCTGTGCATTTGTTTGTTCCTTTTCTGTTTCTTATGAGGACACTCATCATTGGATATAGGGCTCACTCTAAATCCAGGATTATCTCATGTTGAGTTCCCTACCTTAGTTATATATATAAAGACCCTTATTTCAGATAAGTACACAGTCTGAGGTTCCAGGTGGACATATCTTCTGGTGGGGGAGGGACCATCCAACCCACTGTAGGAACTTCAGTGGAAAATGTGTGTGCTACTTCTATTTGTTCCAGCAGAAGTCCCAGGCTTGGCCACCACTGTGCACCAGGTGACAGTTCATTACTGAAGTCAGAAGGCGCTATTCACTTTGGCCATGCATGGGGTATATGCCCATCTCTGGGGCTGGGGAGAGGAAGGTGGTTCCCACTTGAAACATAATCAAAGCCACAGAGAGGGGGGTCATTCCTCAAAGATAAAATGAGGTGCTTTTCTAGAGCAAGGAGAAAAGGCCTGCCTAGCAGGCAAACCACACAGATGTTCCCTGCACTTGTTGTGTGGGGTGAGTCTATTGACATTTTGTCTTCTACCCAGACTGTGACCTTCTCAGGGGTATTAGCAACCTGGTCTTATTCATCAGTGCCTGAGGCATGAAAAAAGCTCTATCAACATATGTTAAATCAAGTTACAGTATTAAAATTCTCTTGAAAAATAGGATCTAAATGTAACCATGGATCATAATAGTTGTCAAAAATAGTTTTGGTCTCCCTCTAAATGACAACAAGCAAATCAGTTTAAAGGACAAAAGAAAAAAAAAAAAGCTTCTGTTGGGGGATTCCCTTGGACTTTGAAAAGTCTCTGCATTCTATCCTTCCTCTATCAGCTGTACTTTGTTGGAAACCAAAGGAATTAACCCCGGGCCCTCATGTTTAGTGAGGGAGCCATGTCTGCCTACGCAGGAGTAGGTAGAAATAGTAGTAGGTAGGTCTGTGGCAGGATGTAGACTCTGCCCAGCAGCAACACCACCAATTCAGTCCAATTAGTGAAAATAGCACAAATCACATAGCAGCCAGAGAGCTGCTCTAATAAGGCTTCTCAGGAATGGGCCTGTTCTGACCACCAGCTAATTGGACAGCAATCAGAAGAGCCCAGGCAAAGGAAAGAACTAGATATTTTGTTTGGCTGTAATAAACATAGGATGAATACTCTATTTTTGAAGAAGATATTTTAATTCTTTTTATGGTTTCTAAATCAATGACTTTTTCATTTCTTCATTAAAAAAAATGGAATTCTCTATGCGACTACGATGAAGCACAGAAGCCGTGTGTATTCTGTGAGTTTTGAAGGGGGAAAAGCTCTCTGGGGAAGCCCTATTATTAAGAGCTGTCTTAGAAAATGTAAATGTAATTGGCATGTTGAACAGTAGCTCCACAGTACAACCTCTTTATTTTAAAATTGCAACTTCTTTATTTTATGCATTTCACTTTTGTTCTGGTAAAAACTCTAAATATGAGATCTGTCCTCAACACATCTTTAAGTGCACTGTACATTATTGTTGACTGTAGGTACAGTGTTGTACAGCAAATGTCTATAGCTTATTTGTTTTGCTTAACTGAAACTTTGTGTCCATTGATTCGTAGCTCCCATTTCCCTCTATCATAGTCCCTGGAAACCACCATTCTGCATTTTGATTCTATGAATTTGATACCTCATATAAGTGGAATCATGCAGTATTTGTCTCTCTGTGACAGGTTTATTTCACTTAGCATAATGTCCTCAAGATTCAACTTATTTTTTTTCAGAAACTTCTTTATTTTTCTATTTCCTATTGATTCTCCACATGTGATGGTCTAGGACCGCTCCCCTCCAATCTTTAAGATATCTTGGTCTCATATTCTTAGTCCTCTGGTCACTTCTAAATATATGAAATTTATTAAACTGTCCAATCTTGTGTAATAAAACTTTGAAATTCAAACTGAAAGTTTCTCCCCTTCCTCAGCTTAGGGCTGCTTTAGGCTGGACCCTGCAGTGGAGAAGGGGTTGGGGCAGAGCTGGCTTCTCCTCTGCTGCCCCTTCATGTTCTTTCTCCTCCTACCCCAGCTGCAGGTCCTGTATTAACAACCTGTTGCAGTTAAGGAAGCACCAGTGGCAGAAGTATTCCTGGTGTGGGATGGCTATAGTGCCTGTCTTTAACTGGAGCTGTTCTCTTCTCCACCCCTATTTATTCTTTCCCTTGGAGAAACTTTGATTTTCTCCCTGGCTTTTGGCATCAGGCCCTCCATGTGGGCCAACATATGCTTCAGGTCTTGATCTCAGCAGCATGAACTTGTGGGTTCAGCTTTTCTCTCCTTTGCTTGTAAACAGCAAGCTGGAGGTAGGAATTGATTAATGAAGGTGAACCATAACCCTGGTTTCTTTTATTTATGCTACAACAGGAGATGCCCCTCGGTCACACTCAAGGAGATATACTCTACATTGGCTATGGGCACAGCACTGTGATAGGCACTAGGGAGGGACAAAAGGTGATACAACAGTCACCCTTAAAGAGCTTAGAGCCAAGATGAGAAAATAATTGCTGTACATACATGCCATGAGATATGCAGGTGCAGAGGAGGAAGTGATTGGTTCCAACCAGGGATGTTACTGGAGGGCTTTCTGGAGGGGCAGCCAGGCTAAGTACTGAAGGAAGAGAAGATGCATGTAGATGGAGATCTGGGAGACAGATAAAAGCATTAAAAACAACATGTGCTTCATAGAGTTAAAGACTTTCATTTGGTGAACACTAAAGATTTCCTTGGAATTTGAATACATAACTTTCTCCAATTATAAAAAAAATAGTGTGCTTCCTCTGGCATGAATGCCTTTGTTTTTTTTTTTTCCCCCTCCTCTCTTCAATTTTATGATACAGAAGGACCTGCTCCATTGACAAGATTTCTATTTCTGGGTTCCCAATGTCTTGGTATGCACTTTCATCTCATGCCTTTTCCCAGTTCATGGTGATAGAGATTGGTCACTCAGTTAGCAGTCTGAATATCATTGTTATCAGAGCTATGGTCTTCCTTCCACCAGCATTCGGTAGCAGTGACTCCTAAACAGAGACCAGGGCGGGTGGGTAAGTTAGTGATGGGACAGAAACACTTCTTCATATCCTCAGGCCTGGCCAAGGTAAATGAGACCTGGAATCACTGTCTCCATTCAACAGTGACCTTCTTTTCCTTTCTGTAGATGTGACACAATCATGCCATGGCTTTATTTTAAAGACTGATAGAATCTAAGCCTTATTACAACCTCATGCACCCTAGATTATAGATGATTTTGTGTCCACAGAGAACTGTAAAGATAATCTATAATGAAGGTGCACTGTGGTTTCATGTATCTTTTATCATAGCAAACATGATCTAGAGTGCACCTAAAGTCACCCAGTCTACTCCCACAGTTCAAGTACTCAAATGCACAGCTATTGGAGACAGCAGAGGGTCTATATTTTAGCTTATTTCCTTAAGATTTCAACTCCTAATTTGTTCTGTGTCAAAAAATTCTAGTGTTTCCGAGTATCTTGAAGGGACAGCACAGTCTAGCTCTGCCTATTTTTAATATTCTACCAATTCTTTCCTCCTTGGTCACCAGATCTTCTTAGACATTGGAAAATGTCTTTTTAACTCTTGAAAGACCAAAAATACCTTATTATAACCCTTTCTCACGTCAAGTTCAAATCAGTCTAGTTGTGCTAACACAGTGTGTTGTGGGGGAGGGCTCATGATGACTCAGTGGCCAAGAAAATGGTTACAAATTCACAGTTTATTGCAACGCTTTCACACCAACAATGATGCAAATATATTCAACACACACAGGCAGTAATGAGAGAGAGGTGGAACAACTACAGACAGTAGCTCGGGAGACCAGCACACTCAGTGATGAACCTTCATGTCTGGTTTCCCTGGAACGGCAATGGGGGTGGAGCGTGGGGAGAAGGTCACTGCTCTTCTCCAGCAGGGCTTCTGGCAGCCACATCTTGATGGAATGGAGGCCTTAGAGTTCTCACGGGCAGAGCTTCTCCAGGCATCTCAGCCACGGTCAGCTTCCTTGTGGGTTTTATGGCCTTCCATAGGAGTGTCCATAGCCATTCTCTTCAGCTGCCTTTTGGCTTCACTTTCTTGTCAAGTGTTGGGGTGCTTGGCCGTAGCAGGTATCATCTTATCACCTCAGTTCACCATACATATACTCATCACTGTGAGGGACAACAATTTTACTGTAGGTTGAGTAACTTGTCATAAGTGGCTCCATTTTGAGATATTTAGGATCACAAGCATTATTGTATTATCACCTTTCCCAAGGAAAAATAGAGCTAGTTGCTATTTTTTGGTATCCTCAGTGATTTTTAAGCTCTGTATTGTGAGTTACTAAGTATTTTTTTCACTAAGGGAGGAGAAAACCCACAAATGGATTCGCTAGGAGGTAGTATCTCTGCTAAAGTCTCCAATATGTGTATAAAGTACTTGTTTTATAAAAAAAGACATCTGCACTCAACTGTTTATAGCAGCATAATTCACAATCACAAAGATGTGGAAACAACTTAAGTGCCCACTGATACATGAGTGGGATTAATAATAAAATGTGGTATATATATATATATACATATATATATATATCATGGAGTATATATATTACTCAGCCATAAAAAATGGTGATCTAGTATCTTTTGTAATGTCCTGGATGGAACTGGAGACCAATCTTCTAAGTGAAGTATTGCAAGAATGGAAAAACAAACACCACATGTACTCAGTACTAAATTGGAACTAATTGATCAACACTTATGTACACATATGGAAGTAAAACTCAACGGAAATTAAGAAGGTGGGAAGGGGGAGGAATGGATGAGTAAATTCATACCTAACAGGTACATTGTACACTATCTGGGTGAAGGGCATACTTATAACTCTGACTCAGTCTGCGCAAAAGCAAAATTTGTAACCCAAACATGTATACCCCTGTAATATTCTGAAATAAAAAATAAAATAAAATACTTGTTCTCATATATTCAGATATTATGGATATAGTACACATTTAGGTGTGCTAAATAGAACACATAGGTGTACTATAGAACACATTTAGGTGTTCAGGTTACCGAAATGAACAGAACACAGTACTTTCTCCTAGGGATTTACAGTTAGAGAGGGTGTCATTTACAGTGGTTGGCACATTCTTTACTGAGGTGCTGGAGGGCAGGCATGAACGTACTTTATTTTGCCCAGCAATATGAGGAAACACTTTCACAGAGTAATGATGTTTGAGCTGATTTGGGGAAAAAGGGGGCTGGCATTTGAGGCAGAGGGGAGCAGCATTTGCAGAAGTTTAGAACTAAGGTAGAGTATGGCAATTTTAAGAGAGTGCAAATTATTTTGTAGGGTGCGGTGCAAGGAGTATGGAGGTTTATGGGAGGATGGCAGGAGATGACACCGAAAAATAAATGAAGACAGGACTGCAGGATCTGTTCACCAAACTAAGGAGATAGGGCCACTGAAGGAGTTAAAACAAGGCAGCAGCATGACCAGATTTGTGTTTTAGGAAGATCCCTCTGATAGTAGGTTGAAAGATACACGGAGGGACTCAATCCATCTGCAGGCAGCAGGATGAGTTAGTAGGTTATTGCAATAGTCCAGGCAACAAATGACAAGGCCCTAAATAAAGCTGTGGTTAGTGAGGATGGAGGTGAGTTCACAAATAGGAGCACTGTCAGGAAGTTGAATCAATAGATCTTTGCAAGCAATTGGCTGTACAGAGCATGGAGGAAGGAAGTTGGTTGGGGGCAGATCTCAAACTTTCAGCTTTGGAACCTGGGTGGATAATTCTCTTATTAATCAAAATGAGGGAAACAAAAGGGGAAATGTTTTGAGGTGAACTACTATTTTTAAAGTATTATTGAGTACTTAGTTCTGCTAAGTGCACAGGTATGATGATTAGTATATGTCAACTTGGCTGGGCCATGTTGCCCAGATATGTGGTCAAACATTATTCTGGATATTTCTGTGAGGGTGTTTTTGGATGAGATTAACAGCTAAATTAGTGGGTTTTGAATAAAGGAGATGGCCCTCCATAATGCAGGTGGGCCTTATCAGATCAGTTGAAGGTCTGAAGAGAACAAAAGAATGACCTTCCCCTGAGCAAGAGGGAACACCTGGTGGCTCCGTTTCTGTGGAGGACCCTGGCTAATACCACAGGCTTTGAGACCATGCTGCCTGGGTGGCACTTGAAGCCTGCTCTGGCACTTGCCAGGTGACAGCACTGTGTGATGATATTAGGCGAATGACCTCTCCAAGCCCCACCTGCCACATCTGTAAACCGAGGATAACAATGTTCTTTACCTCATGCGGTTTTTGTGATGATTAAAAGAGAAACCCTTGTAAAGTTTTAAGCTTAAGGTCTAGCATTCAGTGAGCTCTTAAGAAATGTTTGCCATTATGATTATAACGAAGGAAGCATTTACACATTAGTGTTAATGACTAATAACAGCTCAAATTGTTACCTTTCCCAGGAGAGATTTATGTTATAATAGGGATCAGAGTTTTCCATTAGAAGAATTAACCTCTTAGCTTAATGCTTTGCACATTGAACTAATAGGTAAATATTCTTTGAATGGTTGAATTATTTCCTGGTACTAGTGAACAGGATCAGAGAACTGAAGCAGGTTAAAGGGAGAAACTGAGGCCCAGATTGATGAATGACTTAAAGATCACAGAGTGAGTTACTTGAAAGACTAGCACCAGGGACTCAGGTTTCCTGGCTCCTGGTCTAACTGAGTAAGGAGGCTCACCCATGAATCCACACTGTGCAGTCCATCTCCAGGCTGAATTTTATATCCTCTTTGGTAAAACATTTAAAGGGCTTATTCCTGAATAAACCCAAATGGGGGAAGACATTCATATTTTTTAATTAAATGAAAAGGTTTTCAGGATTATCAGCATATATATATATATATATATATATATATATATATATAACAAAAAAAAGCAGAGTTATATATTTTTTTCTCTTCCTTTTCTGGCGAGTGCTTGAGTATGCAGTATGGGCTCAGTGTGCACCCACTGACTCTGTTCACTCTCCCTTAATCTCCTGTCATTAGAGCTCCTCTGTATTCACTTGAGTGAAATTACTTGCTTAGAAGTGGTGTCTCAGAGGCCCAGTTCTCAGTCTTTTCCAGGCCCCCTTACTTTTTGATTCCTTGGCATCCTCCAGCACTGCTGACATTTTCCTCTTCTAGAAACCCTCTCCTTTATCAGCAGTCAGAATTCCTTCTTCTGTTTCCCTCTCGGCACCTGTGTCTCCTCCCACCACTGATGGCAGAAGTTTCTGAAGGATCTGTTCTTGGCAATCTCGCCCAAGCTTTCAGTTTCAATTGTCATCTGTATGCTGATGACTCCCAAATGGTATCTTTAGCCCTGATGTCTCATCCAGGCTCCAGGCTCACGCTCTCTTATCCATAGTCATCCTTCCTCCTCCTCCTGCTTCCTCCCCTTCTGGGCCAGGCAAAGTATGGGGTGTGGGGGTGACCCATGAAGGCCACAGTTTCTACCTTCACATCCAGGTTGGTTGGGGAGAGACAGGTGTTGATTCACAGTCACAGCAATTCTAACTATTTGAAAAATGCAGGATGAAGATGTGCCCAAGGTTCAGTGGGAACACAGGTACAGTAAGGTCATTAAAGTTTAATTTTCTCTAGGTAGAGGAGATGCCAGGCTCCATGAAGCCAATATCTGAGTTGCATTGTGAAGAATGAGAAGGTGTTAGATGGTAAAAGGGCTGTAGGGACCACCTGCTCAATTGTACAAGTATGGAGAAGGCAAGGCCTATGTCTGTGATGGCAAGTTATTTAGTGTGACTGAGACATCGGATACAGGAGTTCAGGATAGGGGCTGGGCGGCGAGATGGGGTAAAAGAATAGGCTGGTAATGTGGGCAAAGGCCAGCTCAAAAAGGACCTTTTGTGCTATTTGAGGGATTTTGAACACTGTTAAACATCTCTAATTAGCATCTCATTCTTATAATCTCTTAGATGTGATCTTGAAATGATCTTTTATTTCAAATATCTCTATTGGCCATATTGTTTCAACTAATGAGGGGATACCTGGTGGTGAGTGTTTTGTTTACAGACTGAGTTCATTTTTGGTAAAGGGAAGAAAGGCTGCTTTTGATGGCAAGCAATAGAAGACCCATCCCAAAACTGGCTTAAAGAATAAGTACATTTTTCTTCCTACATAGCAAGAAGTCTCTAGATGCAACAGTTCCAGGGTTGGTTACAAGGATCCAGCTTCTTCTCTTTATTCTGCTCTGCTGCCCTAAGCATGTGGGCTTTCTCTTCATTGCTCTGCCCTCATTATCTCATTGTAGCAGGTCCAGAGATCACATGTAAATAGCAATAGCTATAGAGAAACAAAAGGAGGTTTCTCTTTATGGATCTCTTCATTTTTTTTAAGAGCAAAAACAACTTTCCCAGAAACTTTCAAAAGACTCCTCATTATATCTCCTTAGCCAAAATTCTATCACATTCCTACTTCTATATAAGTACTTGGAAAAGGGAGTGGAATTACAATGACTGAGTTAAACCATACATGGTGACAAAATCACTGCCATGATGACAATAATTGGTTCTTGGGGATGGGGGATATATTAGTTTCCTATGCTGCTATTGCAGATTACCACAAATTTAGCAGCTTAAAACAACACAGATTTATTATCTCTCAGTTTTGTGTGTTAGAAGCCCAAAACAGGTCTCACTGGGCTATAATTAAGGTGTGTTAATTATTCAGCAGGGCCGTGTTCCTTTCTGAATCGATTTCCCTGCATTTCCCAGCTTTTAGAAGCTGCCAGCATTTCTTGGCTCATGGCCTCCTTCTGTCTTCAAAGCCAACAGTGACCGCTTGAGTCTTTTTCATAAAGACCTTTCTAGTTTCTGACTCTTCTGTCTCCCTCTTCCCCATTTAAGGAGAATGAGTTCAGTTTTGGTAAAGGGAAGAAAGGACCCCTTTGGTTACGTTGGGCCCACCGGGATAATCTCCCCATCTCAATTTCAGCTGAATAGCAACCTTAATTCCATCTACAACCCTAATTCCCCTTTGCCACATGACCTACCATAGTTACAGGTTCCAGAGATTACAACGTGAATGTCTTTGTGGGGCTAGATTCTACCTACCACAGGGATAAAAATAATTCCTAGATGTAACAGGGCTTTGTGGTCCTCCAAAAGGAAGTGTTATATCTGTGAGTTAGAATATTATGGGACGGGAAGGGAGGTTGGGGAGTATTTGAGGTGAAACATGTCTTTAAAGGCTCCACAGGGGAGCTTTTTTAGTTGAAAAATACTGGGTTAGACTAACCGAACCAAGATTCAGTAGTGGGGCTCTGGAGGGCCAACATACCTTGAGGCAAATGGCCACTGCCACCTGAACAATGCACTGGGAAGGAGAAATGGGAAACATCTGTTGGGTCTACAGTAGGCAAGGTCTGCTCCAGGGGAGTTGTTTGAAGCTGAGGCAAGGGGAAAGGTTAGCAGTTGGCTTGAACTTTGACAGGGATGAAGTCATGAAAATCCAGATGGTTTTCTGTCATGGCGTGCTCTTCCCTGCTACTGTTTTTGATTTGTTTTTAATTTATCTTTAAGTAAAGAAAACAATGATACTTACTTACAAAGTAAGTATCTATCCTCAGAAAGCATCAAAGTTTGATTGTCACTGACTTTTTATATATATATATATATATATATATATATATATATAAATGACATTGCCTAATACTTTATTCATGCTTAAATATGTCATGGTTGGATGGCTCAATATAACAATATCTGGAAGATGAGATCAAAATGGTTGATTAGAAATGTTATAATAACATTTTCTATTTCTTGTATACATGCTTTCTCTTATATATGGGCATCCATTTTTCTTTTTTACTAACCAATTGTTTATGCAGAAGTTACCATTTGAAATTCCATTACTTCATGAAGTGCTCACAAAGCTTTGGAAAATTACTGCTAATTCTAAAATAATTGTACCACTTATCATTACTCAGTCAAGAAAAATGGGCATTTATATGTGCTTTTTCAATATTTAGATAGGCTGTTACACCTCTTCCTTTCAAATAGTCCTGATTGCAATGCAAATTGCAAGCTGTGATACCATCACTGAAGATTGGAATGGGGCTGATCTCGTCTGGTTGATATCCTCTGTTGACAGTGGTGCCTCTGAGAGCAGTGTTGAGTCATCTCTGGATCTCTTCATGAAGTGTAGTCTTTTCAACCAAGGCTGTGCCGTGCATCATCGTATAATCATTCCCATGGCATGTGTGCCTTCACTGTCTAACAGGAATTATGATTGCCCTCAGCTGCCAATATAATCTCCACTATTCTGCCAGGATTGGTACTAAGATTGGAGTAGCTATTCTGTGAACATTCAGTACAATTCCACAAGCATGATTAAATGCCTCTTCTATGCCAGGGACTGTGCTTAGGGGAGCTGGAAGGGAATAATCTGCACTGTTAAGTGGCTGTGGTTTAACACGGCGGATGAATGGTAGAATGGTGGTGTGTAACAAGTGGCATGAAAGCACAGGAGGAGTGGAAAGAGGGATCAAGGGAAGCTGCCAGGGAAGGTGAAATTTTATTTGGATCTTGTTAGTGCCCCTGAAGTAAGAAAATGCTATTTTGAACTATAGCCACTTTCTAAGGGGTGGGGGATGGGTATGGAAGGATTTTGGATAAGCCTAGAGCTGCATTTGGGAAAAGAGATGATCTAGCCAAGTTGCTCTAGAGCAGGGTTTCTCAACCTTCTACCTTCTCAATCCTGTGGCATTTGAACCTATCATTTATTGTTGTGTGAGCCCATTCTGTGCATTGTAACATGTTTAGCAGCATCCCTACCCTCTACCTATTAGATGCCAGTAGGCAACACCCCCTCACTGGAACAACCCAAAGTGTCTCAAGATATTGTCAAATGCCCCTCCTGTGGGGGTGGGGGGTATGTGGACAAAGTCACCTCCGGTTGAGAGTCACTGTTCTAAATAGTAGAATGAAAATAATACAGAATTCTAAGCAGTCCTGAAAGGTAGAGAAAGGGGGAAGAAGAGAATGGGAAAGAGGAGAAAAAAAGAGGTAGGGAAATAGCAAAAACAGGGGTTACCTGGTGGGTAAAACATCCTGGATGAAGGCACTTTTTAGTAACAGGCAAATCTACTGGCCAATTTGGAGTGGAAACTGCCTCCCCATCTCACTCTCTCATATTCACAGCAGCCTTGTGTGGGTGGTATTTGTTTTGGGTAGGAGTCTTTGGAAGGGGTTTGACTTCCATATATGGTGTAGAAGAGAGAATGTCACTTTCACCCCAGTAGCTAATCTATAACTGGAGCTATGTTAGAAAAGGAGTGGGAACCATACGTAGGTAACCACAAGGCTGGAACCTGCTCTGGAAATCACAGCAATTTGGGGGAAGTCCATGAGTGTACACAATGAATAAAATGGAGGTATAGGCTAATACTGTTTAGATCTCAAGGAGGAAGGAGAATCTCTGGTTGACTTGTAGGTTACAGGGGAAAGAACATGCCTGTGAGAGGAATATGATTTATAAAAAGCCCTGGTATGAGGCCAAAAACCAGAGGCCTAGTGTGAGCACATGGACATTCCCAAGACCTCTTGAAGCTCTTCTTCCAGAACAGTTACCCTGCTCGATACAGGGCATTGACCGGTACAGACACATACCCATACTTACATACATCTACACACACACTCCATGAAGGACCTGGATTTAGGATAATAGTATGGAAATAGTAGGGAACACAATAGCAAAGGCTATCCAAAGGGAGAATAGCACATGCGTAAGATATACAGATAGTGGTTGGAGCACTAGATTGGGAGTTGAGAGACACGGCTGCTGCCCTGGCTCACCCTCCAGTTTTCTGTGTGACCCTCAGAATCCTGCTACCTCTCTGGACTTTAGTTTTTTCCTCATTAAGGGCTTTGGTTGGCCTAAGTTGTCCGCTATCTAATTGTAGACCATCCCAATTCTAACATCCTGTCAATCCTAGAGAAACATAACTGATAGGACTCCTGTCTCCACTTGGGCTGGCCCTGCTTAAAAGGACATTTGTTTGTAGTGCCTGGGCCAGACCAGCTCATTTGGAATGGACATGATGGTCAAGCATGGAATGAATGGTCCTGTTACAGCTTGGGGCTTCTGTCAGCCACCAGATCCTTGGGGGATCCCCGGGCAGATTTTATTCTTCAGGGACTCCTTAAAGGGCATTAAGATATGGGCATGGTCATTGGAGGAAACAGGAGGAACAAAAGAGAAGAATGAAAACCACAGCAGTTACTAAGCCTCCTGAGCAGGCTGTCCCAGAAGCTGCCTGTTTCATCCCAACCTTGGGAACTCTGTTTTTTGTTTTCCTGGATTCAAAGCCTCACCCATTTTAGTAAGTATTCATTGTTGATAAAGATGACTCAAAATTGGTCTTCTCCCCTAGATTCTTAGCCTATTTGTTGTGCTCTCAAGATAGATCTGAACATGGCACAGAGATAGAGGGGTTCCATTCCTGTCATATATTAAAGCATTGAAAGTCTATTTGCCTGTTTTTCTTTTTATTTTCTTTTTTCTCAGTTTTTCTGTCCCTATTTGGGACTCAGGGCTGCCTTAATAATTTTTTTTTTTGCCATACTATTGCAAGTTGTTTACCAATTTCTGCCTCTAATGCAGCTGTCAGACACTCAAACTATCTGTTAGCCAAACTGGCTTTCTACCAACCACATTTCCCAAGCTTCTGCCTCTTAAATACAATGTTTTTGACAAGACTAAGCATATCAAGTAGTCTTTTAACAATTTTAAAACTTAGTATTTGCCACTGTACAATTCAGTTCAATGAACATCCTAGCACTTTCTCTGTGTAAGACTTTTTACTGGGTGTTATTGGATTGTATAAAGATAAATAAGGTGCTATGTTGCCCTTTCAGTTTGAACTCCAGTGGGCACTTGGCAGGCAGGTGTGAGTGAATAGATTGTTCTACCCTCCTCCTTTCAGGACCACAGTGAGCACTGGGCCAACAAATTGGTTAGTGCTGGTTATTTGCGCTCCTTCTCATCGTTCCTCCAATAATGGGAAGAGTTCTCTGGGCAACTGCCTCAAAAATAGGACTGAACTATGGCCATAAATTAGATTCAACAGATTCTTGGTGGGCTCCATAGGTCGTTGCTACCCTCTCCACGTTATGCCATCCAAAACCCAGGAAGGTGGTTTGTCTCATAGGTAATGAGACAAATGTCATTATTTATTTCTCATTTCTCTGTTATTAGTTATACCTCCTTCTACCCCTGCATATATCCCTCCCCCAAAGTTTTAAATTCCAACTAAATAAATTTATGAATGCATTTATCAAGTAAATATATTACTGTATTTCTATCCATTTTATTTTATACAATTAATCACTTCCATTTTACTAAACTATCAATGCAGCCACATTTTTTGTCATGTGGTCCATTAGCTAAGTCATTGTAGGGAATCTCTAATTATAAAGGATTTAAGGCTCATCTCCAATTAATGCTACATTTTATTGTGTAAAACACTGTTTGCTACCCATGATTAACAGGGCAACATATAGATGAGCTTAAAGGTGAGCTTAAAGCTTCACCTGGTGAAACTGTGAGATGCTGGCTGCCATCATCCCATCCTCACCTCTAGCACTGAAACCTTTTCTAGGAACTTGACTATGGGCAATATTTCTTAGCCCAGACATCTTTGGGAAAATAAATTAAGCCTCCATACAAAATTAGTATGGACCCTGATGCTAGTGTGGCTGTCTGCGGGGTGGAAACATACCTGTAATGCTGAGAGTGAAATGAATTTCAAGAATACTGCAAGGATGAGGCTGGCCTTCTGTTGGAACATCCTGCCCAAGGAGTGCTTATACATGAGACACTGGTGAGCACCTGGGGAGTGTCTCAAATTCCAGAATTTCTAATCAAGAGATCAGGGAGCACAGAGCTTGACTGTGCCACTGGATTCAACTGTGGCAGGGATGATGGCACTAACATATCCATGACAGAAGGTGCCAACAGGAGATGGAATTTCTCTAACATGTAAAAGGAGTGGTGAGCATTTAGAAGGCAGTTGATGTATATCCAACACTGTTAGGAGAGAGGGCCAGTAGTCTGGATGGAATCTTATGGTCCCATGGGCAAGGCAACTTGTATATGGGGAAGGATGCTTTATGTTATCTTGAGAGACATGATTCAAAATCATCTTCTCATTTCAAATGATAATGAAGTGTTGTGACATGGGTTACTATTGTGTGCTGGTTCCAAGGTGTCAAACAAAATTGAGTTGCTGGATATACAAAGCTGAGAATTATCACCCAGGGCAGGGCAAGTGGGGACATCTCAGAAGCTCTGTCCCCAGAGGAGGAACAGTGCCCTGTCTCATTCCCTTCCAATACACACATCTGTGACCCTCTGCTATCCTTGTCCTTTGCCTATATTGCACAATTTCATGCTCAGATGTGATGTGTGAATGAAAATTGGAAATGTAAAAAATGGACTATGTGAATTAAATTTTCATGAATGGCAAAAAGATTGAGTTTTACACTAAAGTCCCAAAAGCTGCCACCACCCCATTAATGGAGTCCATACTCTAGATTATAATTAATCAGAATACTATTTTATTGCTATCTTCTATTATTAAGAAAGTCCAATTTGGTTTGGAATATCAGATTAATTCAGCATACTATTGTATTGCCATCTGGGCTTATCAGTAGCAACTACTTCCATTTCCAAGTCTTATTAAACCAAACACAGTACAGCAATTTGTATGTGAAACATTCCAGCATTACTAAAACTTCTATAATGCTGAAAACACAAGTTAAAGTAAAGCATACTCCTTTGGTTACCTAAGGTTTTATTAATGTTATAGTCCTGTCTCTAGAAGAATTTTCTTTTCAAGGACAAAAATACCATACCAAAATTTCAAATTATTTAAGAGGTAGTGACTCATGCTCAATGGGATTTTCTGTTTAGTTAGAAGAGTGCAGTCTTATCGCATGCATAAAATTGTCTCAGGAAAGACTGATTGCTCTCAAGAGGTTCCTCTGGGGCTGGGTTTTCCTAGTGTCCCTGATCTTATGGGTTGTCCTCTCCTCATGACTCCTAAGAGCCTGAGTAGCTCATAAAGCTTGAAATCAAAATGCTCTCATGCTGTCTCTAATAAAACTGAACTTTGTGGGGCCAGTGTTAGTTTCATAGCCTTTGGGAAAATCATGCCATTAGCCTATGGAATCAGACAAAAAAATAATCATCCCCAGTAACTAAGAAAGGTCCTATCAGAGGCTGATGAAGGAGGCTGTTGTGGGAATGCAGAGAACATAGCCCATACTGTCATTCTCCTGAAAGAGTAAGTGGAAGCTTCTAAGCTAACAACAACCCCTGAACTTCTCTGCAAAGATCCATTTTCTCAAACATGTACCCCTTATAAATACCCAGAATAAGTCTTTGGGGTTTCATTGATGGACATGGACCATCTTGCTTTGTAATACGTTTTCACCCTCTGTAGTTATGATTGGCTATTCCACTTTCCCTGCTTGTGAGGTCAGAATGACCCAGAAGCATTAGGCTTCCATCCTCAATGCTTTTTGTGTGGCTGATCATTTTCAGATGTTCAGCAATCCCCTTCTACTCCCCTCCACCCCCATTATAGGCCCTTAGGTCTTTCCAGTCTCCCAAAGTTTTATGCCTTGCAAAGTTCTTCTTAATGGCCTAGAATAGAGTGACATTTCTTCTTGCCTCTGGGCAGAGGAAGGCTGCCTACATCCAGCTGTGGCAGTGGTGACTGGCTGATTCTCTCTTCTTCCCCCTTCATCTTCTCACTCCTCCCATAGGAGTTGCTTCTGTAGAACACTACTTTTCGAAGAAAGAGGAAAAAAAGAAAAAGGAAAGGTGGATGGCTTATTTGCAAGCAACTGGTGGGCTAGGTTTACCTCCCCTGGTCCCTTGACAAAATAAAAGAAGGGAACTAGAACAGCATCTGATCTCATTTTGCCCTTCTTTAAGAGCTCCCTAAAAATAATGTTTAAGATTATCATGCGTTCTGGAAAAATACCTAGAGCTTTCTCTCCCTAAATTGTAATTTTTACCTCTCCATGAACATTCTTTGCATTTCTTTATATTTCTAGGTAGCACTCTTTCAATCTCACTGACTTAATAATAGTTTTTGAGTGCCTACCATTTATGTGGTGCTGAGCCAGAGAGTATAAAATAAAGCATAATATGGGGGTTCGGCATTCAGTGCTGGTAGGACAGGCGAGAAACACACATAAAACCGTTATGAAACAGTGGAAGGAAGCATATAACTAGTTTGAGAACAAATGATACAAATATAAATGCTAAAAAGTTTCAGAAAAGAGAAAATCAAGTCCATAAACACAGTGAGATCTTGGAAAGCCTTAAATGCCAGGCTCAGGGGATTACACTTTATGCTATAGATAATGGGCGACATTTTTGAACTATGTTAGCACTCTCAAAGCCTCTTGTTAGAAGAGGTGAGCACAAAAGAACTCTTTGTGGGTGTGAAGGAAGTGGCTCAGTAAAATATGACTGAAGAGTTTGTCCAGACAGGGAAAACTTTTTGAGACCCTCAAATGCAAATGTGATGAAAATGAAAGAAGGGAAATACTTGCTGAGTTGAGACTAGAGAGTTGTTAGGGTAGGTGTAGATTGTACAGAGTGATGTTTGGGTGAACCAGGTGTTGAGCAGGTGACTGTGGGCAAGGAGGCATGGTGCATGAGACGGGATGGTGAAAGCCCAGAAAACAGCGCACAGACCTTACTCTGTCTCCCTCCTCAGTGGGAGGAACAGAAGCACAGAAAACAGCGTAAGAATCGAGTGATAGAAAGGAATAGAGAGATTGATGAGTTCAGGAGGTACGTAGGAGCACTATCAGTGGCATTACACATGGGCACGTGGGAGTGTAGAAGAAAAATCCTGAAAGGAAAGGTAAATATTTCTATTTTTACCATATTGAATTTTAGCTGTGTTTGGGGGTCTGACATTTAATTTGAAAATCTCAAATAGAAAGGAGGCCAATTAGATTTATTTCTGCCAAAACAAAACAAAAAAAAGTCTAGGAAAGCTCAACCATGAACCTCAGCTAGATCACCATATTTTTAATCTATTTTAATTTGATTTACATTCAGGGACAACATTCTCTTTTGAGATATAATGTTTCCCATTATCTCTGAACTGACCTCTACAAATAAGAAGAGGAATAGGAAAAACGTCTGTGTTGTCAGGAAGGGTTATTTCCGCCTAGCTTTTGATCTGGTCCTGCTAACTAATGAAGTTAGTCCCTGTCAGGGGCTAATAAAGGAGGCTTGTTGTGGGTGATGCAGAGAATGTAGCTCTAAATGGTCTTAAATTAATATCTGTTCACCTTTGTGCTTGACTTTGAGCCTAATGACATCCATGCACAAAGAAGGCAGGATGAGGTGGTCTTAAATCATTATCTGAAAACCAAGTCAGTAGGAAAAAAAGTCGAGTTTTAAGCTCATTAAGAGATACTGCTGAATACTCTAGGATATCAAATTAACCATTTGAGAAAACCTTTGATAGCTGAGTTGAAAAAGTAGGACATTTTTTCAAATCTTTTGAGATTCAGTTTTTGAAGTGAATAAAACTCAGAGCGTTTTAGTTTTTTTTAAAATCCTAGCCATGATGAAGAGAACATTAAAGGACATTTGCTTAAACTACTTGCATCAAGTCTAAGAAGTTACCGTGGAGAAAGAACTTCTTTGGCAGTGATGTTATTTTCTGTAGAATAGTAAAGATGATTCAGAAACTGAGACTCAGAAAATGCAGTCTGCAGACCCTGGTATGGGGACTCGCTAGACAATTTGGAAGGTAAAATGAAGGTGTTTATTCTGGTACATCATTTAATGCTACTAAAAATTAAGAAGAAATTAACTTTCGAAATAATTGGTAACTTAAAGGGTCTTTACACACACATGGTATGAGAAGAGTCATTGGCTGTATTGATTTCTATGCATTATTTCAGAAAGAACTGATTTCTGTCATTTTTATTATTGTCCCCAAATGGCAGTGAACTTTATGTCATCTTCCATTTGATGCTTGTGTTTGTGATATGAGTAAAAATCACCTTCAGAGGTTTTTAAGTGTAATATTCATCCTTCTACCTGGAAATCATGATTTTTACATATAGCACAATTAAGCACAGTGAGGTGCTCAGAATGGGGCTTGTATATGATGATCCTCGTGTAGAAACAAGCACACTTGTAGACAGACACACACATAAGTAAGTAGATGAATCTATTGTCCAAGTGCATTTTAGAACTTTTCAAGTGCAAATATCAGGTTGCTTCTACCAGATATCCATTTATTCTGATGAATGGTCCTTTAAAAGACATTTAGATTTTGAAGGCTAAGATAAATGAAAAAGACAAAGATGAACTGAATTCATTTCCATCATGCTGTTACTGAGATTGGTAATAAATGGTGATAATGAATAATTTTTCAATTTTGGGAGTGACCTATTTGTTCATTTGCAGACAGGATACTGGCAGGGAAAAGGAAAGGAAAATAATTAACATTTGTTGAACATCTACTAGTGTCAGATGTAGCATTCTACATTTGCTATCTCATGTAATTCTCATAAAGTTCCTGCAAAGTGTGAGTTATGCTGCCCATTTTTCAGATGAGAAAGTTTGTCTCAGAGAGGTTACAAAACTATTTAGGATCAAACATTTAACAAATGGAACAAATGAATGCTCTTAATCATGACACCATATTGCTGCTCCATTTGTCAAGGAATGTCATCTCCTTTGAAAATTAAATCAGTGTATTGAATATCACTAATATCTAGTTTTACAAGAGGAACCTTTTGGTGGGAAGAGTTGAATGTTGATAGTTTTACTCTCCACTTGAAGTTCTCTTATCTGCTTACCTTACTGTACAACTACCACCCTGGCAGCAAGTCAGAATCATGGGTCCCATCGTTACAAAAAAGAGAATTTCCTACACTCAGGGGAATAGTTTCTTTTTTTTTTATTTTAAATATTAGTCATAATAGATACAGCAATATATACTCGCTGCCTGTGGAAAGAGTGGGGAAAAATTTAGGTTGTTTTCCAATAAAAGTGCTTCAGTATAACAGAAACTCAAACTGAGTGCCATATATTATGTTTTTAATAACACATAAAGACTTTTCCCTCACAAAAACAGGGAAGCCCTAGAGTTTTGCTGTGATCCTCATCTGCTTGTGTCAGTGTTGTAGTGGGAGCTCTCTTCTGCTCACAGGTGCTCAAGTATAAAATGATGCATTCTGGTGTAAATGAAAGCAAGAGAACAGCTAACTGCTCAGGCTAATAGGAGAGCACAAAGGAAAGACAAGGCCAGGAGGAAAAGTTCTTCTTGAGTATTATATTCCCATGTTGCTCCTTACGGTGTTACATGGCCAACTGTATCCCAACTGCAGATTCAGCCTGTCTCCTGTTATAGAGCCAATCTTGTCTTAAGTTGGTGGGGGTGGGGTGGAGGTGGTCAGTAAAAAGCTTTAATAGAATGCTCCTATGCCCTAGCGTCACACCTCCAGTCCAGCTCTGACCTTGTGTTCTGGCTCCAGCATTGCAGCTTTTGCCCTGTTCCTAGGAGCAAATCCTCCTCCTCCTCCCAGTTCTAGCTGAAGGTTTTCACTCAACTGGAATCTAGAGTGGCTAACCTGGTTTTTCTAAAACTGTTTTGGTTTTAGCATTGAAAGTCTCATGTCCCAGGAAATCCTGCTGTCCCACCCATCCCAGAATGTTCAGTCACCCTGCAGATTCCCATCTTTTGATAATGTGACTGGAATCCCCTTAGCACCAGGCCTGGCCCTCTTATTGTCTCTTATTAAACAGAGTAAATTGCTGAATATGTTAATAAATTAAATTTGGGATGCTGGCTGCAAGTTCCCCTAAATAAGGTGATTTTGACTATAAACCACCCACACATTTTGAGTGCAAATTCCAAATGATTAAAATTTCAATTAATAAAAGAACACTGTTAATACCAGGTATTTCAGGACATTATCTTTGACTAATATGAGAGATAGAGAAGTGGGAAAACCTAAGGCTGAGCACATCAGGGTAAATGGTTTATTTAGTGGGGCAGCATTCTGCTCTGTTGCTTGCTTTCACTGGTCTAAAGGGATTGGGCACAGACAGTTACCTAAATATATGCAATTATGAAACATATCTCTCCTTGTTCTCCCTAAATCACTAATACTAGGTACCTTTGCTGGAGCTTTGTCTAAAAGTATGTTTTATGTAGTCCTTGGAGTACTGTTATTCGTAACTAAAAAAATTAAATAATAATAATAACAATTAAGATGAAAATGAAATTGTTGTAACAAAATGATTTATCTAACAAGTAAAGATGGAACCTGACATAGTATTCTAAATTGGATTGAGTTTACTTTTGCTATAAAATAAATGTCAGTTTTATCTAATGACATTTTTAATTGCTTGTGTCTAATTCAAGATAATATCCTTTAAAACAAAGGGGAGACATTTAAGCATAATAAAGAACTTCCAAGTGCAGATTGCACAAGTAAAACATTGCTTTTATGTATCATAGGCAGTCTTAGTTTGAGAGCGGGAGGGAGAGAAAGAGAGAGTGAAAACTAATAAAAAATATTCCAGATAGTTTCTCAAATCAAGCTAAATATTGAATGGGAAAATAAACCTTCACAAAATTAGCTTACAGTGAGGCAAGTCTCCTTTAAGAATTTTAAATAGAGAGTAATTCTTGATTGGGTAGAATTCTGGGTACTGTTTACATGAACTGTAACATTGAAAGAATCACTTAAAAAAGAATCCAGCACCTGTTACTACCAGATGTGTGGCTTCCTTTGCTACACGCTGACAGATACATGTTGCAGAAATGCTCACATGTGATTTGGTTCCTGAGAAAATCAGCATTTCTCCTCCAGAAGCTCATGATGCTTCTCAGACAGGAGCTCATGTGAGAACCCTTGGCCAGCAGAGGAAGGTGGCCAAGAAAGATGAGGGTAGCAGGGTGGTCCATGGCCGGGTTGTTGGAGCTTGTGGTATGGACAGAGCCTGCTTAAGAGAGCCTGTCAGCATCCTGACATTTATCACACCAGAGAGAATCATGGTACAGGAAACAGCACAGACTTTTTGGGGAGAATCTTAGCTCCACCAATTAATAGCTAGGCACCTTAGGCAAATCACTTAGCCTCTCTGAGCCTTGTGGTCCTTATAAAGTAATCGTTCATTATTTTAAGTGAAATAAGCCAAGACCAGAAAGTTAAACATTGCATGTTCTCACTCACTCATATGTAGAAGCTAAAAAGAGGTTGATCTCATAGAAGTGAAAAGTAGAACAGATGATACTAGAGGCTAGAAAGGGTAGAAGAATGAGAGCTATAGGGAGAGATTTGCTAAACGACACAAAATTACAGCTAAGCAGGAGGAATAAATTCTAGTGTTCTGTAGCACTGTAGGATGAGGTTAGTTAACAATAATATATTACATAGTTTATAGCTAGAAGGAAGATATTGAATGTTCTCAACACAAAGAAATGATAAATGTTGGAGATGATGGATATGTTAATTACCCTGATCTGATCACTATACATTACATGTATCACATCACTACATACTCTAAAAATATGTACAATTGTTATGTGTTAAGTAAAACAAAACAAAACCCTTTGTCACAGGGTTGATTTGAGCATCAGGATGAGATAATGTCTGAGAAAGTACTTTGTAAACTCTTAAACTACACAAAGATTAACTATTTTCCCACAATGTGGTTTATAATTGCATGTATTTAGGCATTTCAGGAGTCACAATGTTACCTCCCAAACCCAAGGCCTGATCTAAGTTATTCTGTGACATAGCTATTAGTCCTCTCCCTGGATACAAGCATTATAAAAGGTTAGCACTACATTAAGTAATAGATCTATTGCTCTTTTAAATTATTCATGATTACATGTTCAGTGAATGATTGGTTTGATTGAAATAATCATCAGGTGTGCTCAGGACCCTGGAGAGGATGCTGATAAATGACATAAGGTTTCTTCAATGTGATGACTTTGCTACTATTAAACATTAAGAAAAGCCAATTAATCGAAATCACTGTGAACAAAAATGTCATCGAGTTCCAGTTTGGAGTGTTAATAGAATCATACCTTTTTTGAAGTAATTCTTCTTTTAACAAATCAAAATTTTTCCGCAAAAGTTTCAGAATAGTGAACAATAGCAACCATTTTCTGAAGATCAGTTTCTGAGTAAGAAAGAGAAAAAACCCATTTCTCTTTCACAAGGAAAGACATGACATTTTTTTGTTGTTGTAAAATAAAGGAATGAATTGGTTTGGTTCATTTTGGCCAGGGATTTTAGTAGTTGTTGAAAAGGTTTGTGTTAAGCTTCTTCTTGGGAAGTAGATGCCCCTTCTCAACCCCCACCCTATCCCTAACTTCTCTGGTGAACTCTGGAACCACAGCAATCACAATCAACATGAGAATTCCACTTGAGTATTCTGTTGTCATCTCAAACTGCTCACGTCTAAAATTAAACCAATTTCCTCCTCCACCAACCTCACCATTACAACCACTGGCATCCCCATTTCCATAAGCAGCCCCAACATTCTTCCCATCTCTCATGGTCAAACTCTTCAGAGTTATATTTGTCTTTTTGCCCCCAGTATTTCTTATATACCATTTGTTCACAAATCCTGACTTTTATTTTGTTGAAAATATCTCTGGTTGGTCCCTCACAACCCCCATGTTGCCTGCTAACAGCCTAACCCCAGCTGTCATGCTTGCAGTGTCATGGCAGTTCTGACTCCAGTGGTTTGTTTCCTCCAATTCCTCCTGAATCTTTGCATAATACCACTTTCATTAGACCATTCCTTCTTTTATAAATAGCATTCACTCCCTATTGCATGCTGCATCAAACCCACCTCCTCTCCTGGTGTAGCCTTTTTTTGTCATATGTTTCCCCAGATTTGCTGGGATTTTCTGCTCCTACACACCTGGCTTTACCAGCTCAGCCCCCTGCCTGCTCCTTCCTGCAGCTCTCATTGTCTAAACTCCCTGGGATTGGTCTTTCTCCTGCAAGGAATTTAGGATAGTCCAGAATCAAGGCAGGCAAGAAGCTGCTTTGAAACTTGAGATTCACTGACTTTAACTTCAGTTTGTGGTTCTTTTAGTCAGTCACAGTCTGGGCTCCCTCTTCTGTATTGTGGAAAGCAAGTATATCTGGTATGGAAGTGCGATAGAACATTTCCATCCTGGTGGGAAAAGCATCCTCCCTGACTTAAGCATTTGCAACCCTGAATCTGGCAGTGACCAGGATGGCTTTAAGAAAGTCCTGTCATTAGTAAAGACAGAAGAGAGATGTCAGTCATAACCCCAGATAATAGAGAAGGGTCTGCAGGAGAGCAGAGCTTGAATGTCCACTAACATTAGCACAACGAGACAGGGTGTGAGAAGAGGAAGATGGAGTTGGGGTTGAATATTCCAATGAAGGGGCCCCAAAGGCAAAGATTATTAATTAAATTGATAACTCTGTCTGGGCCCACTCACCTAGAAACTGTGGGAAAATGATAAGTTGGGTTAATTTTAAAATAATAGTGCCCAATTTATAGAAGCACTTCAAAAATGTTACTGCCTTTTTTATTTAAAAATGATGAGCTATTGGGTTAATTTAAACAGCTGGAATTTGTAGTTTGTATTGATTAATAATCATGTTCCTCTTCAAGATAACTATAGATGTGATGAACTAAATGAAATAACATATGTAAATCACCTAGCACAATTTCCAGTAGCTAGCAGTTTCTTAATAAATGTGAATTCTTTTCCCTTTCTTTTCTCTGAATTCAATAATTTAAAGAAAATTATTCACATAGGTAAATAAAATTTAAAGTCTCCCTGTGGACTATTTTGCTCCAGTTTGTGGGAATCTGAAAAGTCCTCAGGAAGTAAAACAAAATATACGAGGATAGAAAGAATAAATACAGATGTTTGTTATACCTGTCTCAGGTATATAAGTAGGTGTAGAATATGGAGGCAGACAAGTTCCACTTGAACACTTTCAGCCCCTACTCCTAGGCCTCCCCCCTCACTATATAATTTGACATATTTGCACAAATGAGGTCCTCTTTGAGAAAGCCAATATGTGGAACCATGAACTTGTGAAGCAGGAAAATTATGGGTGGTTATTCTACTACAAAAGATACTTTGCTCTGAAAGATATAAATTGAGTTAAAATTTTTTTTTTTGCCACATGCATCTGTTATATAAACTGAATTCTGTCTGGAGGAAAAGTACATTAATATATAGCTGAATAAATCTGCAAAAACTAGGAATTTCTGATGTTACTATTCTTGTTTTTCTTCTGGATTAGAATTTAAACACAGACATAATTCTTAAAGAAACAGATCTTAAGAAGCTCACTAACTCCAGAGCCTACTGTTGTATACTATTGGCTTCCCAGCAGATCTTTCCCCCTATATTCTCTGTATTCTATTTTCTGAAATTTATCACTTATTCAAGCAAATTTCTTATTACATCTTGTTTCTTTACTGTCCTATTCATGATAAAATTTTGTATACTCTGTTATTTGAAAATTTCTTTCCTCTCTTTCTCCAGTTATTACCTATCACATGTCTTGATGCTATTACTCTTCCTTTTCAACATTTTATAAAATAGATATGTTAATAAATATATGTGTATATATATATATTTAGTTCTCATTTAGTTTATCACATCTTTAGTGAAGATCTTGCAGAGGAACATACATATGGTTGAGCTTAGAAGTCATACATTTCATTAAGTTTTAAATAATTGTTCACTTGGATATGTGTATATTTAATTTAGAAATGACATTTTAGAAATTTGTTTGAAAACTTGCCTGTCAACATCATATAATTCTCAGAAAGATGAAGGCAAATCTTTTGGGGCTGAAATCCCCTAGAGTTCTTGCTCTCTTGTCATGCCTAGTATTTAATACCTCTGGAGGATTATGGTAGAAAATATCTACCAGTGGCTTTCTTGTGAGGCTGAATGTCAGAATATATAACATAACTTGCCATTGACTGGGCTGAAGTGTTTCTTTCACAGCAATTAAAAACAAAAATTCTTCAATACAGGCTTTAAAAGGTAAACCCTCAGTAGGGATTTTTCTAATCCATCTTTATGTACATACTAGAAAAGAAGTTATCAAGATTTCTGTGGCTAGTCAAATGCTTTCAAGAAAACACAAGTGGCTTTGATTTCCAATTTTTATTTGGTTATGAAGAGAGAAGGAGCATATTTAGCTTCATGGATAGAAAACTCTCTTAAAAGATAACTCCACTGTGTTGATATACTGTGTTTAAGAGTCATCTTGAGGCTGTTTGTAATTTGATTAAGGATTATGGTAATATGAATGTATGAGTCAATTTCCCCTCAAAATAGCATTTACACGAACAGATCATTTTGAGAAAACATCTACAAAATGATGAAGTTAGTCTAATATTTTGAGGTCTTCCGCATGTCCAGATTTTTGCATTTGAATCTGGAATATTTTCTCCTTTGCCTATTCATTTTTCAAGATATAAAAACATGTCATCTCCCTTACAGGATCTTCTTGGCAACCCTGGATTATCCTCTCCTTTTCCAAGTCCCCAGAACACTCTGTCTTGTCATCATTAGAGCCCTTAGCAGATTGTTTTGAAATCTGTTGCTCACCTGTCTCCATTTTTGCTCTGTGAGCTCCTCAAGGTGACATTGTTTCTTCTGTTTGATCTGAGCCCTTGTACCTAGAACAGTGTCTGGCACACAGTGACTGAATTAATGAAAGAGAAGTCACACGCTGACAGTATGCACAAACCACCCATTATGTTTAATGAACTGACAACTATATCTTTTTGGAAGAGTTCATAAGTTAACTCAGATACCTTCTAGGTAAATGTCTCATCCAAATGCCCAGGTTTTTAATGATTGCTAACATGGAGACTCTGCTTCTCACCAAGTCTGTGATGGCAAAAGTTCTCCATTACAGCTTTCAAGACCCCTTCTAACCTTATATAAATGTCTCTAGGCAAAACTATTGACTGCGTCTGCCTACTGCCCTCTGTCAGTTACTATTTCAGAATGTTACAGAAAAGGGATGTTGGGTGAAGGAAAAGAACTGGAAGAAGGTGGATGATGAGAGCTAGAAATAAGGAGCTAAAGGGTTAGTTTTTTTTTTTCCACCCAGATACCATCCTATTATAGGCCCTGAAAAAAGAAAAGGAGGAACTAACATTTGGAAATATTTATCTTTAAAATGGGATTCAAATATCATTAGTTATGGGGCAAAGCAAGTAAAAGTTGTGAAAACTATTTCCATGAAAACTGTCCTCTTGAACTCTTCCTTGTACCTTTCAAATTCTCCTAATTTGAGATCTAGGAAGTTTCAGGAGACCAACAAATGATTTATCCAGTTGCTGTTCTCATCTACCGACCAGGAGTTTTGACAAGAACAAAGAGAAATTTTTGATCTCTCTTGCCCTTCCTGGGGCTAGGCTGGGAGTGCTGATGAATTTAATTTGATGATATTATGCCATGACATTGTGTCAATATGCGATGATGTGTTGTGATGGCACAGCGTCATCACGTGGTGACGCAACATCATGACGTAAGACGTCACAACGCAAGTTAAGACATGATTCCAGGAGAGCTTTAAAATTGAGCTACCGATCTACAGTTATTTAATTAAGGGCTTGAGATTTAAGGTAGAGAGCCAGTTGAACTGTAAATTACAAGTTAGCAAATGTTTTATTACATGAATGATGGCCTTTTTAAAAATTTGTATATGGCTCCTTCTAGAAATTGTAAATTCTGTTCTTGCAAGGCAGGTGTAGAAATCAAAATATAATTTCATTTAATAGCCTGCTCCTATCACAGGCTGCCCCTATATTAGTTTTATTTTGTCTGTAGACTATGAGCTGGTGCTAAATTTAAATATATTTTCACAATGAGATTTAGAAAATATAATCTACTTTTAATTTGCATATTTGTTAAAAATTATTTAGTACCTCATAGAGCTCCAGGTAAAATGATTTATAATTGAAATTATACTGTAACTAATATCTTTTGTAGACCTACATTTTATAACATTTTATAATAATCTTGCACTGAGATTTTAATATGTAAACTTTAAAAAGGAGAAATGATTTGTAAATATGGTTTACTTTGTGTGTGTGTGAAATTCTGGGAAAAACTTGTATCTCTTTTGTACCTCAGTTTTACTATCATTAAAATGAGGATAATGTATATTTTTCCTGATTTTTATAGGGATATTGTATGGACGAAATGTATGCTGTCTGTAAATGTCCCTTGTGCTCATTGTAACAAACGTTATATGAGTGAATCTAGGATACTGCTAAATACCTTCTCCAAAACTGTGTAGACTGTACTTGTGAACTTGAATGGGGAAACATTTAATAAGTTGAAACTGAGATGGGTTTCATACTTGATACTTCATCTGGACTTTTTTCTCTGATTGCTTTATTTCTAGATTTATCAGAAATGAATTAGATGCTGAAGTACAGAAGGCAGTGATATAGCAAGATTTTATTTGTGATATATAAAGTTTTGGTAACTCCTGTGTATGTGGATATAAAGGTATGTGTTTCTCACTGGTGAAAGGAACTTTACCATCCACATTAGGGAGAATATAATTTGAGCAAGAGTTCAAAGTTCCCTCATTCATATATAGTTCTGTCAGTTTACAATCCAGGGAATTCTGGAAAAGCTTGAAGGGTTACAAGGGTTCTTCGTTGCTTCTAATTTTTGGTGGTGAAGTGAAACGATTGCTTTATTGTCTTAAAATTCACTTTTGCTTCGTCACTCCTCTGGAACTCCAGTAAAAAAATGTACCAAAATTTCGTGTCTCCTGAAAGTGATACATGACTTTGATGGAGTTTGAAGTGGTGGCTGATTACTTTTGAATACTCAAGCTCCCCTGGTTGACAGCTCACATCTGCAGCAGAGAAAAACAATTAGCAAATTTGTGAATTATCTTTGGTTTACACATTAAACAAGCAAACTAATTCTTTATAACTTTAACCAACAGGCTGTGTCTTGATTACAGGATATTGTTGCTCATTAATAAATGGAGCTATTCTTAGATTTTGCCAGTGTGTATACATTTTAATTGCTTGCCTTTTGTACCTCAGTCACCATTATGATCCAGTGCCCAGTACCATCTACATAATCTTTGAGACCCAGCGTTCAAAAACTATTAAGAATTTCAAGAAATTGACACTATAACATTAAATCAAGTGTGCAGCCTTCTGAGCACAGGGTCCTGTGCAGTTGCATGTACACCCATGCAAATCTGCCAGGAATGCAATTGGCAGCATTGGATCCTGTGTGTTTGTGTAATTTATGGCCAGTTTGTGTGTAATCTCTAGCTCCGGTTGGGTCCTTTAACGTAAGTTGTGGACTACTTATAATATTCACTTTTGTCTCTCACTAGAGGATGTTTATTTTGTCTATTAATGATCTATGGCCATTTCTTGCTTATCTGTACTCAATAATACCTCAAAGCAACATATCATCAAAAAGTCCCTTAAACTGGAGGATATTACATTAAGTGAAATAAGCCAGGTACAGAAAGACAAATATCTTATGTTCTCACTAATAGGTGGGAGCTAAAAAAAGAAAAAAATTGAACTTATGGAGTTAGAGAGTAGCATGATGGTTACTAGAGGCTGGGAAAGGTAGTGGGGTAGGGGGGACAAGGAGGAGATGGTTGATGAGTACAAAGATACAGTTAGAAAGAATAAGATCTAGTGTTTAGTAGCACAGTAAGACTATAGTTGGCAATAATTTATTATATATTTCAGAATAACTAAAACTAGAATTAGAATGTTCCTAACACAAAGAAGTGATAAATGCTTGAGGTGATGGATACCCCAGTTACTCTGAGTTGATCATTACGCATTGTATGCTTTTATCAAAATATCACATGTACTCCATAAATATGTATGACTGTTATGGTCCCATAATAATTAAAAATTAGAAAACAAAAAAATCTTCCTTAAATAACTTGAATTAATGAGACCTCATTTAAACTTGGAGAATACCTAGTTCAAACAAAAGCTGAATTTTTAAATAAAAAGAAAACTATTATTTTCAAGTTTTATAGTGTTCACAATAAGTACTGCTAACAAGTACTTATAACTGTTCAGTCCAGCCTGACCTGAGATAAAGAATAAGGCATTAAGAAACTAGGAAGATGTATTTGTACAGAAATCATAAGCTAATTATTTTTAATGGTGTGTTTTCTTGACTTTAGATGTAAGGCCAAGCTTCCTCCGAGAATCTTATTTACACTAACAATTTTCTTCATATACATTTTTTTCCTTACAGATAGCAAATTTTGACTATTCCCCTCTGAATTATTACAAATTTCAAATAGTAGAATCTCAGCATATGAGACTTTGGTGTTTATTCCACCCTGAAAACATTTATGTGTGTTTGTGTATATATATTTGGGGGTGGGTGGGTAGTAGATTGAACTTCAAACCATATCTTGCTGAGATCATTAGTAACATGAATAAGTCTCTTGCAATCACCCTTCTTTTAGGCAACTTGTAGATCTTGGATTTATTTTTCTTCAGGTTTGCAAGGGACCTCAAAATTCATTCAGATGAGACTCCTGCTGGTATCTTGGTCTCCTTATACAGCATTCTACTAAATAGTTGTTCAGCTGATTATCCCTCTGCCCAGTGGGGGACCTTACACTTCATAATCTGATAGCATACGTTTCTTTATTGTGCCAAGTCACAGTCTCCTTTCTTTGAACCTATTAATCTTCATTTGATCTCTTTGGGTCTTTCAGCGTAAGACTATTTTCATTCCATAGACAACTCAAAAAATATTTAAGGATAGTTGTCATGTCCTTCTTTAGTTTTCCTTCCTCCAGACTAAAAACATAATTTGTTAAACATCCCTTTATCTGTCATGGGGAAATGTGAATTTTCTTACCCTTCTGGCATAAAGAGTTGAATGTCTAGTTTGTCTATTTCTTTAAGGTTCAACACCAAAACCCATCTGCAATATGAAGCTAAACTACCAATGGCCTCATTTCTCTGAGATATTTTCTAATTTCTATTATTGCAGAAATTTCTTATTTCTATTATGTACCTAAAGGTGACATCAACTTGTGGGTAGCCATCCCCAATTGTTGGTTCATGTTGAATTCATGAATTCATGTTGAATTCATTGTCAACCAGAGTTTCCAAGTCTCTTTCAAGGTAGCTGCCAAACCATTTTAAAAAACATTCTATATTTGGGAAATTTGTTTTTTGGATCTCAAAATTATCTCTGTTAAATTTCAATTTGTTCAAACTGACTCATCTCTTTACCCTGTCAAATCTATTTGGGTTTATACAACCTATTTATTATCTCACTCAACTTTTTGCCATCCTCACATTTCTAGAACTTTGCTATTTATCTAAGCCATTAATACTGTTTGGCAACAGGAAAAGGTCAAGAACAGAATCCTGTGGCATGATTCTTTGTCCAGGTTAAGACTGTGTTCTTAATCACTAGCCTTTTGGGTACAGTTTTTCTACTAGTTACTAGTTGTCTTAGTACTTAGTATCCAGTCTACATTTCTCCATCTTTTCTGTTTGGATATAAAAGGCCCTGTCAGATGTTTTTCTGTAATCCAATACACATTATTGGCTGCATTTTCTGATCAAATAGACTTATAGCCCCCTCAAAGAAAGTTATGAAGTTGATGTGCATAACATAATATATTAATAAGTGAAGCTAAAATAGGTGAAGATAAAATTTTGGTGAAGATAAAATAGATACCACAGATAATTCTCAAAGTCAATCACCCACAGGTAATAAAAGTCAGCTGTATTTACTTAAATGAAAATAAGGTCTGGATGGATCCCACTGAGTAATTCTCATTTTAGGCTCTCATTATTTTAGTTTTGAGTCAGTTTTCCAATCACCAGAGAAGCATATCATCATTACAATGAATAACAGAAAATGTCAGAAGAGTACTTGAGAAGTATAAAGTTGTAGGTCAATGTTGAAGGGAGGCTAGAAGTTGTTAGAGAGATACACAAGGATGAAGCTCTTAAAGTGTTCATTTACAAAGTATGTGTCTGTCTTTGGGTATTAATACTGCCATTGAGATGGACCAAGACAGACTTAGAATCCTGATTGGCATTTAATAGTACTGAGATCCTATACAAGGTAGGAAATATCTACCTCTCAGATTACTGTAAGGATTAAATGAGAAATTGTCGTAAGTACCTAGCATAGTCTGTGACAGTATGAATTTAATAATTAATCCCATTAATTAATTCAGCAAGCATTAACTGTATGCTGTTATGTGCCAGATACTGGGATTTTTATTATTGTATAATAACTGAGAAGCAATTTGCATTTTTTCCTTCTGTTAGATGAAATATATACATATATGCATATAATCAATGTAAATAGGTATACATACACATATATACACACTGCATTGAATTTAGCTTGGATCTCATTAATGATTTTATCAGATTAGGAAACTGAGGCCAAGAGATGTTTAATTATTTCCTAAAACCATTTGGTCAGTGCATCTTAGAGTTAAAACCAGCTATTAAATATGTTTCCTACCACGTTACACTGACTAAATGCCTAAAAAAGGGGCCCAAAACCCTCAAACTTGTGATATGGTATCACAAACTACAAGGTGGAAAATGCAGCCCTAACCTGGCCTGCTGGTATGATTATGCAAATTAGTAAAACTTAAAAAGATATGAGAAATCTTGGTGGGTATACTTTTTTATGCATTTGAAATATTTTTTAGTAAATAATAAATTAGCCAAAGTTGATCACCTTTTGTAGATGTGGTTCATCAATATTATGATGTTCATGTTATAAAAATGATTACGTTCAAAGACAGAATCTACACACCAACTTATTTAGAAAGGGAATTTCCTATGTAAGGCATAACTTAAGGGAAGATCAAAAGAATCAATTTTTGGAAACAAGAAGCTAAGATTTCCTTTGTGGAAAAAGTCAGCTAGTTAGTTGTGTTGAATCATATCTGATGTTGGGGTGGAGGATAAGGAGATAGAGGTGATGCCCAATGAGTAGAAATAAGGTAGTGAACATTACTGTAATGTTGATTTGAAATTCTCTTCCACTTAGTGAAATTCATTGCTAAGGAAAAGATACTCCTTCAAGGAAAGGTTGCTTGCAAATTCAAGGTCATTCTCTAAATCCCACACATCTTGTTGATGTGCCAAACTTTTCTTTTTATTCTTTTGCCTTAAAATATATCTTAGAACATAGGTTCTACACTTCCTGCTTTGTGATATGTTGTTAGTTCCCATCCCTTTTGCTGAGGCCATTGTAAACAAGGGGGCTATTAGGGCGGACAGCTGGACAAGGAACAACTACTGAGAAGGCTGTAGCCTATGTATGGACAGGAAAAAGGGAAGGGGCTGGGGATTTTTCTATTTGAGAGCCAAAATAGACAGTAGAGGGTGCAAGAGGAAGAGACCTTCAGAGGTCACTGAACTCAACCTCTGTTTTGCAAATGAGGAAACTGGGGCCCAGAGAGAGAAAATAATCTGCCCAATACCAAAGAGCTACCGTCAGAATTGAGCTTAAAACTCAGGTCATTTTATAGCAGATTCCAACTGATTTTCTTTCTTAGCAAAAATTTTAATGAAAAATTTTAGCTATATGGAAAAATATTAAAAGTAATATAAGAAACACATGTACCTATTCCCTCTCCCTCTGGGTCAAATATTAACCTATTGCTACATTTTCTTTAGATTTTTTTAAGAAATAAAATTGATGAAGCCTCACTAATATACATCCCTGATCCCCGATCCCCATTTTCTCCCCTTTCCCCAGCACTAACTACTTACTAATGTAATTACTGTTTGTCATCCTTATGCATGTCTTTATGATTTTACTACATTTGGGCATGTCACACACAATATCCAGTATTCTTCAGCATGTTATAAACATCTAAACATTCTCGAACTGTATGTACTCTTCTACAACCTGCTTTTTTTTGCTCAACATTATGTTTTTGAGATTTCTCTGTGTTGATACATGTAACTCCAGTTCATTCATTATAACTGTGAATGGTATTTTAGTGCACAAATATACCACAATTTGTTCTTCTCTCTTGATTGGTATTCAGGGGATTTTTTATTATTGTAAATGGTACCACAGTAAGCATTCATATATATATTTCATTTTGTTCTGGTATGAGTTTCTCCAGATCAGAACTTCTCTGCTGGTGGGCCATGAAAGGGTTATAGTGAGCTGCTCAGGCCAGCACTGCAGAGCAGGGCCTGGGGCAGTGTGGCTTCAGGCCTCTGGCAGCCTTATCTACTTAACATGGGAGATTGTACAAAAACTGTCATTTTCTCTTTTCACCAGAATGTGAAAAAGCTAAGAAGCACTGTTTTCAGTCAGTGGTTCTCAAGCTTAACATGCTTCAGAATCACCTGGAGGGCTTATTAAAAAGATGGCTTAGCCCCACGCTCTGAATTTCTGATCCAGTATATCCAGAGTGGGGCCCAAGTATTTACATTCTAAAAAAATCCCAAGTGAAGGCCACTTTTGAGAACCACTCGGGTATCTAGGAGTTGAATTATGGGTTCCAATTATTCAAGTGCATTAGCATTACTCCAAAATATTGTATTATAGTTAGTATAGCACATAATCTAGAATATAATTTAAAAATAGAAATGATAACATTCTATAATTTACTAGGTTGGAATTTACAAGCTTTTGTGTGAGAGAAAAATGGACAGCATTTTAATCATGCTCAGAAACAACTTCCTCATGATTGTAAATTCTGTGTTTCTTTTTGAGTGTCCAAACTAGGAAGAGGAACTTAAAAAAGACAATTAAATGAGAAAAGCAGTCCTCCCTTCCTTCCCTGTTATCTTTATGGTATAATCAATAGGTCTACCACCCATTCACCAAGGAAGGAAAGCAAAAAGGGAAATATTATAATTAGAGCATTGCCAGCTCAGAGTGAAGTTGCAAAGTAGTCAGAATGTGTCTTTCCTGCACACTTCTTCCGGGTCAGCACATCTCTGTCGAGGTCTACTCCTGTTCCTGTCTCTCTCATTGCATCCCTTTCTTGACTCAGGCTTGTCTGGATAGCTCTGCCTTCAGAACTTTTCTCCCCCTTAATTTGGCCCTTCTCAAAGGACATCTGTTTCTCTCCCTTTGCAAGGATGACACTCCATTTATATCTTCAGTAAAAAGAGACCAATGAAATAAAATCTTCTGCAATCAACAATTCAGGTGGGCAGGTGCTGCCTGCCAGGTGATGCTGAAATGTGCCTTCACTTCTACCTCCGCTGCTGAAACACAGCATGAAATGGTGTGTTGAAATGGATTCATACCTGGTATGAAGCAGCGTCCCTTCCCATTCTCATCTTAGTGACCAGCCTTTGCATCTCCACTCCTCCATGTCAGAAAATGAGGCTCCTCATTGCCCCTGCTTCTCATTCATTCATCCCCAACGTGTGGTCAGTCCCCAGTGACTTGAATCTGCCCACCTTCATCACCCCGTGCCTCTGCCTCTGTCCACCTCACTGCACTTCTCATCTGGGTGATTGTGACAGCTTTCTGAGTGCTCTCCTTTCTTATTCCCTCCAGCCCATTCTTCATATAGCAGCCACACTGACCTTTAAAAAATGAGAACTGGACATGTCGCTCCACTGCTAAAAATCCTCCCCAAGTAGTGTTTCACTGCTCTCAGACTTAAATCCAAACCTTTCAGCCCTCCCTGACACGGCCCCTGCCTATATCTCCAGCACCATTTTCCGTGGTACCGCCTTGTGCTGCTTCCCATCAGGCACACCAGACCTCTACCTTTCTTGTTTTTCTCAAGGCATTGGATTCTCTCCTGTATCAAACATAGGCTCTTCTCTTGGTGTGAGAAGTTCTTCCTCTCCCACCCATTTGTTCCTCTCTTTGCTAACATGTACCTATCCTTCAAGTGGAGCTTGAGCATGGCTTCCCCAGGCTGGGCCTCCTTGCCCATCCTCCCCCCACCATACCAGCTTTGCTCTGTGTGAGAAACAGCTCTGCACCCTCCCTCCTCCTGCATGGCTCTCCTAATACGTCTAACTACTACGTACTTGTTTGGTTTCCCTCCTGGGCTGTAAGCTTAAAGAGGACAGGAGTCCTTGCCCTTTTTTTCTCAGCACTGAATCCCTAAGACCTAAGATTGTACCTATGTGCCACTCAATAAATGCAATAAGTATCTGTGGCTGATTGATAGAAATTCTTGACTGCATTTTTACATATTGATTATACATATACACACATGCATGTATATATTTAATTTTTTCAACATTGTTTACCTGTAAACCTGTGTCAGTGTGCCCGGGAGATCAATTTTGTATGACCTATTTTTACGTTTTTTAACCTGGAGCCACCCAGTTTGTCACTGAAGAATAAGTAGAAACATTTCTTTAGCAAATCCTTCTATAGATCCTACCATTCTTACTAGGAATATTGCTACTGTGTGTGTGTGTGTGTGTGTGTGTGTGTGTGTGTGTTTGAGAAAAAGAAAGACAAAAAGATAGTTTTTCCTGACCTAGCAAAATTCTGAAGGAAGAGACTGTGCAGGATGGGATTTGAACTTGGGGAATCTACCTATTAGTCAGCAGATTTAAAAAAGAAGACTCAACACTCACGTGGTGAAGTATCTTTCAAAGAATACAATCTGTGACTTTATAGGAGAGTAGGAACATAAGGGTGAGTGCCTAATTTCTAGGGCTATAATAAATGAATTCCGAGGTCCATAAGTTTATTTGAAACAAAGCTAGTATTTGAAAATCTAAGTTTAAAATTTTTCTTTGTGATTCAAGAACAAAATCCAGGAGTCTGGATCTATAGCAGCCAACTAGTTTTGTTAAAAATATGTTTTATCTAAAAATCTATGAAATATAAAATATATATGATAAATCTAAAATCATGAAACTTAAACATAATGATAATATCCTATATTAAATAAAATTTATTTATGAAGCATTTCACAAGGTGAAATCCAAATTGGTCTGACCACAGATACCACCTTTTGACCTTGGACTGCCTCTGGCTGTGAAACCAGCTCTGCCTTACATTAGCCACGTGATCTGGCAAGTTATTTAAACTTTCCTAGTCTTAATTTCCTCACCTGGAAGAAAGGCATAATGATAGTGCCATCTTTTGCAGCTGCCAGGAGATTAAGTGGCATGAACTCTCCTTCAGAACTGCAGTGGCTTCCCAAATAAACTTGCAATTTCCACAACTTGTCTTCACCACAACAGCCAGAATAAGCCTTTAAAAACTGCCAGATCACCTCACCCCTCTGCTCAGAACCCTTCAGTGTATCCTCCTCCTGGTCAGAGCAAAGCCCAGCATCTCCACAATCTGGCCTCTATAACCGATGTTCTTACCTCCTATTCTCTCCACTTCATCTGTCTAGCCACAGTGGCCTCTTTGTTGTTCCCTGAATATACCAGGAATGCTCCTGCTATGGGCCTTGAGGTTCACTCCCTCCTCTCCTTCAAATCTTTGCTCAGGTGACCCCTTCTCAAAGAGGCCTGCTGAGTGACCTTTATAGAACTATACTTCTGTACCCCTCACTCCCTCCACCCTCTTCTGTATGTTCTTTTTCCATCACTTACTACTTGCTCTATTTTTATTGTTCGCCTCCCTCAACCAAAACATAAGCGTCATGAGGGCAGGAGTCATTGTTTTGTTCATTGATATATTTCAAGCACCTAGAACAGCATCTGGAAAATAGTGTTCAATATGTATTTGTCGAGCAAGTGAATTTTGAATGAAGTAATTTAGTGTAGCACCTGGTTATATACACCAGGCTACACTAGATACACCGGCTATTACTAGATAATGAAAAAATGTTGGCTAGTTTTACCTTTTATTTAAACAGAGAAAGAGATTCTGCATTGCTTTCTAAAAGTATAGAATGGTAAGGGAATAAAAGAATAAGAGAAAAGGGAAAAAGGAAAGGAGGAAGAAGAGAGAATCATAAACATGAGAGAAGGTAGAAAGAGCAGAGATTAGGGGAAGTTATAAAAGATACTTTAAAGAAAACCTTTTTGGTCTGCTTCCCTGCTTGTTCCCCAACCCCTCAACATAGAGTTAAAGTTTCAACGAAAGCCATTTTATATGGTGTATATCAGGGTGGGCAAACTTTTTCTGTAAATTGCCAAATGATACATATTTTAGGCTTTATGAGCCATATGATCTCCGTGCTGACTACTCAACTTTGTCCTTGTATCAATAGCTTGAAAGCAACCAGGGATAAAATGTTATGGAATGGGCATGGCTGTGTTCTAATAAACTGTTTTTATTAAACAAAAACAGGTTGTGTCAGCTGTAGTTTGCTGACCCCTGGCCAAATGTATATTATTGTTAAATGTTGTTCAGGGTGAACTACAATGTAGGGATTAAATTAAGGAAAATGTCTTTATCAAGACCTATTAATGATAAAAACTCAGACCAAACTGGGAATGTAATGGCCTTCCTTAACGTAAAAAGTAATTAACAAAAAACTATGGCAAAAATAAATCTTAAAGATGAAATTTTAGAATATATCTTTTAAAGAGAGTAGGACAGATATGTTGCTATTTTCTGCTCCATTTATCATGATACTGTTAGTCTTGCAAAATATAGTAGGGCAAGAAAGAGAAATATTTATAAGATAAGGAAGAAGGAAGAAAATAAATTTGTTCATACTTGTAGATTATATGAATATTAAAAAGAAAATTAAAGATAATTCATAAGTTTGCAAGGCTGTTAGATGCAAAAGCAATTTGCTCTAATTAATATTCTTAGAATAATAATAAAAACTAACATTTACATTTAATTACTATGTGTCAGGTACTTCACATATGTTAATTTCTCTCTCCTAACAGACCACTTTATGAGGTAGCAGTGTTATTATTCCCATTTGAAATTTGAGAAAACTGAGGCACAGAGAGAATAAAGAGCCTGCGCACAGTGGGACAGCTAGTAAGTGATGAGATCTGGATGAATTCAAGAATTGGTGATATTGCTTCTGTCCCTCTTTACACACCAGAACTGGCTCATTAGAAGTGTGATAGAAAAAATACTTTTCACAGCATCAAATAAAACTATATGGTACTTAGGAAAAACTATAAGAAGAATCTGTAAAACCATTATGGAGAACATATAAATATTACTGACAGTAAAGTCTCAAGTAATTAGTGAGATAATACTATGCTTATTTAAATTCATATATTGGATTTTTCAATATTATAAAGTTGTCTAGTCTTATCTAATCAACTTATAAACTCAGTAAAATTCTAATTAAATACTACTGGTTATGATGTGTGTGTGAGAGAGACTTGGCAGATTCCAAAACTCATATAGAAATGTAAAATTTTAAGAATAGCCAGACAATTCTGAAACCAAGTAAACAAGCAAAAAAACAAGGACTTGCCTATATATTGATTTGTAAAAAAGCTTTAGTACATGACACAGTTTGGAGTTAGCATGGGGACAGACAAGTAGATCAAAGAAAACAGAATAGGTAGCTTGAGAAGTTACCCATGCATATGTAAGATCTGGGTGTATATTGGAGGTGGGATTGCCAATCAGTGCAGAAAGAATGAACTCTTCATTATTTTTTTTTGTTGTTGTTAAAAATAAAATGAGGTCACTACCTTACACTATCTATAAAAATAATTTAAATATGGATTGGAGACCAAATGTGAAAAAAACCTTTATAACTGTATGTTGAAAATACATTATAGGATAGATAGGGAGTTAGACAGATAGACATAGATACAAAAGGATATCTCTATGACATCAGGTGAGGAAACAGTAATGGATTTGTTTACCTGAAACTAGAAATTTCCTGAAAGACTAAAGACCAAAAACAAAGGTAAAGCTAGACCACATCCTGGTAGAAGGTATTGACATAGATCACAGACCAAAGGCTCCTACAAGTTATTGAGAAGAAAAACTAAATAATCAAATAGAAAAATAGTCAAAGGATATGAATAGATCACACATAGGAGTGGACCAAAAATTTGAATAGGCTATACTATTTATATAGTATTGAATAAAATAGAAAAAAAAATCCCTCTGTTACATTCTAATGGGGAGAAGGCAACATATAATAAACAAAATGGGTGAGTAAACTTATAGTGTATTCAAAGTAGATAAACACAATGGAACTGATTAATCTACAGTGATAGATTTTGAAGTCATATATTTTAGTTGATAAGAGAAGATTTCAGAAAAATAAAAATCTAAGATGATACTATGTAATATTTATAGGTACATGTAAATGTTGGAAAATATGAACATATGACTAGATATGTACCACATTCCTACATAGTGACTGTCTCTGAGGAGAAACAGAGAGGGAAATGGAATTTGGAGAATATCGATTATTTCATCTATAACTTTTTTAAAAAAAATTCTAAAGCAAATATAACAAAATACCATTTGTTAATTTGGGGTGATGGGTATATAGGTATTGCTTTATTTTCCTTTGTAGTTTTTTGTCTACTGAAGAAAAAGATTGAATGAGAAAATGCTAAGTGCACATAAAGCACTTAGCATGGTGCTGCCAACCCACTGGAAGTGGTCAGTAAACGTTAGCTGTTGCTGCTGTAATTGCTGTGATTGTTTCTAGTTAATTCTCTGCCCGCAGCACCATTATATAGCACTCAGCCTGCCTGACTCTATGCCTGGCTGGACTGTCCCACGGAATTAGCTCTGCTGCCCTACTTGACATAGAGCGATTTAGAGTTTCTAGTTAAACTTTTTTACTTTAATTTCTTGGTGATCGTTTGATTTCTAGCTAAACTCTAGTTCCAAAGAGTACCTACTGAGAGACATTGTATGCATAATTTAGATAAATTGCTAGTAAAAGATTTATTTTAGTTACTTTTAATATCCGAATTGTGCTGGAACTTTAAAATAGACTCCGTTTGAAGTCCCACATGGAGTGGTAGATATGTTTTTCCAAGGTTGATTACTCCAGTGTAAGGCATGGTAGCCACCCAGATTGCTCTTCCTTCAATTCTGCAGGCAGGTGAGGTAGAGAAAGTGAGCTGCTGCTGGGTGGTGGGGAATGAGAAATCTCATTCTTTCTTTCTTTTTCTTTTTCTTTCTTCAAGCCTTGGATCTCGCTATGTTGCTGAGGGCTGGTATTATACTCCTGGGCTCAAGTGATCCTCCCACCTTAGCCTCCTGAGTAGCTGGGACTACAGGCATGAGCCACCGCTCCCAGCTGGAAATCTCCAGCCCTTGAGCTTGCTTCTGTTTCAGAGAGAGGGAGAGGGAGAGAATGTGTGTGTGTGTGTGTGTGTGTGTGTGTGTGTGTGTGTGTATGTGTGTGTACAACACTTGCTCACACCAAAGAGCATGGCACCACTCAGGGGTCGTTTTGGAAATGCATCAATGACTGGGAATAGTAGCTTCCTCTCCTGTGCTGCCCTCCTGTGCTGCACTGTTGGCAGTGTCTGGTGAGTTCTGGGTTTCCCCTCCCTGCAGGTGCCCCCACATCATCAGAAAGCCAGCTCAGTGCTTCTGGGAAGCCCTTACTCTGCCCCTTCTGAGCAAGAGATTGGGCAGGGATTGAGACAGTTAGCTCCTAAGAATAGGTATAAAAAGTAGCTTTACACGACTTATGTGAAAAGAGTAAAAAAACCCGAATTTGTCTTTGGTATTCTCTGCTCTCTCTTTAGGACCCTTGTGCCCCTTCTCTCCCACAGCTTATCAGCAGCTATTCTCCCAGAGTCCCATTTGCCTCGCCCCAGGCTACCCAGCATCTCCTGCAGGTGATTCCAGAGCCACCTTTATGCAAAGGCTTTCATCTTTAAAATTATTTCTTTTTCCTTTCATTCCCACAATCTTATCACCCACTGCACCTTCTCACTTTATCTTAATCAAAACTATTACCATTGTGCCTGCTGTTTCTCTGCTCTTCCATCTAGAAACCCACTTTCTTTCTCTGGGGCCCCACTTGGTTCAGTTCAAATGCCAACCTATTGTAACTTGTTACTTACCCCACAGCCATGCATTCCTCCCTGTCTCTATTCCAGAAGCCCTTTGTAGGCACCTCCATTACCATATCTCACTCACTGTGCTGCAATCGCCTGCTGGTGCCTTTATCTTCTTCTTCAATGGTAGAGAGTACATTTTATTACCTTATGTTTCCCCAACACATAGCATAGTGTCTAATCATAGGCACTGAATGGATTAATGAATGAATGAGTGAATGGAAACTTCCATTTTTTTTCAGGATCAGCAAGACACTGATAGATTTTGAACTGAAGTGTTGCTGGTTTTGAGGAGCCTATATGTCATTTGTTTCAACCATCTCTGCCTAAATATCATATTGCACTGGCACTGTTAAGAGAAGGAACATGAAACACCTCAGCCTCCTCCCTCCTACACATGCAACTCTACCCTAAAGCCTGCTGATCCCAGCCCACTATATGTGTCCCATTTTGTTCCCTGCCTGCCTTCACCGTGGGGAGGGCTCTGGATGCACAGGACTTCAGAAGAGCCTCACTGCTCCTTTCTGCTCTGGGTAATTCACTCCCTCCTCACCTGACCACAGACATGCTAATTGCAGTCATTTACAGGAATTACTTTCATTTATTATTAATCACCATGTAATTCAATATATGTGTCATTATTTATTCCTCAAACACGAATTGAGTCCCTGTTGTCAACCACTGTGCTAGGTATTAGAAATGCAGGGATTGAATTTACATGTCAGATTAACTTTGTTGTATTTTCTTTTTGATTTGAAGCTGGGAAATTTTCTATTCATTCATACTTGTTTTTTCATGTTTTCCTCATCACGTAGCATGTTAGACACCTCAAAGTTTTGAAAAACAGGCATTTTAATCCCCCATCTGGAGGAAGAAGGCAGGCACAAAGGTGAGAGGCTGAATGAGTTTGTGTGGGACCTTGAAGCCAAGCCCCAACACCACTTCTTCCCATTCCAGGGTAGGGGAACTGGGTTTTACCCCCTGTAGCTCTTACTTTGGAAGCTCCTCAGCAGGGTCAACACTGTCCTTATTCACATTGTTAATTTGGGTAGCTAACCTCTCTTTTCACAGGGAAAACAGAAGTACTTTGCAGGAACAGTTGTCTTCTACATGGCTAGAATTCTTCAGTGAGTGGGGTCTGACAACATTGGTTTTCACTTTTATAGAGCATGGAACAATATTTGTGCTTGAGAGGAAATGAGAATGTTCTGTAGTTTCACATTGGCAACCAAATAGGGAAAGCGGTTCATTTAGGGGAAATTTGGATGGGCATTTGTGGGATCTGAATGTAAAGTCCTTCCTGGGCATGGTCTGGAGTTGTGGAGGCTATGAGAATGAGCCTCTCAGATTTCCAAATGTAAGGGCTGTAATAAACAGACAAATCCAGGTGCTCTGACATCCATCACCAATGCTGCCCATGAGCTATTCTCAGCATGGCAAGGAGACTAAAGCAGCCCATTCCTGGAGATGTAGGACTCCCCTGTGCCCCTGTCAAACTGGCCTTAGACCTGCGCTACAGTCTGATACAGTTCTATCCTTTATCCCTCCCCTCCGTTGCCCTCCCCTCCTCTCCCCTTTCCTTTTTTCTTCGCTCAGGTCAGACCAGCATTGTAGAATCATGGTTCTCCCAGCCTCCACCAGCTTTCTCCTCATTTCCTCTCACAAGAGCTTCCTCTAATATATTTGTCTGCTTGGACCACCACAGACTGCCTTAAGTAACAGAAGTTTACTTTCTCACAATTATCGAGGCCAGAATCAAGGTGTTGGCAGGTTACTTTTTCCTGAGGCCTCTCTACTTGACTTGTAGATGTCCATCTTCTCCCTGTGTCTTCAGTTGGCTTTCCCTCTGTGTCTGTCTCTGTCCTAATTTCCTCCTCTTATGAGGAGACCAGTGCTATTGGATAGGGCCCACCCTAATGACCTTATTTTAACTTAACTACCCTTTAACTTTAAAGACCCTATTGTTAAGTATAGTCACATTCTGAGGTACTAGAGATTAGGACTTCAACACATGAATTTTTGGTGCATCCCATAACACCTAATAAACTTATTTCACATCTAATCCTGTATTTACCTTTGCTTTTTTGGAGGACATGGGCTAACATACCCAGCCTCCCTAAGGGGTCATGTTGAGTTTGGATTGCAATGCAGTGAGTTTACTAAGCCTCAGGATCACCAGAGTGAGTGGGATATGAGCTCTCCTTGCCCTCCTGTCTGTTTTTGTGGATTTCCAAAGTCTTTAGCTTTAACTCTGACTTTCAGACATTTCACACGCTTTCACTGTATATGGTATAATAAGTTTTGCTGTGGTTACCATGATTATATGAATTAACTAACAGTGTCAATAATGTTAGTTGTTATTTGGTCAAACATAGTCATTGTTTTATTAGGCTGAAACCAAGAAGATTAAGAAACACCTATCCTTAACCTACTGCTCCATTTAAGCAGAGAATATAAAGTTTTGTGTGTCATCCACTGTCAGTGATTTTATTATTCTATTTTTACAATAGATTATTTTTATTATTTAAGTTTTATAGGCAGCTTTCTGGTTTCTGGGTTTTTTCATTTGCTTTTTTTCCCCTTAAACTGACAGCCAAGATATGAATATATATTTTTATAGGTAAATAAATTAAAAAATAATGTTTTAAAGTTCTTTATATGAGTTCATTCAAAGCTCGTCTTATTTCATTATAATGTAATAGGTACATTAAGATGAAATAAAGAGTTCTTTAAAATCTTGAATATCTTCTATATTAGAGAAAACAATTTTTTTCTTTGGACTGGAATAGGCTTCTGTCAAATTCATATCCTAGATTTTCTTTAAGGCTAACTCCAAAGGCCACTTTCTTCATGAGGATTCTTTCTTTCACCCACTGTTGCAAATCCTTCTCTCCCCCATTTTCCTTTAAATCATATGTACTATAATCTTCTTACATATTGTATTTTTCTCTAGTGGTTTCAGATATGTATGCAAACTCTGGTCCTCATAGCTAGATGCCAGGCATCTCTTGCTATATTATTTAGATGTTAAGGGAAAAACAAAAGGAGTATAAGATATGGTTCCTGTCAATGTCTCCCTTAATGTTGAAAATCGTGAATAGCAAATCCTGAGGCTCAACTGACAGAAAACAACTTTTAGCATGCAAAGCTAATGCAATTTATGATAAAATTAGTGATATATATGTATACTGCCATATTAGTTATTTTGCATCTGGTAATAGTTGTAAATGATAAATGTATCTCATATGCATCTGTAATTGGCATTCCTTTTATGCAGTCAAACCATGTTTTCAGTTTTTCTTCTTTTCATTATTTCTTAGGTATATATTGAAACCATAAGATTTGGCAGTTTTTTGCTAAAACTATATATAGTGTCATTTTAAACACAGGCACAAACACACACCCCTGGAATATGGCATCTGACTAGCCATGGATCCTTGTGATCCTTATGCTTTGTAGGGCTGAGGTATCTTCTGCTTTTGTTCCTGGTTCTGCAGACTCCTTGGTTTTCCTCTCTGTCTCCTCATTTTCAGGGTCCTGCTCCTTGTTCCCTCTGTCTACCTTTGAAGTTGTGAGAAGCAAAACTTTGGGGCCTGAGGCTTGTGCTGGTGAATGCAGCGGGATGGTCATACTTTGAGAGAGAGGAATCAGATGGGGTATCTAGAATGCCAGTTAAGGTGTGGCATTAAGTGGCAATGACATAGCAAGAGGGACTAGCATTTTACAGTCTGGGCAGAGAAGGAAGAAGTAGGGTATGGGGAGGGAGGAGCATGGACAGGTGGGAGGACTGGACTCTGCTTTGGTGACAGGAGCTCAGAAAAGTCAGTGAGCCCTAATTCTGCTGGGCTTGCAGCAAGTCTCGGGAGGGGACTCCTAAAGCCATATGCAGTCACCCAACCAAGGGTTTGTTCTCTGGAATCCACGGATTTTGGCTCCAGCCTCAGAGATCCATGGGCTCCTGGAGATATACTTAAAGATTTTTGAATAGGGGTGTATATTTTTTCTAGTGAGAAGAAGTATGCCTTTAGCAAAGGGATCTATGACTCAAAAATTGGTGAAAAACCATTTTACCATCATGTAAAAATGATTTTTTTTTTAAATCAATTTTTGAGCTGGTGATGTGGAGGAACTGTGGGACTGGGCACATGGCACTGAGAGAAGCTGAGGAATGAGTAGTATTGTATCTCCTGTCTGATGCTTGTCCTCTAGTTTATCTATTTTAAATTAAAAGCAAGGGAAAACTAAAAGGAAAAGTAAGCATGGGTCATTAAATAGAATCAGGAACAAGATTAAGATGACTATAAAACCTGTTCACTTGCTTGAGATAGGTCACAAATTTGGCTCTAACCAAAAATTGAAACTGGTTGGTTAAAAATGCCATCAGGTCTGTGTGAAGAGACAGAATGATTGCTTTGGATAATGTCCTTTATACTAAGACAAGACAGGACTCTACCCCAAAATTTTAATGGAGGGGACCCTGTGCAATGTAATAGTCTCCTCACAACCTCCTAACTGTGGACCCATGGTGAAATCCCACAGAGTGGGCTGACCAAACCAAATGGTAACTTTCTAAGTAGCAATTTAATAAAAGCAATTCTGTAAAGGCCAATACGGTAGAGATCCAAGTGCTCAGTTCTCTACTGCTTTTGCTTGCATAGTGGGCAGCAGAATTTCAAGTATTTGGAGAATATATGTCCTCCAGGCAGGCCACCAAATACAGGATTTCTTCCACCTGGTTGATGATACGTATGGGGCAGCTATGAGTTTGCATTTAGATTGTGAATTTTTTGGTAAGACTCATATGCCTTAACAATTATGCTGGAGAAAGAGTAGACATCTTTGTGTGAAAACTGAGGAGCTTTTGTTAGGATATGTGCCTGAACAGAAAACTACCCTATTTCCACTAAGGGGCTCCAAGGGAGATTTACTAGTTGTGTCATCATAAGCAGGTTCCTTAACTACTCTAGGTGTCAGTTTTCTAATATCTTAGGTGTAAGCCTTAGAACTGCCCTTATATTAACTGAGTGAAATAAAGTATAGAATCCTGGGTAACTGATAGTTACCATTTATTATTTAATTCTTTACCAAGAAAACAGCTGGACATATAACTTAACAGCTGTACTCATCCAAATCTCAAAGAACTTAATACTCTTTGTGGTGGGTGATGTAAAATGTATACTACTAAATGGAGAGCAAGTCAGTAGTTTGTAATTAAATGCTCAAACATCTGGGGCAAGCAGCAGGGGAAGTCAGCAGAGAGAAGTACCTGTCACTTTGTCAGGGAATGTGTTGTGGAAGGTGTGATGTGAAATTGCAAGAGAGAAAGGCTCCAGTGGAGAAAGCTATGTGATAGGGCTAACAGTATGGAGATGGAAACCCATGTGGCACCTTTGGGGGAAGCACTTAACTAACCTTTGTTTATAGGCCCCTCTAAACATAATTAAATAACATGTGGACATTAAGAAATGTGACAGATTCTCATGACACCACAAGGCAGCTTGTAATTAGCCATGTCATTGACTGACCTCCCACACTATACAGGTGCCAGTGCTGAACAGGTGCTAAAGGTAGAAGATGGATAGGAAGCTGCCCCTGCCCTTTGAGAAGCTCAGCATTTAGCAATGGCGATAGGCTTGTAAACAGGTAATTACCCTGCAAAGTGTACAAATGGGAAGTGACCACTCCAGGTGGCCGAAGGGGGTGTGGGAGAGCAGTCAGGGTCCAGCCAAGTGTCTAGCCAATCAAACAAGCCAGTCAATCACTTGGTTAATTTAGGCAAACAACACAGACTTGAGTAAATGTTTCACTAAATTGACTGGTTGCATGAGTGAATCAACCTCATTAAGTGTTTGCTGGCATCATATAGACACAGCCTTAACAATGCAAATACTGTTATAGTCTCTTGCCTTTGAAATGATTCTATGGGGCTTTCCAGCAGATCTGGGCTACTGGTGTTGTCTAGCCATGTTTTGACTTTCTGGCCCATGGTGGGAAGAGAATTGTATTTTATGGAATATCATTCTTATGATAAAAAATATCATATAAAATACAGCTCTGCAAATATTTCTATCACTGATGTTATTTCTATAATTTAAAAAGATATATTTGAAATCTTTTTTTGAAGACTAAAGTTCTTTTCTTGGCTATTCACTGACAACTGATCTAAACTGAGCTGCTTTAGTTTATGATCATATCCACTTCCTAAGCTTTTTAAAAATATTTGCTTATAAAGCTCTGCAGGTTTTTTTTCCATGCCTACCCTAACCAAGCACTTTTAAAATGACTTGACTGAAAGTTCAGAGTTTTATGGGGTTTCCTATAGCAATATTATTTCTAGGAAAGAAAGAAGGAAATTTAGTTCTTTTCTTTTTCAAAAAAACAATTTTGTCTCCATGGTCCACTCTATAGCAGTGTTCAAGGTTATGCGAGGGACAGAGTGAGTACAATTTTGCCTTTATCCCTTGGAGCTTGTATCAGTGAAAACACAGGATTTGTGGAAGGTCAGGGATGTACCTCTGTGACATAGATTGTGTAACCAGTTTTGAAATCTGACTCTGCAGCCTCCCAGTCTGAGCTTGAATCAACAACCAGCACAACTATAAACCTTGCCATTTAGGGCTGGGTATGGAGAGAGGAGGGAAAGGAGCAGGAGAATCAGGGTAAGCATTGCAGAGTGACTGTTGGCTGACTGTACAGTGGGATAGCTGCTGTCCTTCTTGAGTTCATCTTGGGGCAATGCCCTTGTAGTGGCTGCAGATTGTAAGGTCTGTAATATGGTCTTTTGTTCCACTGTCTTCATAATCATATGCTTTATTTAGGATCATAAACTCAGATGCCTATAGTTGTTGGGCCAAGTAATACAAATGTATTTCACCAGGTCAGTCTTGATACAATAAGGAATAGTATTGCTTGTGGCAAACTGGAGACTATCCACATATTTGTGTAGGAAAATCAAGGCTTTTTTGGGGGCTGAAGTTGGTCACTGAGCAGTATCAGTTTGCAACTTTTGAATTAAAGTGTATGAGAAGAAAATATATTTATATGTAACTGATAAAGAGATGTGTATATTAATTATGTGGTAGTGTCCCTATGTAGCTTGCTTTTGTGTCCTTCTCCAGTTTGATTAACAGGAGGAGAAAACAGTGGATAGGGACATTTCATCTTGGAGTTCAGAATTTTCATTCTCTCAGAAAACTATTCCATTAGACCATGGCAATGAATCTTCCCTGCTTTAACTTTTGTGGTATGTCTTATAGACAGCATAATTTGTGATGCACAGTTAGTGCTTATGGGGAAATAATTGAATAGATTAAAAGCAATGTGTTTACACATGTGATTTTAGCTTTCATTATTAATGGAATCTATTTTTTATAATGTACATGTTCAGAATTTATATGAGGGTGAATTGTTCTGTGGGTCATCAGTACTATACCTCTTAAAACTTAGAAGTTGTCGTTTAATGTTTAGCAAAGTCCCTTCTATCTAGAGGTTTGTGGGAGAAATGTATATAGTGTTTTTTATAATCAACAAAATGCCATGATTTTTGTATATGTGTTTTGAAGACAGAAAACCCAAGTTCCCAAGTTTGAATTCTGGTTCTAACAAATATGACTGTACAAGCTTGAGCAAACTACTTAACCTCTTTAATCTTTAATTTCCTGATCTATAAAGTGTAGTTTTTATAAGGCTTAAATGACATGGTACAGGTAAAGTTACCAAATCAGTCCATGATACATAATAGGTGCTCTATAAATGACTAGATATTTCTAGTACTACATTTATGTTATTATTAGAAATATAAGTGTTCAAATATGATATAGGGGTCATGGAGATTATTTGGAATGAGTCTCAAGATAGATATAAGGCTTACAATGCAAAACATTGGGGAAAAACTGAAAAAAAAGAACAGTTTAAGATTTTTAGGCCAGAGAAATGAAGCTAAAGAAAGAAAATATTGCTATTTAATCTGATTAAAGCTTATATTGCTCAGTTCTGTAGTATAAAAGAATTAGAAGTTGACATACAAGAATATTTTTATAATTTTTAAGTGGAGAAGACATTGTAAATAAGGTCAATAAATAATCAATGAACCAGGAGACAAAAATCACAATACATATACTAAACAAAGGATTACTATATATAAGTCAATTTTTTCTACATTTAATTAAAAAACAAAATACAACTGATAAAAGTACAAAAATATAATGTGAAAAAATTTTTAACTCACTACGGTCAAGAAATTATAATTAAAACAAAATACCATATTGGTCAAAAAAAAAAGAAAGGAAGGAAGGCCTCAAGATAATTTCTAGAGACCCACTGATTAAGAGTATATAGAGGCCGGGCGTGGTGGCTCACGCCTGTAATCCTAGCACTCTGGGAGGCCGAGGCTGGCGGATTGCTTGAGCCCAGGAGTTCGAAACCAGCCTGAGCAAGAGCGAGACCCCGTCTCTACTATAAAAAGAATAGAAATAAATTAATTGGCCAACTAATATATATAGAAAAAATCAGCTGGGCATGGTGGCACATGCCTGTAGTCCCTGCTACTTGGGAGGCTGAGGCAGTAGGATTGCTTGAGCCCAGGAATTTGAGGTTGCTGTGAGCTAGGCTGACGCCATGGCACTCACTCTAGTCTGGGCAACAAAGTGAGACTCTCTCAAAAAAAAAAAAAAAAAAAAAAAAGAACATATAGAATGGGCTTTGAAAGCAGTTTTAGAAGCTCTTCTCTCTAGATTGCATAGCAAAAGATCACTTTCATTTCAGCCTTTAGTAGAAATAAAAAAAACAACAAAAAGCATAATCAAAATTTAAAAATAGAAAACTTTTATCCTCCTTATCTTATAGAACGAAACCGCAAGCTCTTTTTCTCATCCCCTCTCTTACCCAAATCTGGAAACCACCAAGATTGGGAAAAGTTGGAGCTCTGAGAGGGGAATGGATGATTTGAGGGCTAAACGGTCTTTTAATATTTTCTTAAATTTCCTATGTTCATGCATAGTTAAAGACTTGGGCTATTTGTCTCTGGTGGGAATTAAGATTGCTATTGATTTTTTTAAGTACCCCAAATTGAGGCAGTAAATGAACCTTTACAAAGTACAAGGCTTCAATTTTCTTTAAGGAACACTGCTAGAAAGATGGAAGGAACTGTCTTTTTCAGTGGTAGCTTGCACAACTTGGGTGTCCCAGAGAGTGGTCCTGGGTGGGTAATGGGCAGAGTGTAGCACAGTCCTCAGAAACGCTGCTAGAGGCCAGTCAACCACTGGTGAAAGTGAGTTGAATGTTACAGGATTGTAGGGCAGCAGTCATGAAGGAAATTGTGATGCAGAGTTAGAGGAAATGCTGAAGTAGGAAGTGCAAGAGCTGTTAGAGCATGTCTGTAAGGTTAAGTTCCAGGGATGGGCACAGTGGTGTTATCAGGGCTCACAAAGAGAACAAACTATAGCTCTGAAAAATGCTGGCCATACAGTGTATTTTAAATCTACATTTGGAATAAGAATAATAATAAAAGAGTAGGCTCACTATTTGGAGATGATGGAGTAATAGGATAGATGATGGAGAAAAGAAAGAACAATTCAAATCTTCATTTTCTTCTATTTTATCCTTTCCAGCAGAGCAAATAATTTTCAAGTTTTGAAAGGGCAGGGCAAGCAATGTGAATAATATGAACAACTAATTAATTTCCAAGATAGATGAGGAGATAATAGGAGGTCTAGCCATTGTTAGTGCCTTAGGCACTTCTACAGAGGAAGACTCCAAAGGCAATCACAGCAACAACAAGAACAAATAAATGGGACGTGATCAAATTAAAAAGCTTCTGCACAGCCAAAGAAGCTATCATGAGAGCAAACAGATAACCTACAGAATGGGAGAAAATATTCATATGCTACACATCCGATAAAGGGCTAATAACTAGAATCTATTTAAAACTCAGGAAAATATGCAAGAAAAAATTCAAAGAACACTATCAAAAAGTGGGCAAAGGACATGAACAGAAACTTTTCAAAAGAAGACAGAATAATGACCAATAAAGATATGAAACAATGCTCAACATCTATAATCATCAGGGAAATGTAAAGCAAAACCACAATGAGATGTCACTTATCTACAGAGAGAATGGCCTTTATCAAAAAGTCCCCAAACAATAAATGTTCATGTGGATGAGGAAAGATAGGAACACCCATACACTGCTGGTGAGACTTCAAACTAATGCAACCTCTGTGGAAAACCAATATGGAGATACCTTAAAGCTATACAAGTAGATCTACCATTTGATCCAGCAATCCCATTAATGGGTATCTACCCCAAAGAACAAAAGACATTCTATAAAAAAGACATTTGCACTAGAATGTTTATAGCAGCACAATTCACAATTGCAAAGATGTGGAAACAACCCAAGTGCCCACCAATACATGAGTGGATTAATAAGATGTGGTATATGTATACCATGGAATACTATTCAGCTATAAGAAACAATGGTGATCTAGCACCTCTTGCATTATCCTGGATAGAGCTGGAACCCATTCTACTAAGTGAAGTATCCCAAGAATGGAAAAATAAGCACCACATATACTCACCAGCAAATTGGTTTTAACTGATTAACACCTAAGTGCACATATAGGAATAACATTCATTTGTTTATCGGGTAGATAGGAGGGAGGAGGAGGGGATGTGGTATATACACACATAATGAGTGTGATGTGCACCATCTGGGGGATGGACACACTTGAAGCTCTGACTCGGGGGGCAGTGGGAGCAAGGGTAATATATGTAACCTAAACATTTGTACCACAATAATATGCTGAAATAATAATAAACAAAGAAAGCTCCTGAGGTATTAAAGGAATGTGAAGATTTGGCCCTAGACATGGGGGTGGTTCTGCAGGAATTTATGGACCTTAAGAGGAATCTAAAGATGGACAAATTTTAAGATTTTCAACAAAAGTACAAACAGATTTTGAAAATTTAGAACAACAATATTTACATTAGGATAGTTTGTGGTACCTTAAAAAATAATTCAATGATTTTTTTGTGAAGAAACTAAGCTAATTATACACATATACTAACTTAAAGACACCTTTGAGAATAATCTTATTATCAATGATCTTATTGATAATCATAGGATTATTGTAGATGCACTGTATTTTTATCTCATCAGAGTATTTCTTTTTTTTTTTTTTTTTGGTACAGAGTCTCACTTTGTTGCCCAGGCTAGAGTGAGTGCCGTGGCATCAGCCTAGCTCACAGCAACCTCAATCTCCTGGGCTCAAGCAATCCTGCTGCCTCAGCCTCCTGAGTAGCTGGGACTACAGGCATGCGCCACTATGCCTGGCTAATTTTTTCTATATATATTAGTTGGCCAATTAATTTCTTTCTATTTATAGTAGAGATGGGGTCTCGCTCTTGCTGAGGCTGGTTTTGAACTCCTGACCTCAAGTGATCCACCCGCCTCGGCCTCCCAGAGTGCTAGGATTACACCGCGCCCGGCCTCATCAGAGTATTTCTTAAAAGCTTCAGAGTTTTGAGAAAGAGAGAAAACAGAGAGAGAGAGAGAGAGAGAGAGAGAGAGAGAGAGAGAGAGAGAGAGAGAGAGAGAGAGAATATGAACGGAGAACTGCATGAGGGCACCATTAGGTAGATTTAGGTATATTTACACTTGGATGAACCATCTTCAAAAAGTAGCAATGTAGATGGAAGTCTCTAGAACATTCCAGGACTTTGACTTGGCTCTATCTATTCTCTGTAGATTGAAAATACATGTTAAAAAATTGTGGCTTAAAAGAAGATGAAAAAATATTTTTGTCAAATTTATAATGACAAATTGGATATCTCAATATGATACCAAAAATTTAAAAACTTCTGGAGACTGGAATAATGAGAAAACAAAACAAAACAAAACAAAAGGAATAAATGTAATAGAGCTAAACACACGACTCCACATCTATATTTGAAAAAGCCACTTGGACCAATGTAGGAGGTGAGTTCTGACTTGACAGTAGTCTATATAAAGAAAATCTAGGGTTTGTGTTGACCACACAGTTGGCTTGATGTGAGCCAACTCTGTGGTTCTTCTGCTGAAAAAAGTAATCCCACATAACAAATGCCCAAGACCTAATGCAAGTATAAGCGGTATTAACAAAAAAGGAGTGTCCAGCTCTCAGGAAGTAACAGTCTGACTGCTCTTCACTGGGAGACCACATCTTAAAAGTAATATTAAGGCTTCTAAGAGGGTCAGCCAAGGTGGTCAGTGCGTCTGGAAACCATGTGACATTAGAAGCCTGGTGAAGAAAGGAGTCAGGAACATCATTTCTATCTGAGAACATTTAAAAGGGATGTCATGTAGGAAAAAACAGCTATCCTGTTGTTTTGGGCAGAAATAAGATAACATAGATGCATATTTTAGCTAAATAGAAGTAAGAGTCATTTGATTTAGAACTATGAGTGCTATTCATCATGTTCTGGGTTTCATTATGATGTAGTTAACTCCCTGTTTTAGAAGCGTTCAAAACAATCCATTTAACAAATCTTTAATGAGCATCTCTTATATGTCAAACACTGTTCTAGGTGCTGAGGATAGACTTGAAATGATGGAGATTAAGAAAAGAATGAGCTGACATTAACGGAGAGTAAACCAATACATGGGCAGTGGTATTTTCCCACATAGTACTGGAATTGGGGCTTCAGGTCAAGGCTGAGGACCAGAGGAATTAATTGCCCCTCTTTCTAAGTTCAAGATGCTACTGGCCACTGGAACAGGTCTCTTGCATAACTCATGAAGAGGTATTGGGTAAGAACCAGCCTTACAATTAAACCCACTCACCATATAAGTATAGGAAGACTGAGAATGTTGAGTCTTTTGTGGGGAGTGCATTTTCAGAGCCTGACTATTCTCTTCCCTTCCCATGAGGGAGCTGAGGGAGGTCCTTTCACCTGCTTGGAGCCCAGTGAGCAGGGCTCTGAGGGAGCCAATGTTGGCTATGTTGCCAGAATGGTAGACTAGCATCTCATTCCTTGGCAGAATCTGTAGGACTGTTTTGATGCTGGTACAGGTATAGAGTGGAGAAGAGTTTGGAGAGTATTCTTAGAGTCTACCAAGTAAGACTTGATGTTCTTTTCTATCCCCGGCTTCTTTCTAAAGAGCATAAGAAGTGGGTGTTTGATTTGGACCCCCTGAAGATTAGGGAAGATGTGTCTAAAGGTAGACCTTTTTGCAGAGCCCAGGACAGAGGTGTGTGGTGGGACTGGGAAGAAGATGGGGTAATTCTTACCCCAACCAGGTGCTAATAGCAGCTCTCCAGGAGATGAAAGGGGTCTCCAGGTGTGAGCATGGTCCACTTGCAGGCATCTGGGGAGTAATCAAGGTTTGGAGCCCTTGACTTCAAGAAAAGTCAAGGTATCATGGCCACACCCCTGGAAGGGTTGGAGAGAAGGATGATGCATGCAGAAATCCTCACTGCTCATCTCAGCAGATTTCATTCTATTTCCAGAATCAAAATGAAACACTGAAAACCTTTTAACACCAGGCACATAAAATGATTCTCTTTGATAATGGAGGAGGTTGTGTGTGTACATTTATGTGTATGGTAGGAGGAGACAGAGTTATATAAGAACCCTTTGCACTTTTCACTCAATTTTCCTGTGAACCTAAAACTCTCTTAAAAAATTGTAGCTTATCTGACAAGGAGGCTCCCTATCTCTCAGAATCACGTAGGATTGATATGCTTTTAATTGTTAAATTAAAGCAGCTGTAGCTGCTTCTACTGAGAGCAAGTCTAGCTCCTCTATTTTTCAGAATGACAAAGATTTAGCTAAATAGAGATAATAGAGGCTGCTTTTGGCCAGCTCTCTTGTAGATTGTCTTTGGACAGGATGTTGATTGCCAGTGAGGCCCAGCTTATAAGAAAAAAAAGGAAGTAAATGTCACAGATATAGGAGACTTTAAGAAATGTTTGCACACGCGTCTTCCACAGTGCCTGGCACATCTAAGCACTCAGTGCACATTTATTCATATGAGTGACAGCGCTTGATCCCTAACCTAGCATAGAGTGGCAAAGGTAACTCAGGGGCTAAGGCCCTGAGGTGGGACAGCCTCAGCCAAGGCCAAGGCCAGCAATGTATAAAGAGGCTCATGTGACTCAAAGGAAGGAAGATCTGTTCCTGAGAGGCCTTGTAAGGCCACAGAATAGAATTTGGATTTTACTCTCAGTGTTGTTACAGCCTGAACTGGGTCCCTTGTCCACTGCCTGGTGAAGGCCAATATACTGAGACAGAAGGGGTCGCAGCAGAGAAAGAGTTTTATTTTACAAGGTGCCAGGTGAGAATATAGGAGTCATTTCTCAAATCCATCTCTTCATAATTTGGAAGAATGAGTTTTTAAAGATAGTCTTCAGACAGGGGTTAAGGGATTGGGTCTGCTGATTGGCTGGGGACGAACTAATAGGGCTGGCAAGCAGAGATTATCTTCTCAGTTGGGGGATTTCCTGGGTAGGGGGTGTCTCAAGGCTGTTGGATCTGTTCCCATGCCTCTCCACAGGTCCCATTGGCATCAGTGGGCCTTCCCGGAATGCAGAGTCTGAAAAATGCCTCAAAGATGGGTTTTAGGACTTACAACAACAATGTTATCTGTAGAGTCACCAGTCTTGGGATTTATGACAGCAATGTTATCTATAGAATCACAAGTCTTGGGATTTACAATAGCAGTATCTATGGAAGTAGCGGGGGGAGTCACAAATCTTGCTGCCTGTCAGGGAGGATAGTGTGGTTTGTGTAGTTCAGCAGTAACCAGTTCCAGCGGCAAGGAAGTTAGGGAACAATGGCTGGTTAACTTCTGGCTGTATCTATACTTCTGTAAAAATTAGAGTTTGAATATTATCTATACAATGTGGCTCTACATTATTTTAATATGGACAATATTTTAATATTTTTAATGGGAGGTCTTTAGAAGGTTTCAGTCAGGAGAGGGCTGTGGTCTCATGTATGACTAGAAAGATGATTTTGAGTGCAGAATAAAATAATTTAATAGCAATTATTTTACAATTGCTATGAAACAGGGAGAGAGAAAGTGGTGTGGAGACTGGAGAGGATGAGGGCAAGTATCGGAGCAGGGGGACCAGTTCAACAGCAACCAGCTCTATTTTCTGACTATGTATTAAAATCTCAATTGTTGTTTGTCATCATTAATGATGAATACAAAATAGCCCCAGAAAACAGTGGAAATTACTGATGGAGTTGTCCTTGTCCTGAATGCTGGACAAGTCGCTTTTTCTCTCCTTTAGTTTCATAGAAATTGTAAAATAATTGCCATTAAAATATTAACAGCTGCCATGTGCTGAGTGCTTACTGAGTGCTGTGCCCTGGGCCAAGCATGTTAATTAATCCTACCTTATTTAATCCTCACAAGAATATGCACTAGCAATGCTATAGAAGAGGTGGCAGCTGTTAACAGCCAAATTTAAGACTTGACAAGCTATCAATTTCATCAAGCAAATGATTAGCAGTGCAGTGATTTAAAACCAATTCCATATTTGACTAAATTCCATCTTTATAAAAAACTACTTTATTTACAGGGGTAGCCTTGGAAAAAAGACTTTAATACCAAAAGGAACACTTGAAATATTCTTCTCTAGATCTAGAGATATTTTGAAGTCACGGGCAATGTCAGGAATACATCTCAGAAAAATTACCAATCGTTTTCTAAAATGCCCTTCAGATGGTATGGTTTTTAATATTCTGAAATTTTATGTGATATAGAAAAACCATACTGGAACACACTATTTATGGAAGGCCTCACTTTAATGAGCAAACAAGATTCCACAGAGCTGTGCAAACACTGAATGAAGGATGACCATGGATTTAAAATTGGAAATTTTTGTAAACCAAGGAGATTTTTTGGCTCTGTCTCCATGAATTCAATTTTACAGTTTTTACTTTATGAAATGATCAAAGCCTTGTGCTTCTAAGCTAACATCCCTTTGAAATGTAAAATTAATAGTTTAAAACTTAAAGGAGAGATAATCATAGTTTTAGGTTTCAGAATATGACTAGTTGTTTTGAATATTTGGAGAGAAAAATTTCTCTTTAAGTACAAGTGTCCGATTTGGAAATTTACCTATCTCTCTTTTTTGTACAGATGGAAAGTATGCCAGTGGTTGTCCCTTTTGCATTGATGATATGTGGTTCTATGAACAGCATGAGGGTGTTGGCACTAATTAAAAAAAAGACTTAAAAGTATGTTTTCCCATAATAATAAGCTATAAGTAATAGATGAATAAACAAAATATATAAATATTTAAATTTCATTCTAAATAAAGAAAAATACCTGTGATAAGAGCAGAGAAAACCTGTTATGAAGAAAACAGCTTGGAAAGCCAAAGTACTACTGAAAACATAAAAGAAGAAGTATCTTTTCTGAGGATTAGAGAGAAAAAGTACTCTATAAGTGGAAGTGTGCAGCTACTTCACAAATGGTGTCACAAGGGGCATAGGTGGGTCCGTAGAAAGTCAGCTAATAGTTTTATATCTAATTTATTATGTATTACCATAAATTGAGCATTTTGCTAGGCATTTAAAAATGTTATCATAATATAGATATTATTCCCATTTTATAGATGGAGAAACTGAGGCTTAGAGAACTTAAGTGGAGAATTAGTTTTTTGAACTCAGGTTACTATACTACACTGCCTTTTAGGTACTGTAGAAAGCTGTAAAATATAGGTGATTCGTGAAACAGAATGTATAGAAAGGCATAATACTCTTGCATTAAAATAGTAAGAATATAATACTTTTGTGTTAAAATATTGATTAGTAAAAATTCCCCTTCAGTTACTGATGTGGTTCTTCCCTGGTTCACATGCTTCTTCCTAGAAGAGAGGATCTTCTATGGACTCAACCTCTTTTTACCTGCCTTTTTGCCTATGACTACATCCCTTGCTCTCCCTCCATCCTCCCTCCACACCCCCACCACCCAGTGCCTCTTCATCTCTCTTCCCCTGCCGAGGTGGGTGGATGAGCAATCTGTGGTGCTTCGGGTTGAGTAAAGAGTCATTAATTTTTTTTTTCATTTTTGTCTTTTATATTAGAAGTTGGCATTTGCAGTAGAAACTTGACTATATATTTAAATACTTCTCCATTTTTAAATGAATTAAGTTTTAGACTCATTCTTCAAATATCTGGAAGATCCTTGTAGACCACAGTGGAACTATACTTGAAGAATTATTTCTTCCAAGATTACTTAGTATACAGATATTTATCATGTGATCTATGCAGCCAAAATAAAATTTATACTGGGGCTGGGGGAAAGAAACACCATCAATGCAAATAATAAGTGGTGTTATTCTAAGAAGATCTAAAGACAGTTCTAACCATGACTTTTTGTCCTGTTTGGGCTGTGAGCCAGCTAGTTCCTAGGCAGAAAATTAGAACTGATAAGTGCAATTTTAATAGTGTTGCCAATTATTAAGTGCCTGAGCCATAGGACTTAGGTTTTGATGAATATTGTTTTATCAGCATTCAACTCAATTATAAAACTGAAATAGAAGGAAACAAAAATAAAAAAATCCCCCAAAAGTCAGAGAAGTAAAAATTACTAATATCTTTTCATTATATTTTGTGGCATCCTTTCCAATCTGAATCTAATCTTGTATTTACCACGTTAAAAACAGTTGAATTTAGTTCAACAAACTTAATAACTGGCAGTTATTAATTGTGTGGCTAAATTAATTTTTTTTCTAAAAATGGTTTTGTGTCAATAGCTGAGGTTCCTGTTTTAAAATACCATAGCAGGTAGTAGATTTTCTAGTGACATCATAGACGTATGTTGTCTTTTTCTAAATAATGTCTACTTAGGGATATTTAATTTAGGTTTAATTTCACAAAGTTAGAAGATCTACCACTTTCAGTCATTGATTGAAATGTCCAAACAACTGCATTAACTCATTTTTTTTCGTTTATACCTCCTTTTATATTAGAAGTTGACTACATTGATGACTAAAATGACTAAATTGATCAGTATTAAAATATGTAGTTAATTTGCTGGAAGTTAGTATCATTTAGTTCCTACCTTTATTTCCAGAAAAATGAAAATTACCAAGGAGAGAAATTAACTTAACAGTTTAGGTTTGGGCTTATTATATTTCTTAAAAGTTAATTTTCTTTAATCAATTTTCCCTTTGCAGTAGCTGTCTGGCTTGAGGACCTTAAAGGAAGCAGCTGGGGAGGTGAGGGGCCCCGAGCCTGATGGTGAGGGCAGGGTTTTGCTAGAAAACATCGCTGGCCACAGCATTCTACAGTGTAGAAACCAAGACTTCAGTCTCTCTCTGTTTCTCTTGGTCTCTGTCTCTCTTCCTCTCTCTCTTCTTTAAATAATAATTGCTGCATTTGCAATACTTGTGAATGTGAGTGTAAGTGGCTTTTTCCTATAGCAGCTTTTATGAGAAATGTGAAGATGTTATTCCTCGTAAGCATTTAGAACTGAAGTTGAAAGACTAGACAGTGTTGGCAATTGTACATCACACAATTGCTTATCTCGTTTTCAGTAATGTACTGTTCAGCGCTGAATCCATTCCCTTAGGAAGCTCTGTGGAATTGCCCTTTCTTCCACTTAGAAAGAGCTTTAATTTCCTTCCTGTATCTACTCGGAATGGTAATTGGACATTGAGATTCTTGTTTCCTGATTTATGATGATGATTAGGGCAACAGAAGAATAATACAAATTTGGCCACTCTAACATAAAATAAAACGAAACATACTCTGAATAATTACAAGGCTAAGTAATGACAGTTCTTTCCTCCCCCATTCCCCCCAACTGCCTTTCTAGGAGGGAACCAAAGAGGCAATACATTTGTATTAACAAATATACCAATTGACGATTTTGAGACTGGCCAAGAAAATGTTACTATTCATGGTTCCTGCAGGAAAAATATGAATTCTAAGTATACATAAATATTACTACTGTTTTATCACTGGGGTTCTACTTATAAACGTTTTGCTCTCATTGTCCCTTGCCTGTCAGACTGCCTTAAAAGAAGTGAAATAGAAAGATGACTTATGGGGAGGTGATGCTTCGTGAGGGGCTCCCCCTTGCTTTCCCAGGAGAGAAGTTTGCCTTATTTCTGGGCTGGTTCAAGGTGAGGGAGACAGACCGCTGTGGGTCGCAGGGCGGATTCACCAGGATCCAGTGCCCCATCCTTTATCCCTCTCTGCTAAGGGCTGTGCCCAGGCATATCCCCCACCCTGTGTCTTTAGGAAAAGGAGATTCCTCAAAGTTCTTCTCTGGTGTAGCTTTGTGATTGCATAATACTCACTTAGGCTTTTGAAAATGGAAACATTCCTTAAAATTTTCTTTTTATGGTCTGCATGACATTCCAATAATGGGTGCAACTGATTTTTACAATCCCCACTTGGGTTTCTGTATGTTCATATAATGTTTGCCTCAGAATTTAAGAAGAACCCCTCTTTTAATGTTGCACTTAATTAGGTTGGGATCTGTTCTGTAGGAACAAATTTTACTAGCTTTTATTTCTCTTTCCTTTAATGAAAATTCCTCAAATGCAGTTCAGTATAGAGAAACAGCAAAAGAGAAAAGAGGTAATGTTTGTAGAGAGCTTATAGTGGTGTAGGTAGACCTTTGTGCTCTTTGTGTTTGTTTATAAAGGATCTCATTTAATACTACAAAATATAGATATTCAGGAAACCAAAGCTCAGAAGATTGGGTAACTTGTTTCAAGTAACGCAATTAGTATTCAATAGAGATGGGATTCTAAGTTTAAGGTTTTTGGCTTCTAAGCTATATCTAAGCTATATTGGACAGATTTTACAGTGAAATTTGTAGCACAGTGAACAATGTTATAGAACGTGCCAGTGTAATGATTCTTGATGTTTACAATACTTGTTCAAGCTTGCAAGAGCTGATTTTACATATCCTGCAAAATGGTAGTGTCATGACAAATCAATGTGTATAATTAGGAAAAAGAAAATGTTGGAAATCTATTTATGCTTTAATAATTAAAAAGGTACTGATCTCTTGCCAAACTGACATAAATTTTTGGAATCAGAGACTCTAAGATATCCTTTTACATGTTACTTATGGTAAATAATGCCATTTAATATCCACCCACTTGCAGCACCTGGCTGAGCTCTTGGAACAATACTCCCTTTACTTCCTCAGATGGTCTTCAGTAATGTACAGTGGTAAAGAAAGTCTTGTTTTTTTAAATAAAATGTTATGATGTGACAACTAAATGTCTTTAAACATACTAGATTTCAATAGTTTAAAGCTAAAAAGCCTCCAAGGGATAACATTTACAGTTTCAAAGCATTATTCTAAATAAGGTAACATATTTCATTGTATAGCTTGACTGTTCCATATATTTGTGGCAATAACAGTGTCCATGTTGTAAAAAGGGACTTGAAATGATTTTCTATCCCTATTACTGTCTATATCATCACTACTTTGGTCACGCTCTTAATAATAACAGCTCCTTTTCCCACCCCACTACAGTCTAGTATCAACTGGGGATTGTATTTGACTTCAAGTAACAGAAACTGGCCTACATTGGCTTGATCAAAGGGGAGCTTGTTTTTCTCACACAACCAAAAGCACCCAGGTAGACAGTCTGGAGCTGATGCAGTGTCTCTAGGATGCCATCAAAGTACTAGGTACCCTCTATTTTTCAGTTGTGTCTTCCTTAGTATGTGGCTTGCTTTCTTAAGGTTGCTTCACATTCCCAGATGGCTGGGAATGACACTTCCAATGTGTCTTTCAAGGCAGAAAAAAGAAAACCAGGTGTCAAGCAGGAAGGTGCTATGTTGTTATTGAGAAAACAGAACTTCCCAGAAATCTCCAGCAGTCTCCTACTTATGTCTTATTGATCAGAATTGTCATAAAGTCACCCCTAGCTGCAAGGCAGGCTGGCAAAGTTAGTCATTTAGTTGGGCTGGATGGCTACCCTAAAATACTTAGGGTTCTGTTAGTAAGTAGAACTGGTGTAGAGGTATTGGGTAAACAGTTAGTGGTGTCCATCCCAACCCTAACCCCAACCCTGAACTGCCTACTTACACTTGGCTTCAAGACTATAGTAGAAAATGCAGGTGGAAGAAAAAAAGGAGGCCTCTTATAGTTTACCAGGGGCATCTTTATTACTGTAAACTCTGTGTTTTCCTTTTTTTCCTTCTTAGTGTTTTCATGTCTCTGCTGTCTTTGACTTTGGCGATCCCTCCTCCTCCTCCTTCTCTTCCTTCTTCTCCTTCTCCTTTTTCACTTCTTCCTCCTCATTTGCTAGGTAATGCCATTTTCTTAGGGTAACCTTTCCTGACACTCCAGACTAGGTATATGTTCCCAGAATCTTAACCTTGTTTTTGTTTTTTCTTCTTTTCTGAACATTTATCACAATTGTACTTATTGAGGTATATATATGTGTATGTGTATGTATGCATGTGTGTATTATTTATGCAATGTCATACTGTCTTCTCCACTAGACTATCAGCTCCATGAGAGCCAGAAGACCGTTTACTTTGTACCTGGATATCCCTCCTTGCCCTGTTGTCTAATGCCAGTGCCTAGGACAAAGTGGATGCTTAATAAATACTTGTTGAATTAATTAATAATTAATGAATATATTTTATTGGCTTTTCTTTCATCTGTTGTTTTTCCTTTATTTTTTAATGCATATCTTTTTATCTTCTTTCTCCATTCTCACTTTAAGCCTTAAGTACTATCATTCATATTCATCCATTCATTTATATTTATTTTTCTCTGTCTCTCTGTCTCTGTCTCTCTTTCTCTTCGTGATTATTCTTTTCTCTCAGGTGGGTATTATCTTTACTCATAACTCTGCATTTTCATCCCAGTTCTGTTACTCAGGTTTCAGTATCACATGACTGTCTACTGCTTTTTAACAGGAATGCCTCTCCATTGCCCCACACGCAATAAGTTCTCAATAACACTCAATGCCCCAGATCAATTTTCTGGTCTCTGAAAATGATGACACCTTCTTCTAGCTACTTAAGCTTGCAAACTTGGTGCCATTTTTTGGCATCATATTTATACCATTAAGAGCTGTTTCTTTACCTTGGCAAATAGCTCTAGCTGTTCTGCATCCTCAGTGCTGTCACGCAGGTACACAATGTGTGGATTTGTGGGTGCTGGTACATATGGGATATCAAGGTCAGGAGTGACAGAAGTCAACTTATCAATGTTCCCCATCAAGCATGGGGCAAAGACTTTGCCAGTTCACCATCCCAGTGTTCTCATTTACATGCCATGTTCAGGTGCTGATGACTCATGGAACAATCAATAGAGAATTTGGGATTGCTCTTCAGTAAAATTTAAGAGAATTTGGCTACTTGAAATAGGTGGTGCATTTTATGATGGTAGCTATGGACAACTTTTGCATGATTGATGGATTTGAAAATGGTATTAAAAAGCTACAGAAGTATAGTTGTAGTAATAAAGGGTTTTGTAAAGATAGATTAGATGTTCTCAATCAATTTCATAATGCAGAAATTAGTGAAAATGTATTGAAATTAATAGGTATGAAATTTAGAAGTTAGCACAATTGCTTCACAGATTATCTCATTAATCAAGATGTGCATTTTTCTTTTACAGAAAAACAGTGAATCATATGAATAGATTGAATGAATAAATGAATAAGGTAGTATCTCCACGATGCCAAAATGATTGGTTGAAAAGTGAAAAAAAAATTTTAATAAACTTTCTATTAGCATTTGTAGTTGAAAACTCATCTAGTTGTCGAAAAAAAAATTAGTGTTTGAGAAAACTATGAGCAAAGCCATGTTTAACATGAAGCTTTTTAAGGAATCATGTGAATGTGCAACTTTTGCATGGTTTTAGATTCATGACTCATGTATTTCAGAAATCTGGGAGACACACTGCACATTACCCTACTTATTTTCTACAGAAAATGTAAGTTTCTTTAGGATTTGTTTTTTCTGTTTGAATTGAAAGAGAGCAATGGTTTATATACAGTTCATTTTTTGGTTTAGTGCATTTGTCAAATTGAAATTTATCTGTCACCATATTCTTTGGGATAGATTCTTTTGATAGATAGATATTTGGATATATAGGGCACAGAGGCAAAGAAACATAGCTAGTGTCAATAACATGCTCATATCACTCTTAACTTTTCTGATTTTATACCTTTTCCCTTGTTTTGTCATTCAAGCATCCATTTGATAAAGAAGATTACATATAGAGAAAAGTGTTATTTATGAGATCCATAAAACATTTGTTTCCTTTTAAATTTACTCCTGCTAATTCTAGTTCTTTTAATGTATCTGGCATTGGAATGCAGGAATTAAAGCCATGCTTAGATTTCTGCCACAGTCTAACTCCCAAGGGAGGAATAGTGCCTTGAAAAGAAGATCAGAGACCAAGATTCTATTCTCCTTTATTGGTGCTTGTATTTCATTTATTATTTTTAGAGATCCTTCTCCTCTGGACACTTTTATGTTTTTTCCAATAGGATAGAGTAAATATTATCTGGGTTTTCATCCATCATAATAGAAAGCTACTGTCATAAGGAGTAACTTGAGGCTTGAGAACCAGGGCAGTGTTAAGTAAAAATCTAAGCTTGTTTAGATGACAAAAACAGTAAAAGATATGCAAGAGATACAAGAAATATGTGCTTTATCTTTTTCTTTGGATCTCCATGGATGTCTCAGTACAAGTGGTTATAATTTAGTCAATCAAACCAAATTGGTTGTCATTATTTAGCAATAAAACTAAGTTCTTCCCTTTTTAGCTGGTTGGGCTGGTGTTTTTTCTTTATCAGCTTTCTGTGCCTTGATATATGTCACTCTAGGGAAACAGGAAAATCAGCTTTATCAAAAAGATACAGTAACAACAAATGCTAGATTTGATAAGGTACAGATATTCTGTTTACAAAGAACTTTCTCTTTATCATTTTATGGAGGTGGAAAAACCAAGGGCAAGAGTGGAAAATAGCCCACTTCATGTTTTAAATTTAATAGGATAGTGACCAGAATTGCAAACAGTGAAAGTTCACATCATGCCTGTTGTTGAATGGGACTATACCTTAAGGTTTAAAGTCAGCAAATGAATGGAGGAAATGGTTTTGAAACTATAGTGGCCATTTGTAGGTTACCAGCCTATGTATCTATTCCCTCACCTTTTCCTCTTCCCACCTGATCCTCTAATTTCCCAAACATTCCAATGTCATCCAATCAACATATCTCAACTCTCTGGTTGCAAGGATTGGTCTTAGGATGATTTTGTGCCCTAATAGAAGGACACATGTATTGGAGGATCAGGGCTCTTTCTGTCTCTTCCTTGGTTGTCTTTCTCTCTCTTCACCTCTCCCAAGTTGGATGTGCATGAAGTATTAAGCAGCTCTTGCTACTGTTCAACCAACTTTCATTCACAAGAAGGCCAGACTTAAGGTGAAGTCGACACATTAAGCAGCAAAAGGAAAGCATCCTAGCTAATTTAGAACAATCCTATGGAAAGACAGGTGGCTAAACTAATTGCCTACAGTTTCTCTACCATTTAAATATTTCAGTCCAAATTTTGAATGTGATACTTAAAATCAACAATAATAGCATCATCCATCAGCTATTGAGTTCTTACTCTGTGCCTTTGTCCTGGATAATTTATATTCCTTAGTTAAATAAATAAAACTATGGAATGAGTTAAATATTAACATCCCATTTACAGATGAGGAAACTGAGACACTGAGAATTTGTTACTTGCACAAGGTATACAGCCAGCAAGTGTCAGCATCAGAATTCAGTCCTAAATACCATGTTTCTAACCTACTAGGCTGTGATCATACCTGGAATTTGTGGAGGGCTATTCTGAAGATCATTTAGGTCTTCATCCTGAATATCCCAAGAGCAGCCCTTTGAGGACAGTTTTGCTGATGGAGGTTTTGAACATTAGAGAAGTTAAAGTCTTGATCATGATTACATAATAAATGGGATGAAAAAGGCAGTGGTGGTGTGATAGGAAATAACTTGGCTCTGGGAACACAATTTACTCCACTGTCTTTGAGGTCAGTGGGGCCTGTTTGCTGCTCTGTCTTCCTGGTGTCCCCAGGAATCCTGCCTTTCCATCTTTGACCTTGTCATCATCAATTACTGTGTTCTGGGAACCCAGATGCTGCCTTGTCTCATTAGCCTCACTGCACTCTAAGAGGAATGATCCTTCACATTTCTGCCATGGCCTGGAACTCACTAAGAGTCTTCTCATCTGCCATCTCATTTGGGCCTTTCAACCACCCTATGAGATGAGCTGATGTGCTCTAATGCAGGTGCTTCCGTGTCAATTTGCTTCAAGTTCATTTGCATTTGTAAGTATGTTACCTTCTAAGTGATTCTTGGTTCAGTTTTGCATGTTGCTGACCTTGGAGCTAAACTATAAGCTCTATGAAGAGAGGGGTTGATAAGTTTTATATGTTTGACATTCTTTCAACAACACCCCTTCTAGGTTCACAGTATTTTCTCAAAACAAAAGCAAAAAAACAAAAAAAACACAAAAAACCAAAAAAACCCAAACCAACCAACCAAACAAAACCCACCTAAACCCAAAACTAATTAAATTAATATCTGAAACAAGGAAATATGGATTTCCATTTAGTAATGTGAAGTTGGAACTGGCTTTCCAGAGTCAATAGTTAAATATTCAGGAACACTGTCAGCAGGTAATTAATCTGTTGGCAGTTTGACATCTAGGTTGGAATTATTCGTACCACACAAATTGTGAAAGGCTACACATCAGGGCTACTTTTCATTCCCTTCTCCCCATTGCCCCTGCCATCAGAAAGTGAGTTTATCAGGACACTCCTGTTTATGACATTTCCACAGGAAACTTGGTCCATAGGCAACTGCCCTTCTTTCTCCTTTGTGGATTAGCTAATGACTGTGGCTAATTAGCTAATGACTAATCAAGTGTCTACACTAGGGAAGAAGGTAGCAGTGAGGTCACTGTGTTTTTCTCCATGTCTTTGCTGTCCTGAGCAAGGGGTTACAGTTTGTGTTCACTGTGAAAAATCCAACTACAGAAAATTGGTCAGAGAAAACTGGATCAGGAAATCCAGAATGGGCATCACCCGAGGTTGACCTCCTTCTCTGCCCAGCCTGGAGTCCTTTCACCCCTCCTTGGTTGAAGCAGTGAACTCGTTGAAATACACGTGTTGGGATCTCAGAGACTATACCTTTGGGATGAAGGTAAAAGCATTCCTGATTTAAAGTGGTCTCAACCACATAGATCTTTATCGTTTACTTAATGAAAAGTCTGGAAGCAAGAGGCTCAGAGTTGTTTCACTGTCTTAGAAATGGCCTTGATGACCCCAAGCTGTTTCTTGTCCCCTCTCTGATTTTCTCAGTGTGTTAATAGAGTTTTCCTTGTGGTTACAAGAAGGCTGTGATAGACCTAAATGGTAGGAAACTAAGATGCCACCCAAACCCTCAAGAATATCCTGGATTTGTAATAGAAAGGATTAAATGCCTCCCCCCCTTCTTTCTCCTGAAGTAATAGCATTATTTTCTCCTTAAATAAAGGGTAAAAGGAATAAAAGGGAAATGACACAACTTATGGAATATTAAAATATAGCTTTATGGTAAAAGTAATTTTGAGGTATTCATTTCCAATTGGCAGGAAACTCCAGTGATTCTGATGAGGAATTAAGGGAGCTAGCAACCCAAGACCATCGTAGAAGCTGCAGTATGAACTAAAGGGGAAACATTCTGTTTCTGGATACTCTCAAAAAAAAAGTAAAAAAATAAAAAAATAAAAATTAAAGGGGAAACATTGCAGGAAGAATAAGCAAAAGCTTTCATTATGGCATCCAAGGCACTAAAATGCTATTTAAGTGAAGTTGGAAGCCCAAATGGCTGCAATTATGGAGTCTTAAAATTTTTTCACATTAAGAAAAAAATTTACAATATTTTTACCTTTATGGGAAGCAAAATTAGACAAAGCTACCACAGGAGACAAGATATCTGAAACTGTAGGAATTAGTGAGCATCCCAGCTCTGAAAAACTTGCTTCTCTTTGTTTCTTATTGCCATGACAGTATCTGGCACACTGTGTGTGTTAAATGAAAAGGCAAGACAGTAAAGGATGCATATGGTACCAGGTGGAGACTGGTCATGACAGAAGGAGGCCCAGGCCCAGGTTATTGGAATAGAGGTAGATTGGCTTCAGGCAGAGTTGAGGTGTTGTAGATGTTTGGATCCCATATTTTCCCCATTTACTGCAGAGGAAGCAGGGTTGGCTCCAGAGTCCAGGTGAACTGACTGTGAAGGGCAGAGAGTCACCGGGCTAGGGTCACTATGCTCACAGTCCCTTAAAGGGCCAGTTTCCTGGTTTGATCTTTTTGATATCAAATATTACCTTTCCTTCCATACTGTTGGTTACAATTAAGTAATGAAATCACCACAGTTGATTCACAAGTGGCTGATATTTTTATTTACCAGTTCAATTAACTGTTTGATACTCTTTTTTGGGGGGGAGTGGGTGCACAGTCAATTTAAACGCAAGGCTGGATTAGAGGGCGGCTATAGCATTCATGCCAGTTGCATTATCATCTTAAAATGCATAGGGAGGGCACTCATTGCCAAGATGGTAAAAAAATGCCATCACACAAAGTTTAGGATATGGAGGAAGTCTTAAACTCTGTAAGATTTTGATTTTTTAAAATAATGATGTGTGAGTACATATGGCATAAAGTTTTTTGTTGGAAATCTGTCTTTAGTAAATCAGAAATAAAAATTTCCTTCAAGTGTTGAACATCAAAATCCATTTTCATCTTAAAAAAAAAAACTACCAACCCATTCTTAGAACACAATAGATTTTGTCTTTTTCTGTAAAAGTCCTCATGAGACATGGAGTAAAGAGGAAGAAGAGAAGACTATAAATGCAAGTAGTTTAATAAGGATAATATTACACAATCACAACTCTACATCCTAAGTGAGATGTATAAATTTAGTAAAAATTGGAAACACTATATTTGTGAAGGATAGCAGCTTTCTTCTAACAATTTTAATTTATGTAGTTAAACCTCAAGTCATGCTCTGCGTGTGGGTTTTCATATTAAATGCATATGTTCAAGTTAGCACTTTACTGAATTTGGAGTCCTCTCTCCGGGGCAGCATCATCCCTTTCATAAAGAATATGTGAAAGGCCAAGGTGGTAGAATTTTATAAATATTGCTGTAAGTTGAAGGTTGTGCTATTTTGTATTCTATGAATTTGTTACTGAGTCTCATAGAATCTGACACTCAAAGGAAATGTCTCTTAAATATTACCTCTGACTGAATAATACATTGAATTTTTTAAAAAAGATAATATGTGAGAAAATGAAATAATATCTATGACAATAAGTAAAATTCAAGGACAATAATAAGTAATAATGAACTAGATGGTAATCTCTTTGAGCTTAGGATCCTTGTTTAATAATTACATTCCTCCTCCTCCTCCTTTTCCCCTCCCCCTCCTCCTCTTGTTCCTCCTCCTGCTCCTTTCCTCTCTTTTATTAAATTCTACACAGCAAATGGCTTTGAATATTATAGCTACTCAAAAAATAGCTTTTGAATTAGTGACTGGATACATAAATATTTTTATCTGTTCTTGAATCTATTTTACTATGTTGGGTATACTGATTGATAAGCATTTGTTGAATAAAGTTTCTGAATTACAGACTTTTTCTCTCTAAGGCATTTAGTTTTATAACTTTTGAGCTTATGTTATACTGAAAGAAAAACTATCAAGATGTTGTGAAGTAAAGGTTTTAATGGATCTACTTTAATAAATAGATCATTTATAATTAAACATGATGTTATGCAAAGAAATACTGGGAAAGGGGTTGAAATTAATTTGTTTATCCAAGTAGATGGTTTTCTTCTTATAGTTTTGTATGTAACTTTTCATGTTATATATAGTTACTTCCTAACGCCTAGTCATTTTTACCACTTTCATGATTTTTTGACCTACTTGCTTACCACCTGTATAGTTATTACTCAATATTCTCTTTAAATTGATTCACTTCGTAATCCAAATTCATTTAAAGGGACAACAAACATACTAGTACTGTGAATAGAAAATCAGTATCCTCTGCTGCCAACAGAAGGTAACTATAAAGATAAATATAATGTGATGAAAATAACATTATTAAATTTTGTCTGGGTTCTGTTGCCTGGAGTAAGACTGAACCTGAGATAAATTTTCTTAAAAAGAAAGTTTGGAAAACATTAGAGAAGTATAAAATACAAACACTACACTGATCCTTGACTTTGACAATGTTATAAGGATTGAAAAAGAATTCAAAGGAGAATAACTTCTTTCTGTACGGAATCAAGTATAAACATCTACAAAGAAAAAAAATTTAGATTTTTCATAATTCTAAATCAGGGTTATAATTTAGTAAAATTTTAGTACTCTATAATTTTTGTGATAAAGTAAAACTTTCTCTTCATTCTTAATTTTCTTTAAAATACATACAAAATTAAGAAAATAGTTTAGGGTGAAGCCCTACAATGAATTTATTTTCTCCCCAATGGGTCACATGAGCAATGTTTAAGTTTTATGAAGGTGTCACATGCTAAGTCAGGTTTATATTTTCTGTATCATTAATGCTTCATAAAGAATATCATTCTAGGTAATGCCCATAAAGTGATGATATATGTATAAATAAAGTGTATTATTAACCCTTTAGTGTCTTGTGGAACTAACTCAGAAGAGAATAGATCTAAATGATCAGAATTCCAAATTAATGTATTCATAGATAATGAGATTTTAGTATATCAGTTTTGAAGTACTTTATTCTTTAGCTATTTTTTTGGACTGGTGATCTCAACATTGATAAAGATCATTTTAAGTCATACTTGAATCACAATCAATTTGACTCTCTCAACTGAAAGAATTGATTTTTTAACAAGTAAAGTAATAGTCTGTTAATTCAGTCAAACCCCCAGTGGTGTCACTTTAATCAAAGTCAAACTGATTTTGTGCAGAGATGAAAAGGAAAACTTGAAGTTCTACATCATTGGTCTCCCCTGTCACTTCAGGAAAAGCTATGAGGCTCAAAGCTCAGCCTGGCAAATTTAAACAAGAAAGAATGCAAATGAAAGGTATGATTTAGGAATTTTAGATAAGGTAGTAGCATGTTTTATGTAATGCTTCCTAATGAGAGTTTCATAAGTCATTTGTTACACTGATGCAGATACAAATATATTTAAAAGATCTGAAAAGTCAAAGTAGTTGACATCTTCAATGAGCAATGGATATACTTTACTTACGCTGCATAAAAGGCAACCTGCAAATACATATATGGAAAATACTTTCATGACCAATGATTGATGCTTTCTAGTCACTAGGAACAAAGGCTGTTTTTCAAATGGTGATGGAATTTTTGAATATTGTTTTTGTACTACTAATTGACTTAAAAATAACAAATTTAAATTAAATCAAGCAGAAATGCTATTACAAGAAAAAACAAGGCTTAGGTAAATGTTTTACTTTTAATAGTTTATCTGAAAAAACACTGATAGATTAAATTCAGCATAAAAACATAGTTTTAAATGATTTAAAGAATGGCACATACATTTCATAAATGCATTGCAAACAATTTAATACTCAGGTCCTGGGGCATGAGAGAGAATTTTAATAGTGGTATATTTATAAGCATGAATTTGCCTTAAAATATAGAAGGTTGAAATTTTGCCCTGTTTTTTTCTTCTTTCATGTCCTTATGCCCGAATGTTTCTAAGATTTTTTAAAAGGAACCTCATTATTTGAATCAGTCAAATGTAAAGTGTAGCAACATGAGGATTATGGTTAAAATTCTTTCTATGTATCATGTTAATGTTAAAAAGATTATGTTCAACCCTGGCTAGATATTTGGGACTGCATGAGAAATTCCAGAAAGAACCATTTACTCTTTGTATGATATAATCAAATACACCTTTAGAACCTCTGGCAGAAAGATGAAAATGGAGATGACTGGTAGGGGCTGTCCCTCTTAGCCTGACTTTCTTTGCTTGCTTGTCTTTCTTTGTTTCCTTGTCTTTATGCTTTCATATCAAAGCTAAACGAAACAATTAATCCTGACAAGCAGTGTGGGTGATCTTCAAAATCTGGATGCCTTTATAATTTTAAATGGATTTTGTAAAGATCCTCCTGTAGGTATAAATACATTGTTTTATGGTAATGTAGAAGCTTGGCAATGCTCTGGACAGTCTTTGCTAAATCTGCAGAAGCTACTGGAAGTTAGGAGCTTTAACAGGTGCTCTATTATAATGACTTCTAGATTGGGGCATCTTTGACCTTTGAGTCCTGTAATCTTGTTGGGGTTGCTTAAGCCATAGCTATGGATATGGATTTAAGTTAAGGAGATACTTGATTACATATTTTAAGACAGAGTTTCATTTGGCATCTTTATAAAAATCATGAAAATGCTTTTGCTAACTATGAATATGTAAAAATTGTCTTGGCCTTGAAATTTCATAGAATGAAAAAAAGTTATTCTCCTTTATTAAGATGTTAATCCTTATCATATTACCCTACGGTGGTCTGAAAGAATCTACTAGTGATAAAATATTGCTAGAAGTCAAAAGTTAATAGTAAAATTAATAAAAGAAGTTATTAATGTAAAGTAAAGCAGAATAATAGGACAAATCCTTGATTCTTTTCTAAGGGATAAAATGTTTTCCTATTACAAATGTATTAACATTGTTTAAGAAATACAGCATAAAATATCACCAGATACCCTTATATTTTTACCACCCATATTAAGATAAAATTTCTTCTGCAGTCATGAGTGATCAATATATTCTCTATTTTTAAAAAGGTGTGAGTGATAATTAAACAAAAATAACAACCCATTCTAATCAGTGAAAACAACTACTACATTCACTATACAGACTCACACTTTGTATTATTAATAATTTTTTATACAGTTTTGAGAGATCTGGTGAAAATGTTGGTCCTAAAAGAAGGGGATAAAGACTTTGCATCTTTGCCAGAGGAAAGGATTGGGATTGTTTCTCTCTAGGACAGATTCTCAGAGAAGGGTAGGTTCTACTGTAGGCCAAGTATCCCATTGTCTATCTTGACTCTGGTTGACAGACTTAGGTTGGTTGCATAGAATGAAGGGCTATTACCAAGAAAGAAGGAAACAATTGATGAGGATGAGACATCTCCCATACTGGGATTTGATTCCAGAGCTCCTTAGGAGGCAAGAACAAAGATATCATATTCTGTTTCTGTATATCATTTATCTACTATATATATAAAATTGTAAAAATTTGGCTCACATGGTTATGGAGGCTGAGTATCAAGATCTGTAGTCCAAAGGCCTGAGAGGCAGAAAGGGCTAATGATATAAATTCTAGTCTGGAGCTCAAAACATTCATACACAGAACATTTTTCTCTTGCTCAGCCTTTGTTCTACACTGGCCTTTAGTGGATTGGATGAGGGCCAATCTACTTTACTCAGTCTATCTATTCAAATGTTAGTCTCATCCAGAAACACCCTCACAGACACAACCAGAACAACGTTTAACCAAATACCTGGAGACCCATGATCCAGTCAAATTGATATATAAAATTAACCATCACAGTTATTCCTTGATATATATTTAAAACCATCATGAAGAGTTTTAGCATCCCTAAGTTGTTGGAACTCTCCTTCAAAGGGGGCATGGGGGAGGAGTTGGGGCAGGATGAATTGATGGGGTGCATTTTGGGCACTATGCCATCATTTCATTGGAATACCTTGCTCTCATGGACGAGGTGCCCTAGAGGTAACACAAGCCCTGGTGAAGGTCATGTATACATGTGGACAGCTATAGGAAAGCATGAATATACTGAATGCTTATCGATGGGGGAGAAGATACACTGGAAAATAGCAAAATGATTCCAAAGTTACCAAGTTGAGCATTGCCTAAGTTGAAATCTCGCCTGGTTTACTTTTCCTATATAGAAGACTGGGCAATTGTCATATAGTACTGTCACAAACTTGCCACCCCATGCCTGCAGTGAGATGAATCAGCCAGGTTGTTTCACCATGCAAAGGACATTCATTCATTCAGGAAATATCTCTTGAGCACTTTCTGTGAGGCTGGTACTTGTTTTGGCACTGGGGATACAGCAGTAAATATGGCAAGGTCCCTACTCTACAAGGTTACTTTCTAGTGGTGCAGACAGCCAATAAGAAGATAAAGAACAACTGAGTATGTAAATTTTGGACATTATGAAATATTATTAATAAAAAGAAAGCATAAGAAAGGAACAGAAAGTGATAGGAGGATGGGGTTGTTTACATAGGCTTGTCAGGCAGGTCTTCCCTGTTAACAGGGATGTTGGCATAACAGGTCCTTTTATGTGAAGATTTGGGGGATAGAATTCAGGCAACAGCATGTGTAAATGCCCTGAGAGAGATGGAAACTCAGTGTATTTGAGGAGGCAAGAAGTCCTGTGTGTCTGGAATAGTGTAAGCGGGAGCTGAGGTTGAAAGAGTGGGTAAAGCCAATTCACGTGTGGCCTGAGGGCTGTGCAGGAGCTAAGTTCTACCAGGAGCCAATGGATACCTATTGTAGTTTTCACAAGGGGAAGGATACACCCTAATCCGTGTTTTGATTGTTTAACAGAGAATAGATTATAGAGAAGCAAGAAGGGAAGCGGGGAGACTCTATTGCAGTTGTCTAGATAAGAGGTGATGTGGTGTGGACTGAGGTGATAGCATTGGAAGTGATGATAAATGATGGACTCAAGATAGTTTGAAGGTAAAGCTCCGGATTTGTTGATGGTTTGGATTAGGGTTGAGGGAAAGAGAATAATCAATGATTATTTGTTAATCAAAGATTATTAGTCATCAAAGATTACACACAGATGTTTGGTCTGAGAAACAGTGAATGGTGCTGCTGGTAAATGAGATAGGGGTGATTGGAGGAGGTTCAAATTTACTGAAGATAGAAATGAAGAGTTTTTTCTTTGGCATTAATTTAAGAGGCCTTTAACATCCAAATAGAGATGGTAAATAGGCAGTAGTGGACATCAAGAGCTTTGAGCTTAGGGAACAGGTAAGAGTCTGGAAGTAGAATACATAGAGCCGCATATGAAACATATAGACTGTATAATATCTATATGGTTTGGGAACAATCAACATATTGGTCATTATGGAATACTATGAAATTTGAGATTATCTGGAGAGAAATAAATATGAAGAAGAGAAGACAGCCAAATACTGAACTCTGGAGAATGTTAATACTGAGAAGAGGAGGAGGAGCCAGCAATGGAAACTGAGGGAAAAAACTGCCAAAGAATTAAGAGGAAAACCAGTAAAGCATTCTTCACTAGAAGTCAAGTGATGCAAGTGTTTAAGAACAAAGCTATTATCCATTAAGTCATGAGCAGGGGTCCTCAAACTTTTTAAACAGGGTGCCAGTTCACTGTCCCTCAGACTGTTGGAGGGCCGGACTATAGTTTAAAGAAAACTATGAACAAATTCCTATGCACACTGCACATACCTTATTTTGAAGTAAAAAATAAAAAGGGCAAAAACACCCGCATGTGGCCCAGGGGCCGTAGTTTGAGGACACCTGTTCATGAGAGTGTGAATCATTTAGACACAGGTCTGGCAAGATGCAGGTTGTTAATGGCCTTGATCTGAGCAGTTCCCTGGGAGTGGTGGTGACAGAAGTCTGATGAGAGTGGATGAAAGGATGAAGGGCATGAAGTAGGCACTCTCTTGCCTAGTGAGCAAGCAGGGAAATGGGGCAGAAACTTGAGGGGCCATTAGGGTCTGGGGAAGTTTATTTCGTTTATTTGTTTGCTTTTCAAGGTGAGAGAATTTTTATAACATGTTTACATGCTAAGGGAAAAGATCCAATTGAGAGGGAAAAACTAAGGAGAAAGCAGAAAAAGAGAGGAAGAATTCCAGTAGCAAATTTCTGAAATTTGGTACTAGAATCCAGTACACTGTGGAGGGTTGACTTAGATAGCCCAGGGAGGTTTCATCGATTGTATTAGGAGGGAAGATAGAGTGGATGAGTCAGATGCAACTAGCTTAGAAGATTTGGTGATGAGAAAATGAGCCAATTTTCTTCTGATTGTTTGTAGCTTTTCAGTGCAATAGAAGTCAAGGTCATCAACTGAGAGTGAAGGACATGGGGAGGAGGGAGTGTTGAAGGTTTGGGGTGAGAGAAAAATACATAAAATAAATTTTGGGGAGAGTGAGAAAATGAATTTACTATGGAAACATGGAAGGATACTGGGTAGTGATGAGATCTTAAGATCTGTGGTCATTAATTTATTTTAAGAAAATGAAGGCTTTTTAAAAAATTATTTCTTAAAAGTTGATACAAAATCAGGTAACTCAGATGGATGTTTTTCTTTAGCCACAGCTGCTGGGTGCAGCAGGGGGAGCAGGTAGAAAGTCAGGTTTTAACAGAGTTTGACTTTGCTAGGTAAGCACAAAGGAGAAAAACAGGACAAGAATATTAGAGTTACTAAAAATAGTGCATGGGGTAGTGGTGGAGAGGTATACAGTGAACCAGTTGCTAAACCCTAAATGAAATGCAAGGGAGTGTTTGGGAAGATAGTAGATAATTGTAAAAGACTTATTGCAAATAGAATCATGCTTGGCAGAGTCACTTAGATCTGCAACTTAGTGGAAATTATGTCTGGTTAAGATAGTTCACAGCCTGACCTTAGGGGGATTGAAACAATATCATCATAACCATCAATTAGCTTAACATTTTATTTTTAGTATTTCTGCCATACAGAGCTACATATTATCTGGAACAAGTAAAAGCACAGCGTCTGTCTTCAGGGAATTGACATTCTACCAGAGACCTGGTAGAAAAGATAATTAGATATAGAAAACGATCCACAATTGTTTTCTTGAGTAAAGCCTGTTTAAGTGGGAAAGCAACAGGCACATCAAGTTGTTTCTCTGCTCTTGTAGAGTAGAATGTAAATATTTACAGAATACAGATCTCTTTTAATCAGTAGCACAGTTGGGTCTCTACAAATATGAAGTTGTATTCCAGATACTTCAAATTAGAGACAAATATCAGGCAATGTTACTGACAGCAAAATTCTAATATATCAGGTATAAGCAGAAATTCCCAAGAATTCACATATATGATTTGTGATCAGCACAAATGAATGATATTTTTCTCTCTTTCTTTTCTTTCTCCTCCTCTTCCCCTCTTCCTCCTCCTCTTCTTCTTTTGTAATGATTAGGTAACCAGGAAAGTGATAAAATATTGTCTTGGCAAATCAGTAGTATTTTTCCTGCCTTCTTTCCTCCTTCATCCCTTCCTTTTTTCCTTCTTTCTTTTATATTAATAATGACTGTATTGTTTTTGTAAAAATAGCACATATTCATTATACACAGATAAGCAATAGAGCAAAGTACAAAGAAAAATATAATAATTCAACTCAAATTTTACCTCCCAGAAATAATAATTATAATTTTGATGATTATTATTCTGGAAATTTCTCTATGTTTATATGTATAGATAGGAGAATGGATAGCAAGAAATGATAACTAAGTTATTTTTCTTCATCCTTGAAGTTGGGGGAAAAAAACTTAACCAAAGAACTTTCTTGCAGATGATCATTTATCAAATTTTCTTGAAATTTCATGTGCCCTTTCAATCTAGATTTGTTTTTTCCCTTAATATCAGAGTTTTGTTGTGCCATATGTTTAAATACTTTTTCTGTTGCATTTATTGTGTTATCTATCTTTTCTCTTTTCTCTATAATTATTTTAAATAATTGTTTTAGTTTTTGTATTTTTAGTCAGCTTTCTATCTGTTCATTTTATCTATTTTTTTCTCAAATGTTTCCTCTAGTGAGTAATTCAGTTTTCAACCTTATAGGCTCAGTTATTTCTTTCTTTCTTTCTTATTATGTTTTTATTATTCTTAATTTGTTTATTTTTTCGTTAATAGTATTCTTTTGACCGTCATTTTGTTTTTTTCTATAATTGTTTTGTTTCATTTTGTTGTTTCATCATCTGGTTCTTGAGCTTAATTGAATTCATATTTGTATTGTTTATTTCATTAGAATAAAATATTCATAGTAAATTTTCTTAAGAATCTTTCTTAAAAGTTAAGAGCCACTGGTAAAAAGAGATGGTCTTATCTGATCATAATTGCAATTGTTGACTAGATTTACCTAGTTTGAATACCTTTTCTTAATAATTCATGTGGTTATAAGGGATTTACTGAGATCCTTGTCTGGCAAAACAAACTGTTTAAGTTGAACTAAACAATTAACTAAGGCATATTTGAAGAAAAATCTATAAACAAATATGCATACAGATATACCTACATGATGTTTTGGGGTTAACTGTCAAGATGTTGGTAACCCTTACCATGAAGAGGTAAGCGGGTACCCTCTGGTGGGTTGTGGTTGGATCCTTTCTCTGTTCTGGTCCTAGCTCTCTTTTGTTTACTGGCTCTGTCCTGTATCCCATGCTAGCCCATCCTGGCTCATGTTGGATTGGTCATTTTCAAGACCAAAAGCAGATATAATTGTAGAAAATTGTCAGTCTGTCTACCATTGTTCAAGTTTAGACTTTGACATATTACTTCTCCATCAACTCAATTTCTATAGTTTAATACCAGTTCTATTTGACACTACATAGTTACACATAATATCGAGGACTCCAAAGAGTTGCAGTACTCTTCCAATGCACAAATTGCAAAAATTTTTGGCACAGAACATTCTCCCTTACTTCTGCTGTTGTGGAAGAGGTTTTATAGACTTTCTTCATGTGGGTGGGAAAGGACTAATTCTCCATCTGGATGCCACCTGTAAGAATTCACACTTTTTCTCAGAAGAAATTTAATCTATACCAGCAAACTATCTCATGTTCTTTTAAGCAACTCTTCTCACCATTCTCTAGGAGTTAAGTATAAGGATTCTTCATGGATTGTTTTCCTAAGATGTTGCTATTTATGTAATCAATGCCACTGGTATTTAAAATTTGTTTAATAAAAGCAAAGCTCAGCAATTAGTTATATATTGCCCTGTGCAAAAATGATCATGCAATGTCTTCATGAGGGACAATTTTTAGAAAATATAGAGTGGCACATTTGGCTTTGATTATGTATTTGATTATTATCAATCACTCCAACCAAGCTGGGGGACTAAAAAGTTAAGGGTCTCTGGCAGAACGATGAAACAGTAAGCCCATTACAGTTCCTCAAACTGTGTTTGAAGGCTACCTGCATTAGGACAATCAGGGAAGTGTTAAAACGCTGATCTTAGACCCTAATTCCAGTCTCATCACAGATTTTTCAGAGATTTGACTTCAGTACATGCTGTGTTTGAGAACCATAGGGTTAGTATTAATATGTTTTAGTATTAGTGGTGGTTGTAGAAGTTGCCTGTAAGATCAGAGAACATGAACTTCATTCAAAAATTTAGAAAAGCTATAGGATAGATTTATATCTGCACAAAGAATGCATAGAACACCACATAGTTATGCTATCAGTGTTTAAAAATAATTCCAGATTGAAATCTAGGGTCCCTGAACAAAATCCTAAAGGACTACTTTGGAAGTGGAGGATTATTAGCGGGCAGTCCTGGCTAAGGAGGCAATGGGTAACAAAAATGCACAAACATCTTATTATCACTCACAGATAAAGAAGTTTACTTTTGGAGAGCTGGCCACAGCAGAGATTTCCTAAGTTCTGTCTCAGGTACCCACTGCCAAGAAAAATTGTCTTTTAGGGGGAAGGTGCTGCATATTCATTCTCCTAGCTCTCAAGCTGTTTAAACTGGGATATGTACATTGCTGGTAGAAAAGAATGTGAATGCTTCCCAGCTGGGCATGAGGGAGAAGTTTTCTCTGGTGCTGCCACTTACCTGGAATTTTGCTTATCCTGAAACATAATTTACACCCACACTTCAGCTTACCTGTGGGTGAGCTTGGCTGTATTGCTTTGATGATTCATTTTGTCACAGCCTTAGCAAGTACATAATGTGGATTCAGTAATGGGTGTAGCTATTTCTACTTTAGAATCTTCTTTATTGAAATATGATTTACATTTAATAAAATTCATCTAAGTATAGAGTTTGATGAATTTTGATAAATGTATACACCTTTGTAACTACCACCATCATCAAGATACTGAACATTTTTGTTACCCCAAAGTTCTCTCATCCACTTTTAAGTCACTCCTTTCTCTTGCTAGCCACAATCCCAGGCAACCACTCATCTGTGTTCTGTTGTTAAAAGTTAGTTTTGGTTGCTTTAGAATTTCATATAACTGGAATGATGTAGTAAGCATGTCTTCTTTTCCTCAGCAAGATGTTTTTGAAATTCATTCATCTAATTTCATGTGACAATAGTAACAATACTCTGTTCTTTTTTATTGCCAGATAGTATTCCATTGAATTGATGCATCACAATTTGGTTACCCATTCACATAAAGATAGATAGTGTATTGTTTTCTAGTTTTGTGACTATAATGAATAAATCTGATATGGTTATTGTTGTAGGGTAGGCATATGATTTTATTACTTTTGGGATTGTTGAGTCATAGGGCAGACATATGTTTAACTTTATAATTACCTGCTGCACTGCTTTATAAAGTGCTTGTACCATTTTAGTTTCCCACTGGCATTGTATGAGATTTCCACTTGTTTTGTTCTTCTTATTTGTAGCCATTCTAATGGGTTTGTGGTGGTATATAAATGTTTAAATTTTCATTTTCCTGTTGACTTACATATTTGAGCGTTTTTAATTTACAATAGTGCCTGCTATATTTTTTAATGAAGTGTAGGTTAAAATCTTTTTACAATGTTTTAAATGAATTTTTGTCTTTTTGTTATTAAGCTTTAGGTTATTCAGTTCTGGATATGAGTCCTTTGTTTTATATTTATATTTTTATATATATAAAATTATAGTCTATATTTTTAAATTGATATAATTTATCACTTTTGGGTTTTTGCCAAGTTTTCTCCTTTTAGGAGATTTATAGTTTTATTTTTTACTTTTAAATCTGTGATCCATTTTGAGTTAATTTTGTAAGTGATCTGAGGAAAGGTCTAAGTTGATTTATTGATGTGCATGTCCAGATGTGCCATACCATTCCTTGGAAAGGCTCTTCCCTATTGAATTACCTTGGTACTTTGTCAAACATTAATTAGTCATATATGTGTCTATTTCTGAACACTCTATTCTACTGATCTATATATCTATCTTTACACCAATACTATACCTTTTTGATTATTGTGGCAGTATGGTGAGTCTTCAGATAAGATAATGTAAGTCATCCAGTTTAGTTCTTTTCAAAATGATTTGGGCTATTATTGTAGGTCCATTATATTTTCATGTATTTTTTACAATCAACTGTAGATTTCTATGAAAAAGCCTCCTAGGATTTTGTTTTGTAAATAAGGATTTTTTTATTGTGCTAAAATATATGTAACATAAAGTTTGCCATTTTAACCATTTTTAGGTATATGGTTCAGTGGCATTAATTACATTTGCATTGTCATGTAACTATAACCATTTCCAAAATTTTCCATCACCCCAAATTGAAACTCTGTACCTGTTGAATAATAACTCCTCATTTTTTCCAACCCCTAGTAATCTCTAACCTGCTTTGTCTCTATGAATTAGCCTATTCTAAGCAAATTTGTGTATTCTAGCGCTTATATTTCCTTTCTCATCTGGCTCATTTCACTTAGCTTAGCATAATGTTTTCAAGATTTATCTATGTTATAGCATTTATCAAAGCTGTATTAATTTTTATGGCTTAATGATATTTCATTGTATAAATACACCACATTTTGTTTATCCATTCATCTTTTGATTGACACCTAGGCTGTTTCCAGCTTTCGGCTGTTGTGAATAATGCTGCAATGATACAATTATCTGTTCTACTCCCTGGTTTTGAATATTTTGTATATATATCTAGCAGTGGAATGCCTGGGTCATATAGGCCTGATGGGATTTGAATTGTGATTATACTGAATTTAGAGAATAATTTGAAGTGAACTGATACCATAAATCTTAGTCTTGAGTCTTCTGATCCATGAACACTGTATATCTCTGTCTTGTCAGCTTTGCTGCCATAACAAAATACCATAGATTGGGTAGCTTAAACAATAGCAATTTATTTTCTCACAATTACAGATGCTGAGAAGTCCAAGATCAAGATACTGGCAGGGTTAGTTTTATTCTGAAGCCTCTTTTGGCTTGTAGATGGGCACCATTTCATTGCATACTCACATGACCGCTTCTTTGTGCATACATGGAGAGAGAGAAAACAAGCTTTCTCTTGTTTCTTTTTATAGGGACACAGATCACTTATTACAATGTCCTTATCTAAAATCTTCTTTAATTTTCCTCAGTGATCATTTGTAGTTTTTATTGTACAGCCTGTGCTCACATTTTGTAAAATTTATTCCTTAGTATTTCATGCTTTTTGATGCTATTGTGTGCTTTGTTTTAGTTCCAATAGCCTATCATTAGTATATAGAAATACACTAGTGGATTTTTTTGTAGATGCTTAAGATTTTGTACATGATTAATCATGTTTTGTGTGAATAAAGATAGTTTTACTTCTTCCTTTCCTATCTGTATGCTTTATATTTCCCCTTTGTGGTATTGCAGTGGCTGGAACCTCCAGTATAATGTGATATGAGCAGACTTCCTTGCTTCATCCGCAGTCTTATAAGCTATAAGACATCTATTTACATTTTTATACTTTTAACTAAACAAAGCAATGTGATCAGTTTATTGGCTACATAGTTCTTTTACTTATCCAGATTCTATAATCAATGGGTATAGTAGCTTCAGGTGCTTTAACTCTATTTCAATTAGAGGAGTTCTTATTTATCTATTTTATATATTGAGCTGCTGTGTAAAATTTTTTTCCAGGTTCCATAGCTGAAAATCATTTTAAAATTACTAGTGTAATGTCATGCTATTGACTTTTATTGAAGTTCAAGGCAGCTACTGAACCTCACTGATGAAAACACTATGTATTGTGAAACTTAATTTTCCTTGAAGAAGTGCCACGAGATAAATTTCTATTGAAATTTAGTATTAAGACCACACTCTGTATATGAAAGTATTATAGACCTTCTCTATAAAATGAGAATTGCTTCTTCGATTCTATTTCCATTTTTGTCTTAGTTTAGCAGAAGCTCAGAACTAAATGTTTTGCATAATCATGACCATGATGATTTTTTTTATTTTCATCCTCTTTTCCAGTATTTTGGTATGTTTTGATTCATTTTAACAATCTTAATCTATTTATGTCTTTTGTTGTAAGTCAACTCAAATCCTTTTTAAAAGGATTTAGAAGTATAAATTATAATCTATTTTTGAATTAATAAAAAAGCTATTTCATAAAAGGGCCTACCTTTTAAATATTTAATTGGTATAAATACCTACCTTTAAGAGGCTTAATGGAAAGCTATAAATGGAAAGTCTCTAGGCTTAGGAACACAGTCTTTTACTGGCCTTGTAAGATAAGCTTCTAAAGAGAAACAGTTGGAATGATGATCTTGTTGAAATGAAGCTAAAATGCTTCTTACTGTAATACAACAAAACAAAAAACAGAGATCTGTTGTTTCCTTCAGTGATCCTAGAGAAATGATTTAATGTCCTGAAAATAACCTAATAAATGAAATACTAAAGATTCACAATGTATCAGGTTTCTGCAGAGGAGGGGGAGTAACACAAAGTTGTGGGGTTACTGGCAGCCAGTTTCTGTGACAACAGTTAGAATAATATAAAAATTTATATAAACCATTACAGTAATCATTAGCTGATATTTGTACCATCTAATTTAATCACACATGAGTATATGTGTATATTTTAATGCTAATTATAAATTGTCTTGAACTAAAACATCTATATATAGTATATATAGTAAGACTTATATAGTAAGACTTATTTTAGAAAGAATTAACTTTTCTGCCATGCTAAATGTTTAATTTTTTATATGCAATTATTTTGGTGGAAAAGAAGCAACATTTACTTTAAAAAACATTTCTAAGTATTTGTATTTTAGTATTAAAGTGGACTTTTAATGTTTGAGAGTAATGCTGTGTGCTAGCTTCACTGCCAAATACATTAAATGCATGATCTCATATTTCTCACAAGGCTGTGATAGCAATAACATTTATTCCCATTTTGCAGATGAAAAACTGAAGCTGGAGAAGTTTATTTTCTTGCTCAAGGTCACACAGTTAGTAAAAGGCAGAACCAGGATTTAAACCATGATGGTCTTAACCAGCATCTCAGTTGGAAGGCATTAGCTTTAAGTAACAATAACTTGAACAAACAAAAAGTCTTTTATTCTCACATCAAGCTATCTGAAGATAGGAGTTTGCTTGCATTGGTTTAGCTGTTCAATAATTCTATTTTATCCTCTGTTGCACTGTCCCCAATGAGTTCGCATTTCATTTTCATGCTTTTTGCTTCATGGTTATAAAATGCATAATGCAGGCCCAGGTATTATTGTGCTCAGGACAGGAAGAAGGGGGAAGATGCAATGCCAGCCATATTTCTCCTTTTTTATCAAGAAATCAAATCTTTCCAAAAAATCCTTTGCTGGATTTTGCTTACAACTCATCAGTGAAAACTGTGTCACAGAGCCACCCCTAGTTGCAAGAAAATCAGGAAAAGTAAGTGTTTAGTGCTCCTAGCCACAGGAGGAAATGGCTGGGGCCTGGGAATGACTCTTTCGTTGGCCAGACAACAGTGTCTGACACATGAATATTATATAATGTTGATGCTGTCAAGGTTAGCACTGGCGGAATTTATATATAAATTTTGAAGGCACTGACTGAGATGGAGAGAGTGAAGGAGAGCATTTCACTTCTCTTGGAAGCTTTAATTCAATTTTCCAGCAGAGGGCTTTGGGGTACTCTTCTCTGCTTTCCTGTCTCCTATTTTTGTAATATTATATCGTCTTTCCTGAACGTGCCACTGGAGTGGATACAGTAGTGTGTATCCTGTTAGGATGTGAAGATGGCAGGAAAGAGGAACAAGAACCTGACCTTTGCTCTAGCTTAGGGTTTAGTCAGAGCAAACATATAGTCAAAAGGGTACAGGACAGTATGATTGGCAGTGCAGATTTCATCTTATCAAAGTTATAAAAAGGAGGTAAGCTTGAATAATCATATATTAGTAATATAATTTAAGTTGGTAAATTTTGAAACAGAGTTATAATTTATTATTTTGTTAACCTCTAATTTAATAATCAGAATAATCTAAAAGACAACACAAAAGTAAAAAGAAGCCCCCAAAACCCAAACTAAAATAAAACCAGAATCAGTGAAGAATGGTTAAAGTAACTTAGGAAATATAAATAAAATGAATAGCTGTTAGTAAAGTTGTAGCTTGTGGTGGTTAATTAATCTAGTTAGGCTCAAATTATTTTGCACTAAGAGTCTCAGTAGGATTTCTGCATTTAGGAAAGGTTAGTATTACAAGGGTAATGGCCATATCTGCTATGGCTGGAAATTTTTATAGATAGGCTATAGCATCATGTGTTTGAGAGGGGTTTAGTGGGGTCATTCATTCATTCATTCATTCAAACAATCACATATTGATGTACAATCTGTGCCGGGGAAAACATCAAGCCCCAGGCTGCGGAAGTCATGGTTCTTATACCCAGGAGCTTGTGGTCTAGGATTTTATGGACCTGTCAGCCTTACCTAAGTGCCAATGCCAATTTGACTATTTGAGTGAATTAACTGGTGAAAATAGGCAGAAATACAAAATGAACAGTTAACAAGAACACTCAAACTATATGTATCTATTAATAGTTTTGTGTGTTCCTGCCATCCGGATAAAATATAGAATTATTTATGTCAACTAAAAATCTGCTCTTCCTTACTGTTTTTAGTAAGAACTCATTACCTAATGCTGTTGAATTTGACAAAAATCTGGGAATTACTCACTCAATTAAAAAATATGGCTTTGCTGGCAGAATAATAATTTATACAAGAACACCCAATAGAATACCTAACACATAATAGGCACATAATTAACAATTTGACAAGTGAGTGCTGCTGAATGAAAGCAAATGAATCACCATTTCTCTGTAGAATATTTTCTAAGAGTTAGTAGGACTTTTATAACTAAATTCTTCCACTTAGAAAAATAGGAGACATTTAAGAAAAGTTAGTTTGTGTTGGTTAATAAGTCTAGTTAGGTTCAGATAACTGTACCTTAATAACTTCTATAGTCATTTTGCTAGCAATGCTTACTTAAAGTGGTACATGAAAGGTTTCTCATGGTGTATTTAAATCCTCTGTTAAACTGACAGATTGTTTTGATGTCCTTTGCACAAAACTACACATGTCATTTCTCGTAAAGAGTGACATGCTAGCTGGCAATTGTTTGCTTGCTGTGAGGTTTTGATAAAAGTGATTTTTTTTTAGCTTGGTATATATTCCTTGACTTTTAGCTTGAAATATTCAGTGTAGTTGTGCTAGCACTTCTTTATTTTTTTTTTATTTTTATTTTTTGAGACAGAGTCTCACTTTGTTGCCCAGGCTAGAGTGAGTGCCGTGGCGTCAGCCTAGCTCACAGCAACCTCAATCTCCTGGGCTCAAGCAATCCTGCTGCCTCAGCCTCCCGAGTAGCTGGGACTACAGGCATGCGCCACCATGCCTGGCTAATTTTTTTTCTATATATATTAGTTGGCCAATTAATTTCTTTCTATTTATAGTAGAGACGGGGTCTCGCTTTTGCTCAGGCTGGTTTCAAACTCCTGAGCTCAAACGATCCACCCGACTCAGCCTCCCAGAGAGCTAGGATTACAGGCATGAGCCACCGCGCCCGGCCTGCACTTCTTTAAATGAGGACTTTAGTGTCCTTACCTTTGAAATCCCCCAAATTTTGAAAGCTCTATGCCAAGATGGGGGATGACCATTAATGTATTTTTCTTCTTAGTATCTATCATTTTCTTCCTTTTCTTTAAATCACAAGCTTATTTTCACACACGTGCTAATTTTAAAAATTGGAATGGGTACCTACTTCAATGGATAAAGAGAAGAAAATCTATTTCTTATAGATGGTATAATTTGATAAGAAATCATTTAACTCTTTGGCTGCTGGATAATTTATAATCATGCTTTATCTACTTAGTTATACATGTTGGAGACACAACTGTGAACAAGTTATGCTCCATGCCCTTAAAGAACTTAACACTTGATATAGAAAAATCATGGTTGGTGCCCCTATAGGAAAAAGCACAAAGTTCCCTGGATGCACAGCAGTAGGGTATGTGAGCCAGTGGGATAGGGGTCAAGGAGACCTTGGGTATCAGTAGGGGCAGCTGCAAAGTAATTTCAGAACTCAAAGAGAAATTTTTTTTACATAATTAAAATCTGTAATATCCTTATATTAAATGAAATTCTAAATATGGAAATAATTTTGAATATGAGAGCTACCCTAAGAGAGTGCTTAAGACTCCGGAGCCAGACTCATAGGTTCACATTCTAACTCTGCCATTTATTAGTTCTAGGGACTTAGGCAACCACTTAACCTCTCTTACGCTGTTTTCCTATTTGTAAAATGGAGATAATGATACTACCTAACTCATAAAGTTGTCATGAGGATTGAAAGAATTAACATTTATAAAAGGCTTAGAACAATTCATAGCATAGCGAGTGCTATGTCAGTGTTTTTGTTAAGTAAATATTGTCATACAAATACAGAAGCATTTAAACATGATTAAGCATTTGCCTCTTACCTGGGATATGACTTATGTTTTCTATACTTTTCTAAGTCAGTGACAATAATTCTGGTACCCTGAAGCACCTGTGAAATGGTCTTGGGAAATGGGTTAAACATTGACTGACTATACTCCTTTATCTAGTTGGGGGATACATTTATGTATATTAGTGTACATGGATATTTTATATACATATATGTATATCAATAATTTTTAATATTTTAAAAGAATGTGAGTAACAAATATAAAAGTATATAGTTTCTCAGAATCTACTGCATTTACGATAATAGAAACAGAAATTATTATGAAGAAGTAAAAGTAATTTGAGTTTTAGTAACCTTAAGTATCAGTTAACTTTTATAATTGTATTTAGAATGTGCTATAAGCATTAATTCAACTGTGATAAAATATGACATAAAGATAAAAAGAATTTCCTTTTCCTTGATTACTAAAGCAGGTTATGGTAATGATAAAAGGGACTTGAATTTTCTTTTATACATTTAACCCTCATGAAAAAGGAATTAGATATTTTTGAAAAGGTGATTCGAGCATTCTAACAAAGAATCTTTCAGTAGTTCCGCTTCAATTATTGCTATGATTTAAATGCCCCTTCCAAAACCCATGCTGAAACTTATTCTCCAATGTGGCAGTGTTGAGAGGTGGGGCCTTTAAGTGGGGCCTTTAAGTGTTGAGAGGTGGGGCCTATCATGAGTGCTCTGCCCTCATGAATTGATTAACCCGCTCCTATATTAACAGATAAATGGGTTAATGGGTTATCATGGGAGGGGAACTGGTGGCTTTATCAGAAGATGAAGAGAGATCTGAGATAGCATGTTAGTATGTTCAGCCCCTCACCATGTGATATCCTATGTCATCTTGGGGACTCTGTACAGACAGTCCCCATCAGCTAGAGGGCCCTCACCAGAGAGCCCCTAGACCTTGGACTTCTCAGCTTTCATAACTGTAAGAAATAAATTCCTTTTAAAATACATTACCAAGTTTCAAGTATTCTGTTACAAGCAACAGAAAACAGACTAATATAGAAGGAAAAGACCAGAATGGCATAGGAGAAGAGTTGTTGCTTCAGAAAGGATTCTTAGCATAACCAATGATGAGGCTCCCAAACACAGTTCCATCCTAGCCCCAGAGCCAGCTACCCTGACTGGGGCATTCCCAGCTCCAGTGAACTTCGCTGCTATGTCAGTGTTCCTTGAAATGGCACTGGTTTGGAACCTGGGACTGGGGATAAGTGAGGTCAGGGGATGCAGGGCTGCTAAATTGCTGAGGTCCTTGGATCTGTTAGAGTTTTTGGGTTTTTGAGCACCACTGCAGACAGTAGTGAGCCAGCAGCTGAGAGGTGCTCCCGATCAGGGAAGTCATGGGGACAAACCTGGCACAGGTATCATTTTAAGGGAGTAAGAGACTGTTGCAAAAGAGCTGCTCCAGTGAAGTGAAGATAGAGAGGGACAATGACGGGCTGTTTGAAGATTAATCATGACTTGGGGTGCATGATCAATTGCAAGTAAAAGAAGTGGAGATATTGAGCCTTTTGGGAGGTTGTTTTAGAAATTCTGGTATGAGAAATGACAGCATAGATTGAATGGCCTACTGAGAATGGAAGAGATATTCTGAAGATCTACCACCAAGGTTAAGAAACTGGAGTGTGTGATCTCCCAAGAGGGGATGTCTAGTAGTTTATTGTGCTATAAGAGAATATACATAGTTAAGACTCATACTTTAAATTGTGATGATTGAAACTATAGAGTCTAAAGATCCTTTCAAGAGAGCATCAAGGACAGAGACAAGAATTAAGCTGTGGGTAAAAGTTCTAAAGAAACAAAGGCCGAAGAAATGCCAGACTCAGGTAAATCCTAAAACCATCAGTGGCTGTTATTGGAAGAAAATCAGGAGAAAGCAGGCCAGCTGCTGTGAGGATGGACTCACTTGCATGAAACAAAAATGTCTTGTTACCATGAGGCTAAAAAGGAGATAAGCTAGTATCGAAATTCATAACTGAAACAATCTTTTCCATTAGCTGTTTATTGCTAGTTTTCTGACTAGAATGTAAGCTCCATGAGAGTAAGTACCACGTCTGTTTTACTCATGGGTATGATGTTCATCAGCTAGGCAAGAAATGGATCACTATTTGTTGAATGAATAAATGAATAAACATTTACACATTCTGATCTTTAGTGGGAGATAAAGACTGCTCAAATCTAAGAACGAAGTTTGCCCAAATCAAGAACAAAATGGAACTGATCTTTATTCAATTTGAATTAACTTAAAATTAAATTTAAATAGCCTCATGTGGCCTGGGGCTACTGTATTGGACAGTGTGGGTGTATAGAATGACTTCATGCGTTAGGAAAACTTGCCTCCTCTAGGCAGATATAACCTGTGCCAGGTCAGTGGCTTTGCCAGGGGCCAGAATCAGAGTGAGGCTTGGGAAAGAAAGAAAAGATTCTCTGCTGGGGCTGTTTTTGTTAATACTTTGCCCAAGGGACCGGAGTCATCTGTCAAGCTCTCATGAAGTCCAGGTCACTTCACCCAGGAAGGAGAAAAGCGAGGTGTTTGTGTCCAAAGTCCCAGTTAGCAGTAAAGTTGAGTTTACTCTCAGGGGCCTTGAGAACATACCTGTTAGGGAACTAGAAGCCTTTATAGGTGACTAGAAAGAATTCAGAATTTAGGGATTTTGGTCATTTTTATTTTTATCACATTAACAATAATTGCATTTGATCATTAAAAGATGGACTAGGCACATAAAAACTCTCAACAAACTCAGATACCCAGCCAGAAATTCACAGTTCTGGAAAAAAACATCTTTGAATATTATACATATAGCAGGTAATAAAAAATATTCATATATAGTTAAATATTCATTAAATTATATAAATACTTATGTGTATCTAATTTAGATTTTGGAATGCTCTACTGTGGTTTTTCTTTTAGCAGATTTACCTGGTTATTTATAGCTTGCTTAGGCAAATATTAGAATTATTCTGATTTCATTGAGCTCCCAGCAGCTGGGCCACAGGAGGAGGAAGGAATTGTTCAGGAGTGTGTTAAATTGGCCTCGTATTTAGAATTCACCCAACAATAATACATATCAGTATCATGTATTGAACTGTGTGTAGCAGCAGATGTTTGGCATGTTTCAGGCTACTTTTGGGAATAGTCTCTATTGAAGAAAGGGAAGTATGCTTTAGATCCATTCACATAATTTATGAGAGTGAATAAGGATTTCTCACAAAGGAAGAATGCTGGACAGACTATTGTATTCAGCAAGATAAAGCGTGCTGTGTGCAAATTCCCAAAATCGGGCAGTATAGCAGAGGACAAAGAGATATTAATACATTCCTGTGAAAGGAGATTAGTCCTCTGAAGAGCAAACAAGCAAGAAAATAGGAAGGAATCTCTTAGGATTTCTTGAATGTTTAATTTACCTCTCCTAGGCTAACTATTTGTTTTCACTATCTTTTTTTTAAATTTCAAACTATTAAGGGGGCACAAATGTTTTAGGTTACATGGATTGCCTTTGTAATGCTTGAGTCCTAGCTGTAGGTGTGCCCATAGCCCAAATAGTGTTCATTGTACCCATTAGGTAGGTTTTTGCCCTTCCCCTCCTACTTCTTTCCCCTGGCTTGATTTTTCACGGGGTTTTACTTCCCTCTGTGCAAATGTGTGCTCATTGGTTAGTTCTAATTTGATAGTGAGTACATGTGGTGTTTGTTTTTCATTCTTGAGATACTTGAGATAGGAGAATGACCTCCAGTTCCATCTAGATTGTTCCAAAAGGTATTAATTCATATTTTTTATGGCTGATAGTACTTTATGGTTTACATATACCATATTTTATTAATCCACTCATAAATTGATGGGTACTTGGGTTGATTCCACATCTTTGCAGTTGTGAATTGTGCTGCAATAAACATTCAAGTGCAGGTGTCTTTTTGATGAAAAGTCTTCTTTTCCTTTGGGTAGATACCCAATAGTGGGATTGCTGGATTGAATGGTAGGTCTACTTTTAATTCTTTGAGGAATCCCTATACTGTTTTCTACAGGGGTTGTACTAATTTGCAGTTCCATCAACTGTGTATAAGTATTCCTTTCTGTCTGCATCCATGTCAGCACCTGTTGTTTTTGGACTTTTTAATGAAAGTCACTCTACCATCTTTATAAGAGAAAATATTTTGCAAGAATTTAATTTACACCATAGGAAAATGTTTGAATATTGGATTTTTGAGGTTTGGAGGGACTTTTAAAAATCATTTAATCCTACCACCTATCTGATGCTTGAATTAGTTTTGCAAAAGTCTTTCCAAAGGTTGTCCAATCAGGGCTTCAACATTTCCAGGAGAGAATGGTCAGTGGCTTCCAAGCTGAGCCATTGCACCCTTAGAGAACTTTGACACTAAGATTCTCTTATGGAGTCTAATTCATCTGTCCTACTTGTAACCATTGGGGTCCAGCATAACACCCCCAATTCTTTTTCTTATTAAAGTTCTTAGGGTATGCGGGCATGCTTATCAGATCTCCAGGTTAATATGCTCATTTACTTTGAGAAGTTCTTGGATTTTATTAAGTCAACTATTTGTACATCTCAGGTCACTTCCAAATGTGCCCAGTTTGTCCATACTTGTAGTGCAGTACTTCAAGGGTGGTCTGGGCTTCACAGAGACAAATGGGACTTTTGCTTCCTTTCATACACATTCTCTCCTCCCTTCTTTTCCCTCCTTCTACTACTCCTAACTCTCTTCTCACTCCTTTTCTTCCCTGCCTCCTTTCCCATTAATACTACACTACATTTATTCATTCATTCAACAAATATTCCATTTACTGTTGATTCACATTAACCTGTGTGTAGACTGAAATCTCTAAGACTTAGTTGTCTGTATTGCTAGTATGCTGCATATTTTCCATTCTGTAAAAAGAACTGTCCTTTTGGACTTAATAACCTCATTTTAAATTCATTTCTATTACTTTTAGATATAGCCCTTGTTTCCAACCTATCAACTTCTCTTTCTAACCCCATTCAGGCATCCAATATGGCCACTCTCCCCCTTACATATTTTATGATGTCCTTGCTATATTCTCATCCATGACATTGTGTAAAATGTTGAAACAAATGGAACTCAGAAAACGATTCTCATGATGCTGGAAATCTAGAACAAGGTTGATGCTGATCCATTAGTTAGCACCCACTGGATATAGCTGTTGAAACTGTTACTCATCCATGCACTCAGCTTCTAAACTCTACTTTACCCACAAAGATAAGTTGGAAGACCTTCTGAAGATCTCTTTGGAGGTGATGTGTACTAGCCCATCTTCATTTTCTATGATCCTAGGGATTATATCAAAGAAGGAAAAGGCATTTGACAATTTTTATTTCCTCCTGAAATTACTGTGTCCTCCTCTCTTTAGCATATTTCTTCTTAGGCAAACAACACCTTTTGATTCCCTAACAGACACGTACGACTGAGAAAAAGATACTGGAAACACATTGAACATTCAGATAATTATTAGAAATGGTAATACATTTTATATGAATACAAAACATAATAACAAGTTGCTTTGACATATTAAATGAAATCCACTACTTTCTAATTAGCAGAATGCTTGAAATAATTGATGGTTTTGTTAAAACAAATCAGAACCTTTGAACCACTGCTAATACTTATTTCTTAAGGTTTTTATTGTACTTCCAAAACATGAAAATATTTAAAATCATTAGCCACACCAATGTTATAAAACTTCAGGTGATTTATACTCATTTTGATCAAAACAGAAAAGGCACACAAAGAATCCCTCAGTAAATATAAAACCCTTATGGCAAGGTGTTTGCTTATGAGTTAGTTGGATACTAGAGTGATGGACAGAATTGAATTTTAAGACCAGTCTTTATCTTCTTATGCGGAAAATGGGGATTGCATTCATTGTGCAACTAAACCTCTTAAGATAGAATCTATAAAAAAGCAAAAAATCTTGTAATCTCCATTTATCATAAAACAAAAATGAATTTCCTATAAAGACATGGTTGCTTTTCCTTCTTACTGAAGTGGACAGATATTCTCTAGGACCAGTGTGACTCTTTCTAAGTTGTTGTTATTCAGGTGACTGATTTTTATATTAAATTATATTCCACATTGTTCAGTCACTTAAATTATGTAACATTTTTATAAAATCTGTGTTGTGTTTTCTTTTTGGAAACAGAAAGCATTTTTTTGTTAAGTTTCATGATATCTTATATTTTCTATTCTGTAATTAGAGACATGAACATTTAAGAACATAATAGTTTTAAAAAGAGTATTATGATAAATCTTTAATAGATGATTATAGAAAGGAATTTAATTTGGGCCAGAACCAAAAGAGATCTCCAAGGTACAAAAATATATTTTTGGAAGTATAAAGTTCATTGATAGTATGTGTGTGTGTTCCTAATACAGTGAAATGATGAAAAAATCATTCATGTATGTTTTTCAACTTTAATTATTATTGTTATGATTTATCACTGTTTGGACCTTGCAGAAATGTCGTTGGCACTCCCTGACATAAACATCTCATGTCTGTTTGTCCATCTAGGTTGAGTCCTAATTAGAAAATTAATAGTTAGTGATCCTACCCATTAAAGGAGGGACTGAATAGTCATGAGATAGGTGAGACTTAAAATGAAATTTTCATAGTTGAATATTTACAAATATAGCTATGATATTATTTCAACATTTCATTAGAGATTTATATTCTTAGAATTTTTAGAAGCTGAAGTGAATATTATTTTATTTTCTTGCTATAATTAACTCATATACATGGGCACTAGAGAGACCATTTATTGAAGTTATTAGAAATTCCCAAGCTCCCCAATAAAACTGTCAAAAGATATTGCCCTGTTCTATGATGCGTTACAGAATGAATGTATTTCCTATGGGTGAGAGCATTAGCATAAAGTTGAGGGTGGGCGCATGCCTTCCCTATCTCCATCCAAGATTCCCAGAGTGACGGGAAATTGCAATTGCCATAAACTTGATGGAACAATCAGATTATACAAAATTAGCTTTCTTTGTTTTGCAACACTTTACAAACTACAATTTAAAAATTAAGATGGAGGCCGGGCGCTGTGGCTCACGCCTGTAATCCTAGCTCTTGGGAGGCCGAGGCGGGCGGATTGCTCAAGGTCAGGAGTTCGAAACCAGCCTGAGCAAGAGTGAGACCCCGTCTCTACTATAAATAGAAAGAAATTAATTGGCCAACTGATATATATATAAAAAATTAGCTGGGCATGGTGGCGCATGCCTGTAGTCCCAGCTACCCGGGAGGCTGAGGCAGAAGGATCACTTGAGCCCAGGAGTTTGAGGTTGCTGTGAGCTAGGCTGACGCCACGGCACTCACTCTAGCCTGGGCAACAAAGCGAGACTCTGTCTCAAAAAAAAAAAAAAAAAAAAAATTAAGATGGAAAATAAAAACCTACTAGGGCTAAGTCCCAGTAATGTGTGTGACCTTCAGCATCTTCACTTTTCCTCAGAATGCAAATCATATTTTGCTGCCATTGAAGGTCTCCCTCAATAATCCTCAAATCTCGAGGTTGGACACTACCGTGGCCCAACACCTTGACACTCACCTTCCTGCTGACTTCACTATACCCTGTTCTGACTGTCTGTGTCAATGGACTGATTTGTTTTCATGATGTGGGTAACTGCTATGCAGCAGGAGAAGACCTCTTCCAAGTGCAGAGGGTGGATGCTATTATACCAAGAGGGAATATTTGTGTTTCATAAGCAGTCTATGGAATTACATAGTATAATATGATATTGAGCTATGTTATTGTTCTGAGAACAGGGCTTCCAATCTACGGGCCCTCTCAGCTTCAAGGCATCTGAACTTTGAATCCTCACTGCAGCTGTCACATTGCTTAAATTAGTGGTTTTTAAATCAGAATTGCACATCACAATAACCTGGGAACCAAGCCCAAATTCACATCCCCACCTACTGTTGTATTTCATTAATTCGAGAATACTCATTTTTTCCCATTTTTTCCATTTCTGAAATCTGCATATGCTTTAGTTAGTTTAATCATTTTTTAAAATAAATTTTATTGTGTATATTTGAGGTTTACAACATGTAATTAGAACACATATAGATAGTAAAATGGTTACTATAGTGAAGAAAATTAACATATCATCTCATATAGTTTTTTGTGACAAGAGCAGCTAAAAGTTACTTATTTAACAAAAATCCCTGATACAATACAATTTTATTAACTACAGATTGAATATCTCTTATCTGAAATGCTTGGGACCAGAACTGTTTTGGATTTTGAAATTTTTCAGATTTTGGAATATTTGCATATAAATAATGAGATATATTAGGGATGGGATCCAAGTCTAAACATGAACTACATTTATGTTTCATTATACCTTGTATAGGTAGCCTGAAGATAATTTCATACAATATTTTTAATAATTTTGTGCACGAAACAAAGTTTGTGTACATTGAATCATCAGAAAGCAAAGGTATCACACTATCTCAGCCACCCACGTGATATCATGTTTGTGCTCAGAAAGCTTCAGAGATTTTGGAACATTTTTGATTTTGGATTAGAGATGCTCAACCTATGTAGTTCTCATGTTGCACATTAGATTTCTGGACTTGTGCATCCTACATAACTACTACTTTGTATCCTTTAACCTACACCTCCCTGTTTCCTCTCCCCCACCTGGCTTTGGTAACTATTTTTTTGATTCTCTATCTCTGTATATTTGATGCTTTTTTTTCTTTAGATTCCACATAGAAGTGAGATCATGTAATATTTTTCTTTCTGCATCTTGCTAATTTTACTTAGCATGATCATGGTTTAATTGCAGTATGCACTAATTCTTTCTTAGTGGAATATAAAATAATGGTGCATCTTACAATCAGTGGCATCTTAGAATCAATGAATATCTATTACATCAGAATCTCTGAGGGGGAGGGTGGCTCATTGTGTGAATTTTACTAACTCACTCCAGGTGAGTCTGATGCATACCATTGGTTATGAATATGTCAAACTAGATCTTGACATATTTCTCCAATTAACAATAAGAATAAACTGATCACTGCCATTCATTGATTTCTCCCTTGCCAGGAAATGGGCTAAGTACTTTCCATACTTTTATCTCATTTAATTCTCACAATAAACCTATTGGATAGGTATTATTATCAACACTATATGATTAAAAAACTGAGGCTTAGAGAGATGAAGTAACCTGTCTGAGAACATGTACATTTTGGTGGAAGAGCAAGGGTATGAACCTAGGTGGGTTTGACTCCAGAGCTCTAAGCGCTGTGTCATATAGCAATGGCTCTTAAAATGTGCTTCACAAACCAGCAGCTTCAGCATTCACTGAGGGCATGTTAGAAATGCAAACATTAGGGCCCTACTGCAGACCTAAGGAATGAGAAACTCTGAGAGTGGACCTCAGCAATGTGTTTTAACACGGTTTCCGGGTGATTCTGTGCATCCTAAAGTTTGAGGACCACTGTTGTATAGCACATGAGGCTCCTACAACAGGAATAGGAAGTATGGCTAATAAAGATAGGACCTAATAAAGTTTATTGGATAGCTGGCTCATGTTGTAATCTTAAGATAATGCCATATTTGCAAGGTTGACTAAGCTTTTAGTTGCTTAATAACAAATAAAATTGCATTGCTCAAATGTGCTTTAATTATAGTTCCCAGTAGGCAGAACTATGGTAACGAAATATACTAAGCTCTAATGTTTTTTGCATAATGAGCATAGTCAAAGCATTTAGCACGAATGGATTACAATTCCCCATACTAGATGGGGAAGCTTCAGAAGGACCACATACCTTTCTTTGGTCTGACATCCTCTTGTCCTCAGTCTTAGTCTAATCCTATTATTGCCTTTCTTTAAAAGTGCAAAATACAGTATCTTTGTTTCTAAGAGGAAAGGATGAGCTGACAAGGTCCCTCCTTGTATTATCCTAAGTTGATAGATTGGTTATATCTATCATTTGTAATGCAGATAGAAATAAACAGTTTCTGAACAAAAGCTAATTAAAGAATTTAGTTAAAAACACAAAGAACCTGCTTGCTTAGTAAAAAAAAAAAAAAGATTGACATTAAGGAATTAAGCATCCCCAAGGATAAATAAATTTGATTCCAAGAAGAAAAGGCAGTTTAAAAAATAATATACCAAAGTGACAAAGTGCAGAGATGCCTGGTGAATATGATTATGTCTACCCAACATCAGTACAACTATTTGAAAAGCACAACATTCAAATAGTAATTTTTTTGCTCTGCATGATGCAAAATAAGCAATTTGATTTTTCTTTTTTTTTACTAAATGGACTGGTTCTTGAATACATTATGTGACCCACAGTACTGCATTATCCACGGCATTTCCCAGATGACGGAACTAAGTAGATATCTTATTGTTGTTTTTTTTCCCTAGTAGATATGTATGGGGATGAAGATAGTGATAATTGGAAAAGGGGAGAAAGCATAGCATTTGGAAATTGGGAGTGGATATTTTAGAAACATGAGCCTCTTCAGCCTAGAGACCTGGTATTCAGTTACAGTGACATGCAGACTATGTCTCTACCTCTGCTGGCTTGTGTACACTTATTAATACAGATAGGTATCATATAAGGCAAAGGTGCTCAGGGCCTTGTTGCAGATCCTGAAATGCTTCCCTTTGGATACCTCTTCCTAACGTTTCTCTGATGTGTGGCTTTAATCTTGAAATGTTACTAGATTTATACTTCAGAGCTCTTTCCTCTTGGGTCTTTCTGCCTTGAATGAATCTTTGCATTTTTGCCCTACATACCCTGATCCTATTGCTGCCTGCGCCCCTGCCCAGCTTGGATCTCAGAATTGGGAGCCCAAAACACCTGTCCAAACCTTGAATCTTGCTTATGACCTCCAGTTTGACCAACCTCTCGTAAATGAACATTAGCCATCCTCATAGACTTATTGAGGAGAGCATTGTAGTGTACTGGTTAAGTGCATTCATTAAGACTGGCCTATAATGGAGGCCCTATCAACAATTCAGTAGTTATGAGATCTGGTGTAACCCTTTGGGCCTAAATTTTCTCATCCTTACCTAATGGATGAAATGCTGATGAGAGTAAAATAGGATAATATGTTTTAAGAGTTAGCAAAGTTGAATACATAGATAAGAGTTCAATATGTGCTTACCATTATTATTTTTTCCCCCTATTCTTTGTTAGGTTAGTTTTTTTTTTTTAGCATTGTTACCACCCAGTCCCTGTATATACAAACTGGCCCCTAGCCATAATCTATATCTTGTTGGTTAATCTTTTCTTAAATTAAGTTTTTTAATAAGTACAAATTGTATACATTTATGATATACAACATGATGTTATGATATATGTACAGGCATAACTCATTTGATTGCATTTTGCTTTATTACTCTTGAAGATACTGGTTTTTCACAAATGGAAGGTTTGTGGCAGCCCTGTGTTGAGCAATTCTACTGGTGCCATTTTTCTATTATTAATAATAACATCATGCTTTCACTGCATATCTCAGTGTCACACTTTGGTAATTCTCACAATATTTCGAACTTTTGTTATATCTGTTATGGTTATCTATGATCAGTGATCTTTGATGTTACTATTGTTTGGGGGAACAATGAATCAAGCCCATATAAGAAAGTGACCTTAATCCATACATGTTGTGTATGTTCTGACTATTCCACTAACTGGTTATTCCCTTGTCTCTCTTCCTCTCCTTAGGCCTTCCTTCCTCCTTGTTGTGTCCCTGAGATACAGTAATATTGAAATTAGGCCAAATAAAAACCCTACTATTACCTCTAAGTGTTCAAGTGAAAGTAAGAGTTTCACATTTTTCACTTTAAGTCAAAAGGTAGAAATGATGAAGCTTAGTGAGGAAGACATGTCAAAAGCTGAGCTAGGGTGAAAGCTAGGACTCTTGTGACAAACAGTTAGCCAAATTGTGAATGCAAAGGAAAAGGTCTTGAGAGAAATTAAAAGTGCTACTCCAATGAAGAGTGATAAGAAAGCAAAACAGCCTTATTGCTGAAATACATGGATAAAGTTTTAGTGGTCTAGATAGAAGATCAAACTAGCTACAACACTCCCTTAAGCCAAAGCTTAATCCAGAGCAAGACCCCAACTCTGTTCAATTCTATGAAGGCTGAGAGAGTTAAGGAACCTGCAGAAGAAAAGTTTGAAGCTAGCAGAGGTTGGTTCATGAGTTTTAAGGAAAGAAGTCATCTCTGTAATATAAAAAAGTGTAAAGTGAAGTAACAAGTGGTAATATAGAAATATCCTGTGGAAGTTATCCTCATGATACTTTTTAAGGGCCCTAAATCTACTGTGCCTGTGCTGTATTAGAGGAACAGCAAAGCCTATATGACAGCACATCTATTTACAGCATGGTTTACTGAATATTTTATTTATTTATATTTTATTTCAGCATATTACGGGGTTACATATGTTTAGGTTACATATATTGCCTTAGCCCCACCACAATCAGAGCTTCAAGCATGTCCATGCCACAGATAGTGGGCACTGCACCCATTAGGTGTGAATATACTCATCTCCTTCTCCCTCCCCTTACCTGCCCCAACACCTGAGGAATGTTGCTACTATGTGTGCCCATAAGCATTGATCAGGTAATACCAATTTGATGGTGAAAATGTGGTGCTTGGTTTTCCATTCTGAAGCCCATTTCCACTTAGTAGAATGGGCTCCAGCTCTATCCAGGATAATATAAGAGGTGTTAGATGACCATTGCTTTTTCATGGCTGAGTAGAACTCCATGGCATCCATATACCACATTTTATTAATCTACTCATGGATTGATGGGCACTTGGGTTGTTTTCACATCTTTGCAATTGTGAATTGTGCCAAGGAAACTATCACAAGAGCAAACAGACAACCTACAAAATGGGAGAAAATATTTACTGAATATTTTAAACTCATTGTTGAGACCTACTTCCAGATAAAAAGATTCTTTACAAAATTTTACTGATCATTGGCAGTGCACCTAGCCTCCCAAGAGATCAGATAGAGATGTACAAGGAAATAAATTCTGCTTTCATGCCTGCTAATACAACATCCATTCTTCAGCCCATAGATCAAAGAGTAATTTCAACTTTCAAATTGTATTATGTCAGAAATACATTTTGAAAGGTTATAGCTGCCATAGACAGTGATTCTTTTGATAGATCCGGGAAGAGTACATTGAAAACCTTCTGGAAAGGATTCACTGTTCTATATACCATTAAGAACATTCATTATTCATAGGAAGAGATCAAAATATTCTTGAAAGAAGTTGATTTTACCCCTCATGGATGACTTTGAAGGGTTCAGGATTTCTGTGGTGGAAGTAACTGCAGATGTGGTGGAAATAGCAAGAGAACTAGAATTAGAAGTGGAGCCTGAAGATGCATTTGAATTGCTGCAATCTCATAAAACTTGAACAAATGAGGAGTTGCTTCTTATGGAATGAGCAAAGAAAGTTTTTTCCTAAAATAGAATCTACTTCTAGTGAAGATGCTGTGAACATTGTTGAAATAACAATGAATTTAGAAAATTACATAAATGTAGTTGATAAAGCAATAGCAGGGTTGGAGAGGATTGATTTCAATTTTGAAGGACATTCTACTTTGGATACAATACTATCAAATAGCATCACATGCTACAGAAAAATCTTTTGTGAAAAAGAAGAGTAAACTGATGTGATAAATGTCACTGTTATCTTATTTTAACAAATGGCCACAGGCACAGCCAACCATCAGCAACCACCACCCTTATGAGTCAGCAGCCTTCAACACTGAGACAAGACCCTCTACCAGCAAAAAGATTATGACTTTTGGAGGTTCAGATAATCATTAGTACTTTTTAATTAAGGTATGTACATTGCTTTTTTAGGTATAGTGTTATTGCACACTTAATAGATGATGGTACAGTATAAACAGAAATTTTATATTCACTGGGAAAATGAAAAAAACCACGTGACTTGCTTTATTGTAGTGGTATAAAACCTGCCTGCAATATCTCTGAGGTATGCCTGTATACATTGTGGAATGGCTAAATCAAGTATTTAGCATATACACTACCTCACATACTTATCATTTTCCTGTTGACTAGTCTTGACTACCTCCCACAATCATCAATATCCTGCCATTGACAAGGCCAACACAAATTAGTATGAATTAAACATTTTTTTTTTCTATTTCAGCATCTTATAGGGGGCACAAATGTTTAGGTTACATATATTTCCTTTGCTCTATCTGAGTCAGAGCTTCAAGTGTGTCCATCCCCCAGATGGTGCTCATTAAACAATTTCTTTAGAGAAGTTTAGTGTTATTCACTAAAGCTCATCAGCATTGAGTCATGGAATCAAATGGTTTCTTCAATATGTGCAATAAGAAAAAGTCTTTAGGATTTTTTCACTTAAAATTCTGTGAGAATCAATGTCAGAGAAACTGTAACAAAGTTGAATTCATAGTTCTGGCTTCCTGGGTTGAGTAAATAGTAGAGCTCAAGGAAACTAAAGCTTAACCATTTAATGCTTCGGCTTGCCAACTGGTTAATTAGGGCAACTCTACAGATATAATCATAGGTTTTGGTTTCAGAGCTTGGCCTTGCAGCAGCAGTCCACCAATCTAAGCAAATTGTCATTTTTACCATGAAGATGCAGAGGAAGAGCCAAAGTGGTAAAGGATTTGGGAGTCTTTGTGATTAAAACTTGACAGAGTTCAAGGATTAGATAATCCTTGACAGAGTTCAAGGATTAGATAATGATTGACATGATTTATTGACCATGATTTAATGACCTCACAATTTCTTTTTTCATTTTTAGAGCATTTACATATTTCTGAGTTGTCTAATACATAAATCTTAGACAATGGCATTATAACATGATGATGATACAATGGTAAACTCATATATTACATGTAATGGATACCAAAGTGGTAGTTTCTCCAAGTCCAATATATGTCAATAAGACATTTTCATAAACTGAAGTCATAAATCACTTTTATAGCTGCATATGTACCCTGTACATTTATAGATGCACATTTAACTCTGCGTGAATATTTATATAGTCACACACATGAATTGGGATTTATTATTAGTGCTGAATATAGAATTATAAAGTCATGGAGGCTTAAGGCAGTTTCCTCAAAACCTACTTTCACTTGATTATGACTTATTAGTTTAAACTTAACCAGTTGTACATTAATAGGACTTTTCTCTTTGAAGAGAGGACTATTATACTCAAAGCTTATTGGGACTCTATATGAATTTTGGATCTATTTAAGACTTGACAAATTAGAGTAAAGAAATTGCATATGAAGGTTGCTTTCTGCTTTTGTGACTAAACATTTCAAACTGCTTTTGAAGAAGCATTTGCATTTGGGGGCAAAAGGAAGAGATGATTTTCTAATGAAAGACAAAAATGAAGAAACAAGGTCCAGGTAATACATCTGAAAGTGCTGTTTTATTTTTTCCCTGAAGAGGGTAGATTTAAGAGGTTTGCAAATAATCTGAACTTGGTTCTTATTTTGGCAAAGATTACAGTTATTCATATTCATTGAACTTTACAGAAATATAGTCTGGGTTATTTTCTCTTTGAAGGACTAATATCCAGAATCTATAAGGCACTGAAACAAATTAAGAAAAAAACACAAATAACTCCATTAAAAAGGAGGCAAAATACATGAACAGACATTTTTCAAAAGAAGATATACAAATGGCCAAAAACATATGAAAAAGTGTTTAACATCACTAATCATTAGAGAAATGCAAATTAAAACCACTATGAGATACCACTTTACCCCTGTCAGAATAGCCTTTAATAAAAAAGTAAAAAACAAAAAATAGACATTGGTATGAACGTGGTGAAAAGGAAATGTTTACACATTGTTGGTGGGAATGTAAATTATGACAACCTCTATGGAAAACAGTGTGGAGATTCCACAAAGAACTAAAAGACCTACTCTTCTATCCATCAATCTTACTATTAGGAATCTAATCAAAAGAAAAGCAATCATTATATTAAAAAGACACCTGCACTGGTATGTTTATCACAGTACAATTCACAATTGCAAAGATATGGAATCAACCTAAGTGCCCATCAACTGATGAGTGGCTAAAGAAAATGTGTATACACACACATGCACATGTGCGCAGAGCTGTCTAGAAAGTATCCAGCCATTGTTAATATAATGAGAATGGTTACATGGCTGGATACTTTTTGGACCACAGGGAGTAATACTCAGCCATAAAGAATGAAATAATGTTTTTTTTTTTTGCAACAACTTGGTTGGAACTGGAGGCCATTATCCTAAGAGAAGTATCTCAGGAACAGAAAAACAAGTACTGCATGTTCTTACTACACAATGAATAGACATGGTCATACAGAGTGGTATAATGGACAATGGAAACTCAGAAGTGGGGAGGGTGTCAAGGGAATGAAAAATGACCTTTTGGGTGCAAAGTATACTATTCAGGTGATGAGTACACTAAAAGCCCTGACGTCACCACTGTACATTCATCCATGTAACAAAAAACCATTCGTACTTCCTAAATCTATTGAAATAAATTTAGAAATATATGTTTATATATAGCTTTGCTGATGTGAGTCATAGGAGGAAGGCTTAATAATTCAGTGGTATCTCTGAACTGATATTAACAAAATAAAAAGTAGAATCCCATCCTCTATTGCTGCTGAATGGATTCTAAATGAGTTTAAGTCAAATTTATAAGTTTATCCAAGTTGTCCCTGGCCTAACCATACATTTGACTAAGTCCAGTTAGAGTAATCTTCACATGGTATATAAGGGGGGAAAGGTCTAACACACACACGCACACACACACACACACACACACACACACACACACACACACAGTGAATAAACCAGGCGATGCCAACAACTACCAGAAACACATCTGTCACCCATGACCCTGGTACAGGGTATCCTATGGTCCAGGCATTTTGTCTCTCAGGATGAGTGGGTCTAACAACAGACACAGTGTGAGGGAGTCTCATGGAACAAGGCTCCTGTAAATCCTTAGAGAAGGTAGAACTGGGCTTAAGGGTGACATCAAAATATTACAACACAAACAACACAAACTGAGTAGGACCCATCTGAACCATAGATGCTTCACCACCCCCCTGTTCCTTCCTCCCCCATGACTCTTGTCCTTCAGAGTAGACCAGAATCATACTAGTCCATCTCTTCCAAAGACAATTCTATTTTTCATTGACTTATTTTTTCTGAAGCTCTATGAAGAGCCTTGGTTAGCAAATTATTATTTTTGTTGGCCCAATTGCTTTGTTTTATTAAGAAGTCAAGTTTGGGAAATAAAAAAATTTCTAGCTGGGTCATGCTGACCATTACAGCAATATCTCCAATTGTTTTGCTATTAGAACAAAATATGTTCACTCCTTAAAACCTAAGTATAGGCCGGGCGCTGTGGCTCACGCCTGTAATCCTAGCTCTTGGGAGGCCGAGGCGGGCGGATTGCTCAAGGTCAGGAGTTCAAAACCAGCCTGAGCAAGAGCAAGACCCCGTCTCTACTATAAATAGAAAGAAATTAATTGGCCAACTGATATATATATATATAAAAAAAAAAATTAGCCGGGCATGGTGGCGCATGCCTGTAGTCCCAGCTACTCGGGAGGCTGAGGCAGAAGGATCACTCGAGCCCAGGAGTTTGAGGTTGCTGTGAGCTAGGCTGACGCCACGGCACTCACTCTAGCCTGGGCAACAAAGCGAGACTCTGTCTCAAAAAAAAAAAAAAAAAAAAAAAAACCTAAGTATAGAAATCATGATATATATATTTCTCTCTTTAACAGGCAGATAATCATGGTATTATTCTGTAGGAAAATTCCCAATGTGCAAGCTGATGCCTGCTATCGTTTTCCTACTATTGTGAGATAATCACCAATAACTTTAAGAAATATCTGTATAGTAACAAACTATAGAAATGATCCCTGAAAGAGAACAAACGGACAACCTACAGAATGGGAGAAAATATTCACATGTTATGCAACCAATAAAGGGCTGATAACTAGAATCTATATAGAACTCAGGAAAATCAGCAAGAAAAAATCAAACAACCCTATCAAAAAGTGGACAAAGGAGATGAACAGATACTTTTCAAAAGAAGACAGACTAATGGCCAAAAGACATATGAAAAAATGCTCATCTCTAATCATTAGGGAAATGCAAAGCAAAACCACAATGAGATATCACTTACTCCCAGTGAGAATGGCCTTTATCAAAAAGTCCGAAAACAATAACTGTTGGTGTGGATGTGAAGAGATAGGAATACTCATATGCGGCTGGTGGGACTCCAACCAGCAACTCAGTCCAGAGGGACTACAACCTCTGTGGGAAGTAATACAGAGATACCTCAAAGAGCTACAAGTAGAACTACCATTTGATACAGCAATCCCATTACAGGGCATCTACCCAAAAGAACAAAAGACATTGTATTAAAAAGAGATCTGTACCAGAATGTTTATAGCAGCACAATTCACAATTGCCAAGATGTGGAAACAACCCAAATGCCCATCAATCCACGAGTGGACTAATAATATGTGGTATATGGATACCATGGAGTTCTACTCAGCCACAAAACAAACAAATAAACAAACAAAAACAATGGTGATCTAGCACCTCTTGTATTATCCTGGATAGAGCTGGAGACCATTCTACTGAGTGAAGTATCACAAGAATGGAAAAATAAGCACCACATGTACTCACCATCAAATTGGTATTAACTGATCAACACTTAAGTGTACATATAGAAGCAACATTCATTGGATGTTGGGCAGATGGGAGGGAGGAGGAGGGGATGAGTATATACACACCTAATGTGTGGAGTGTGCACTGCCTGTGGGATGGGCATGCTTGAAGCTCTGACTGGAGTGGGGCAAAGGCAATATACATAACCTAAGCATTTGTATCCCCATAGTATGCTGAAATTAAAAAATAATTAAGAAAAGAAATCTCTGTACAACTTAGTGCATAAATCCTTTATTTTTATGGAAATATATTTTGGCTCTTTGCTTTTATGAAGTGCTATTTTCTTTGTTTTCATGTAACTTGAATGATATTTTTGAGTATTTACTACATGCTGCACATTGTGCTAGGGACTGGAGAGAGGAAGGTGAAAGGACATGAACTTACCTTTAAGTAAATCTTGCAAGAAAAAAACATCAGTTTTTAAATTTGTTTTTATACATAAGTGTAATGAGAAGCTAATAACACTTATTTCGAATTGCCAATATCTATAGTGCACCAGATGACATGGAGGGTGGCTCAGTGGGAGGCTAGTAGAAGGAGAAGACTTCACGGAGGAAGAGCATCCTGAATTCAATTTTGAGAAAATAAGGGAATAAGGACATATTAGCCAGAAAAAAATGCTTAAGGCAGAGATAGTGTGGGATGTGTAGTCTTATTGTGCAACATTGGTCAATAATAATTTTATATTTATTATATATTGAAATGATAATATTTTAGGTATTTTGAGTCAAATCAAAATAAATTTGATTAGCTTAAATTTTCAATTAATAATAAAGATTTTAATTTAATCTGTTTCTTTTTACTTTTTAAAAATGTGCTTACTAGAAAATTTAAAATTACATATGTGACTTGCATTAGATTTCTATTCAGAAAATCTGATCTAGATAAGTTTTTAAATGGAGGAGGAGGAGATGTTTAATTAACAGGATAAATGCCTAATAAATGCCTTCTGACAAATTGATAGTGTCCATATTTTGTATAATACTTGGTACAAATGATTCTTTCTCTAGCCATCTATAGTTAAAATAATTCAGATTCAATTAATAGTTGTTGATTCCACGAGTTGTGGAAATTACTGTGCTAAGGAGAAAAAATATGGAGATACCTCAAACAGCTAGATATAGAAATACCATTCGATCCAGCAATAGCATTGTTGGGCATCTACCCCAAAGAGCATAAGACATTCTACTATAAAGGCCTCTGCACCCGAATGTTTATGGCAGCCCAATTCACTATTGCAAGATCATGGAAACAACTCAAGTGTCCATCAATTCACGAGTGGATGACTAAAATTTGGTATGTGCTCACAATGGAATACTATTCAATTCTAAGAAATGACAGTGAGTTAGCACCATTTATGCTATCCTGCATTAAGCTTAACCCCGTTATCTAAAGTGAGGTGACACAAGATCAAGAAAACGGGCTCCACATTTACTCGCCATCAAATTGGTACTGACTGATTAAAACTATGATGCTCAAATGGGGATAGTGCCCACTAGGGTTTGGGAGAGGGGGAGATACACATCTTAGGGTTGTGGTGAGCATAATGGGAGAGGGGAGGGAATACATCTAACCCTTCCAAGGGAAAGGCTAAGATATACAATGTAACCCAAAGGTCAAAAAAAAAAAAAGGGAAAAAACAAACAAACAAACAAACAACCTTTTATCGGGTGGTGGGCAAATGGGAGGGAGGAGGAGGGGAAGAATTTACACATACAAAATAGGTGCGATGCGCACCACCTGAGGGTAGGACACTCTTGATGTTTTGGTAAGGTGGGGAGTGCGGGGGGGAGGAATGGCAGGGGCAATATATGTAATCCTAACAATATTTGTACCCCCATAATATGAAAAAATAAAAAATAAAATAAATAAAAAATAAAAAAAAATAAAAAATGAAAATTAATGCTTATGATCTTACCAGAAATACAAACCAGTGATTGTGTGGTATCATATATGTAAAAATGAAATAGCAAATACTACGGGAAATGAATAGTCACTCAATGGTGACTGAAATAAGGAGGACTTGAGAATTGAGTGTTATTTTTGTTATTATAGTCGCATGATTGCACAAGTAAAGGTATCCTTCCTAAATTAGAGTCTATCCTGTCTTTAAAAACAAACAAACCCCAGCAAATTATTTGGCTTGCGTGTGGAAGAGGAAAATAAGTCCATTGATAGAAGCACAGGTAACACATATGTGTGTTTACAAAGGTTGGAAAGTGATGTATGGGAAGAAGAGTTAAGGTCAAAGATGCCAAAGTATTCACAAGTAGGGAGGTGACTGTAGGACTGAAGACTTCAGAGAATGTAACTGTCTTGAATACTGAGCACAATACTTAGTTTTTTGTTTTTTTTTTCTGAGTGAACAGAAAATATTTATTAGTGAATTTCATTATGGATACAAGCTTCAGGTAGTGATGCAGCAAAAATCTTATTAATTTTTATTTCTTAAACAAAGAATTATTTAGGCCAAAAGAAATTCTGTGTATCTTAAAAATATACATACATACATTCGTATTATGATTATAGAGTTTAAATATTAAAACCCAGTGGTAGGGGCCAACACTGGACTACATACTGTGCTAGGACAAATAACCCCTGAATCTCTACATCCTTTGGGCCCTGCCAACATCTTCCCACATTCAATCAGGGGACTGCAGCATTGTAATACTAGCTAGGGCCTTTAGTGTGGTTGTGTCACCAGCACTGGAGCCCAAACATTTGTACCCCCATAATATGCTGAAATAAAATAATAAAAAAAGAAAGAAAAGGAAAACTTAAAAACATAATACAAAGTTAAATCGAAAATATTATGTATCATTTTCTAATGAAAACAATTAAAATGGTATATTTAAAAATACACATATATACATATGTGCATATACACATCTATTTAAAGTTTTACAAAGAAAATTCCAGTCTATATGGTTTTACTTTTGAATTTTGCCCAACTTTCAAGGTAAAAATAAAGTTAATTTTACACAAAATCTTTCTTTCTTTTTTTTTTTATTTTATTTCGGCATATTATGGGGGTACAGATTTTAAGGTTTCAACAAATGCCCTTCCTCCTCTCCCCCCACAAGTCTGAGTCTCCAGCATGACCATCCCTCAGATGGTGCGCATAATACTTAGTTTTAAAGGAGAGTGCACAGGAACAATCTGACCTATAGGGCAAACTGCTGGGCAGAGCAAATATGTGGGTGGTAGTAGTAAAACATTTACTGCAGCCTCAGCTGATTAGGTTATCATGGTGGGCAACATTTGCTCTAACCACAGGTATTCAAAGAAAACGATGTTAAGTGTTTTGAGCATGCTCTTATTGAAGGGGATTGGTTAAAATTGGAAATTGCTAACTGTGAGTTATTAAGAGACACAGTATTCATAAATCAATTAAGGTGCATTATATTCTATTCCATTACCAGTATTCATTTAAACATAAACTACTGTATGTTCTACTCACAGTAGTACAAATCAAAAGTTACGGTACTTTATTATACAGTGTTTGACTTTTGTTGAAATAAAATGAAATACTTTTCTGATCAGCTTGAAGGGAAACAAGTTTGTATTCAACAAATTCATGGTGTTATAATCTTATTTTTGCTTTGCTTCTCACATCTTGACTATATGAAGTAGCCTGGGGCTGTTGGGAAAAACTGGGCTTTGGCATCTGAGTAGACCTGGTTTGAATATTGTCTCTATCACTCACTGTGTTTGACCTTGGCCAAGTCATGAAATCTACCTAAACCTCAATTTGCTTGGCCCTTGCAGGACTGTTTAGGGGAAGAGATGTTAAATGTATTGTTTACCCCATAGTATCCATAAATGTTGTTGTTGTTATGAGGTTGAAAAGCATTCTAAGCAAGGCAGTTTTTGTGTAATAAAAACTTGTAATTAAAGTGAGTATTTTATATATAAACAATATTACTACTACTTCTAGTTTCCAGGGTCTGGAAGAAGGGGAGGATTGTGATAGGGAAGAAGGATTGGGGAAGGGAGAGAGGTGATGCCCTTGGCATCATCAAACAAAGCTGCCCCATATCTAGCTGGGGAGGTTAATGCTTCTCTATAGTGGATGCAGAGCAATACTGAGAAGCAGAACAGGTGATTGAGCAGGTGTAACAAGAACTTTCTTCCTCTGACTGGGGAACAGGGCTCATCTGTGCCTGACCAGAAGATGTCCAAGCAAAAAGGTGTGGAGAAGTAAGCATTTCTTTCTCTCCTCCCCCAAGCCTTGTGATGGGAACAAGTGTTTTTCTTTTTCCTTTTTTTTTTCACTCTCCTAAGACTCTACTCTTGTGCTGCCCGATAGATAGTTTGTGAACAGAGTATGTACAAAGCATCGATCCTTGGGGGTTGCTGCATCTGAGACATGTTGGAGAGCACCTGCTTTGTGGTATTCAGAGGCAGGGGGAGAGCCAGCACCAGCCTGCTCAACCAGGGCCTGGCACGTAGTAGGGATGCTGTAACTGTTGATAGGATTCATATGAATGCATACATCCCACAGTTTACAGGCCCTGTAAGTATCTGGACCATAAACATTTCAAGCTTTATTCTAGACAAATGAGAATCTTGATATATTCCCTTACACATGGTGATTGTATAAGAGAGGTAAAGAGAATGGAAATCAATGATAAATTAAGCAAAGGGTATTAACTCCAAAAGACAAGTCCTTTAAATGCCTCTCAAAATTCTGCATTTGCTTGTTTAACAAAACACTTTGATCAATGAAATGCAGTAGGTGAGGAGCTTCACACTTAGCAATTCTTTCTCCAAAGCCTATTTAGAGTGAACCAGAAAATCTTTTACTTTTTTTTCTGAGCTTAACCTTTTTACATAGAGAAAGGATTTCTGTTATCTTCACTTAAAGTAAGACTTAGATAACTAAGATCAATTGAGTTTTGAAAGCTATACACTTTGTCCTTTAGCTATGATAATATGGTCAGAGCTGTCTTTATGAAAATGAGGAAAGAGAATTGTTTGATGTATGAATATTTGCAAGAGCAGAACTGACTCCAGTTCTGGGCATTACATTTGTTTATGTGTCAGTCATACATAATGATGAAGGAGAGGTATCTCCTGGAGGTGGGAATGTTCTTTGCTGAATTTTAAGTATTACTAAACCATTTAGCAAGGGGATTTGGGATGTCACTTAATTCATATAGAAAGTGGGAGTAGCAAGAAAACAAAATTAAATGGCCCTATTTTCAAAATAGGAATAGTCTGGAGTTAAAAAATTCATCTGCTTGAAAATGGCATAGTCCAATGCCATTCACGTATTTGGATTCAGTTCCTTTTTCACATGTATCTGAGAAATAGTATGCAAAAATAATTTTTATGTATCTAGAACAAAGCCAAATCTAGGTCCCAGTCTAAAACTTCAATATTATTTTGTTGGATCTGCCCAAAATAAAGTTGATTGCTTCTCCTTTTCCCCTGACAGTATCTCATGTGAACATATGACTTTATACATTATAAATTAAGTTTTTTAATTCTAAACCAACATTCTAAGAATAGTATAGTCTTTGGGCCATGGTGTTAATTTATTAAGTTTTTTCATTCTTGTTATAATAATCAACATTTTCTACCTTTCGATAACTAAAACTGTTTTTCTGTTTTCAGCATTTTTTCAAAAAGCCAAGACATCAGTTTTTAGGGGGAGTATTTTTTATCCTGGATCTTTGAAGAAGTATGAATGACATAGAATTGCATTAGTATTAATAAGTGATCTTCATTTATAAAGACTTCTGCTAATTGTGACATTACCTGAATTTATTTTGATGACAAAGATGACATATATTTGCAGCAGATATCTTTTCCCCCTCACCACCAGTTGCCAGCACCTTGTCAGAGTAGAAAAATTGGAAGATTGATTGGTGTCCTTTTCTTTTTCATTGATTTACCTGGGTTTCTGGCTGGCTGATGAATGTGTAGCGTCAGGTACTATGGATTATGTGTGTGAGAAGAAAAAATAAAGAGCTCAATACTAAAAATAATAAAGAATATTACTTGTTAATGCTTACAATTTGGTGAGCATTGTGGTAGGTACTTCATACACATTATCTTTTTTAATTTGTATAACAACTGGATCTTATAGATGAGGAGGCTGAGTTTAGAGAGGATAATTAATTTATTCAATGCCATACAGCTAATAGGTTTATCTGACTTCAGAACCTAGAGCAGATGGCTTCTGATCAAATTATGACTTACAATCAAATTAAATTCAAGATAATTGAGCCAACCATTTTAATACACATCATGAAGGATGCAAAGACCACAAAGAATTTAGAATCCTTTAAAGAAAAAAAACACATGCATACAAATAATTAAGTAATAATTGTAAGCAAGCTTTACAGGTAAGGTTTAGGTTTTCCCCTTGCAGGAAGCCCCTTTTGCTTGAAATCTCTGAATCTTTCAATCCCAGAACATATACATTTTCCCTACAAAATTTCATTGGTTCATGCTGAATATAATGAAGATATAACTTTCTATGACTTTCTCCCAATCCCATTATGTTAGCAAGGAATCAAAATTAGCAAGGAATCAAAATTCCTCTAGCAAGGAATCAAAATTAGTCTTCAACAAAATGATCTCCTTTATTCTTCAAGTTCACTGTTAATAAATTTTTGCTCTTTCCCTCTCTTCCAGTCCTCTGACATGGTCTTAGCCCAAGGACTTTTCATCCCTAATTTGATCCATTGTAGTCTTTTTCCTGTCAGCATCTGGCACTGCTCTCTGTAGACTGTCCTTACTGCTTCTGGCATGGTGGTATTTTTCTCTCAAAGATTATACCAAGTTGGTCCTTAAAAGTCTGTGGATTCATAAGACCTTATGAGTTAGAGCTGACAGCCTTCACTCTCTGCCTCAAAGTCTTTTCCCAGGGCCACTCATATAAGCTCACTGGATTCATCTCCTTTTATCTTCCAGCTTTCTCCTTCCATATTCCCACATTAAATTTCACCAGGTTTCTGAGGCTTGTTAGGAAGTCAGTAAAGCTAAATTTGAGTTTAATTATATCCTCTATTCTGGTTACTCCCTCACAGTCTTGATGACATTGGAAACTTGACTGTATATACTTCTTTATGAAATAAACTGGGTAGGATGTTGATTATTTGGTATTTCAGCACATGGGGCTAAGGCTGGGGAACAGTAGAGAAAACCTTTGCTATGATAGACATGGCTCTTTTCCATGTAGGTTCTTCTTTAATGGAAGAAACCCCATGGTTATTTAATTCTTTGGGGGAAAGTGGAAGTGACTCTTCTATTACAGATTTTCTACTTTTTTTCTAGCTAACATATTTTAGCACTTACTAATTTTTTTCAACTATCTGATTAAGTGCTTTCTTACCTTCTAAGCACAAGCTCCCTCTACATCAATACGTAGTCTAACTTTGTCAGGTTCCAGAATCAACTGTGGAACTTTAAAAAAGTGTTCAAAAATTTTCTCCCATTCTTTGGGTTGTCTGTTTGCTCTCTTGACAGTTTCTTTGGGTGTGCAGAAGCTTTTTAATTTCATCAGGTCCCATTTGTTTATTTTTGTTGTTGTTGTGATTGCCTTTGGGGTCTTCTTCATAAAGACACCTGCACTTGAATGTTTATAGCAGCACAATTCACAATTGCAAAGCTGTGGAAACAACCCAAGTGCCCATCAATTCATGAGTGAATTAATAAAATGTGGTATATGTATATCATGGAGTACTACTCAGCTTTAAGAAACAATGGTGATATAGCACCTCTTGTATATTCCTGGATAGAGCTGGAACTCATTCTACTAAGTGAAGTATCTCAAGAATGGAAAAACAAGCACCACATGTACTCACCAGCAAATTGGTATTAATGGATCAACACCTAAGTGGACATATAGGAGTAACATTTATCGGGTGTTGGGAGGGTGGGAGGGGGGAGGAGGGGATGGGTATATACAACCACAATGAGTAAGATATGCAATGTTTGGGGGATGGACACGCTTGAAGCTCTTACTCGAGGGGGGAGGGGGGCATGGGCAATATATGTAAACTTAACACTTGTACCCCCAGAATATGCTAAAATAAAAAACAATGCAAAAAAAAAAAAGTGTTCAGACAACAGCCCCATCCCTGTGCTGCTGATTCTGTGATTTTATCCAGGCTTGAGAAAATGCATGTATCGTACTCATTAGAAGGTCTTCCATTGCATAGATTATTTTTCTTTTTCTAGATCTGTCTTCATGATTCATTTTTATGGTAATAGTGGACTCTGTCTTGGATGAAGAATTCATCCAATTCATCTCTCTCTGTGAGAGAGACCGAAAGATAAATTTTATAAGTTGAAAGAATAAACTTTCTTCTTGATGTATTCTATGGTGAATTCTGACAAGATTTGTCTCTTCTCATCACAAGTTATCACTCCCTTCTATCACATGCTTATTGTTTTCTTCCCTGTTCACATTCCATTAAGGTTAGTAACAAAAGTATTAGGAAGTAATAAATAAATCAAGTTGTGGCCTCTTCAGTTACATTTTCATTTCAAAAGGGAATGCTAAAAAAGAGCTATTGGGAATTAGCATTTATTGAACATCTACTAACTGTCAGATAGTATTCTTGTTAGTGTTGTATGCAATATTATGTTTAATCAAAAAGCCTCTGAGATAGGCATTGTTATTTATATTTTACAGATGAAACTGAGGCTCAGAGAGATAAAATAATAGTAAGGAATAGAGTAGAGTCCTTCTATAATAATTCCACAATACATAGTCTTTCTTTCCATCATTGCCTTCTTAGAGACTTTTAAACATCAAAGGTGGCCTTGTATGCATGTTTTTCTCCTTTTTCTTAAAATAAAACTAATAACATCCTAGTTTTAGAGTGATAAACTTAGATTTTATAAAATATTTTTACATACGCATTTTTGTTCCCAAAGCTTTAAAGTGTCATTTTTAGGTAATTGATAATGTACCAAAATCGACTGAAATAGGTCCCCTCCGCTGAGCATGTCACACATATATGTGCAAAGGCTGCTATTTGATTTACTCAGCTTTCTACTTGACCATCCAAGTTCCTTTTGTAAAATTAAAAATGAAAATATAATGTTTAGAATCTAATTCATATAATCACCGGGAAAATCCCCCACAACAAACACAAGTGTATACTCATGCAATTGACAAAATTGTTAGACTGTTATCTTATTATGGAAATTAGAAAAAAAAATGAAAGCCCCATAAAGCCCCGTAGAGATCCATATATTCTTTAGAGGCTACACAATTAAGCATCAGTGTAATGCAGAAAAAAAAAACAACATTAAAATGTTGGAATCTGGAGTTTATCAGATTCAGTAGGGAAAAAGACCCATTGAGATTTGTTAACAGGAAGTTAGACTTGAATTGACAGAAATAATTAATCTCTTGAGGCCAGATAAAGGAAAAGAACTCATTTGAGTGTATGGAATACCCTCAAATACCTATTAATACTAGTTATAAAGAAAATAAATCTTTTATGTTGATCCTGGCTCCTGGGAAAGAGGGAATGTTCTTTGAAAACTGCTGGTGTAACCAAAGACTGGGAGTCCCTTTTATTTATTTATTTATTTATTTTTTTTACCCTTCCAGTCAGCAGAAAGAATGAGTTGATAGTAATTCAAACAATTTTCATTGAGAACCTTTCTGCAGTTCTAGTTTTTGCATCCAGCCAAGAGGAAAATGTTATTTTACAGCCTTTGTATTGGTGTTGATGGGTTCTTAGGAGACTTCTTGAGGAAATGAAGGTGGAAGAGGTAGATAGGACACTTCTAAGAGAAGAGCTTAAACATTGGCTGTTATCCAAGCATGGGTAATTCTGCCTGTATGTAGAAATGTTTTACTAGAGGTCACTGTCAATTCCTTATTTTAAAAGGTCTAGTAATAAATGTGTTCTTAATTTACATATATACCTTTTCCTCATTTTTATTAGGGCTTATCTTGGTTGTTTCACTCTAATTCTTTTGCCTTTTATTCTGAATTGAAATGAAAAATGAAATGTATAAAACATCGCAAGAAAATTCTGTAAGCTTTCCTCATTCTGAAACTTTACAATGATTATTATTAAGAAATTACAGGAAAATCTTACAATGTAATTTAGGGATTCTCAATTTATTCACAGACTATTCTTCTTCTACCCTGCTTAGGAAAGAAACTGTCTATCTTTCTGATAAAATCTAAACTTTTGTTTGCTCTTTCAACAAATATTTATTTAAAATAAACAACAATAATAAAGTAATTATAATAACAGGCATTTATTGAATACATAGTATATGTCAAGTACAGTGCTAGTGTTAAGCACTATATAGATTATTTGACTTATTCCTCATGACCACCCCATGAGAAAGTTATTATTATCCCATTTGACAGATGAGAAAATGAAGTTAGGGACACTAAATAAATTTCTTGAGCAGCATAGTTAGAAAGTAATGAATCTGTACAAAAACGCAGGTCTGGGAGTTAAATTGTAGCATTACTTATCCATTTCTCAGAAGGGGAAGGGGAATTGACAGATAAAATATAGGTTATCCAATTAAATTTCAATTTGAGATAACCAAATAATTTTAGTACAAGTATGCCCCGAATATTGCACAGGACAAGAACATCCTGTATTGTTATTTGCTAGATCTCACAACCCTAGGACCACCTGATTATTTGCAGAATCAATTTTGCAGTCAAGTTCTTTTGAGGCCTTTTAGCCTGACCTTCTTAGGATACAGGTGAGGAAAGGTGCAGAAGTCTTAAGATTTTCATGTTCCCATGACTGGCAACAAAGTGAGGTCTAGGTTCTTGCCATCCTGCCTCTCCTAACTCCTTAGCAGCTTTTCCTTTGACTACCAAAAATTTGCCTTTGTTATTTCCCACAGGGTTTATCTCCTGGATTGTAGTCTGGAAAGCAAATCCTGGCAAAGTTTACCAATAGCAATGTGTGGGAATGTAGAGTGAGGGATAGAAGAAGCAACAAGTAATAGTTACTGGCTGCTCTTGTGTGCCAGCAACACACATTCTTTCCATATGGCATCTCATTTGTTAGAAACAAGAGCCACGAGTATAATGGTATATATTAAATATCTTTTTGTCCTAGTCAAGTTTCTTTTAGATCTTGGCCAGGGGGTTCAATTAGAATGACTACTAGTGTTATCAGAGGATGAATAAATAGGAATGCATTTTATAAAGTAGTCATCCTTTTAGCAGATAGTAAATTAAAATGTTGTATAATCCACTGGAGTTCAATATTGGGTCATTTTCTTCAAAGAAGAGAGAGGTATTAATTAGTCTGTTGCTTGGAGGCTTCATTATCTATGCTTCATTCCCTTTGCTATTGTAACAAACAGTTCCTGGGCATTTGGGCCCTGACTGATTAACTTGCATGGCTTCCTCTTGATAGCTCTCCTTCTGACAGATACTGTTAAATAGGAGAGAATGGAGTGGAGTAGAATAAGAAAAACAAAACAAAACAAAACCCAAACCTGGCTTTTTTCATGATGTGAGAAAGCAAATAAAAGCAACACCTTGGCAGAAAAAAGTGAAATACACTGCCCGAATTGTCCATTTGTTGATAGAGTTTCCTTAGGCCAAAATCAAATGAACTAGAGGCTTTTCGCAGATGGAGTTACAAACAGCTAAGAGATGACAGAAGTTTCTTAAGGCCCCTGCCTATCTTTGTGAAAAGGAAAGATGCCTGTCTGTCGAAACTGGAAAATTATGATTGATATAGTTGAGGAATAAAAGCTCAATGTGTTGAATACAAGCAACAGAATTGTTGATACAGAGTCTTGAGTTAAAACTCTGTGAAGTTGGAAATTTTTAGCCAAATGTAGTTTTCCTTGGTATTATTCTCATATCAGGGTCTTTTTCTTCCCCCCAAACTTGGACTTTTCTCTCAAAAGAGATTTACTTTTTCCAAAGCATTTTTAATTATGTTTGAGTACAGGCAATACCTTTTAACTTTTGATTTCAAACTATTTTAGATTTATAGAAAAGTTGCAAAAGTAGAATTGAGAGTTTCTATATATCCCTGCTGTAGACTCTTCCACTGTTAAAATCTTAGTTAACTAGAGTGCAATTATCAGAACCAATAAATTAACATTGATACAATATCAATAATTAAACTAAAGACTCTATTCAAATCTCACCAGTTTTTGCTTGTTTTTTTCCAAGATTCCATTCAAGATCTCATATTGCATTTTGTTATTTCTCCTTAACCTCCTGAAATCTGTCACAGTACCTTATCTTTCTTTAGCCTTTATGACCTTGACTTTTTTTGAAGAGTATAGATGAGTTATTTTGCTGAGTATTCCTCAATTTGGGTTTGTATTATGTTTTCTCATGGCTAGAGTGAGGTTATGTATTTTTGCAAGAATTCCACAGAAACGATGTGTGTCCTTTTCAGTGCATTATATCATGGGATTTGTGACACCAGTATGTTTTACTACTGGTGGTGCTGAATGTGATCACTTGGTTAAGGTGGTTTCTGATGGGTTTCCCCACTTTCCTGTTACTATCTTTTCCCTTGTTGTTAACAAACATCTTGGAGGGGATTCATTTTAGACCATGCAAATCCTATTTCTTCTTAAACTTTCACCCAATGATTTTAGCATTCATTGGTGGACCTTGGTTCTGGTAGTGGTTGTTACTATATGTTGTTTAATGGTGATTTTTTATTTCCCTCTTTATTTCAACATTTATTAATTAGAATTCTACAGCAAGGAATAGCTGCCTTTCTCTCCTATGTAGATAAGAGATTATTTATATTCATGAGTATGGACTCATGGATATTTATTTGATTCTACAGGTCATACTCCAATATTATTATTTAAGTTATTGTTCAACTTGTTCCAGCTTTTGCCATCAGGAGATTCTTCATTTTGATGCTCGTACTCTCTTGATAAGCTCTTATCTATTTTTTAAGGCAATTCCTTGCTTGTTTGCTTCATACTATATTCCAGGCTCATTTGTATTTTTCCTGTCCTAGTCCTGGAATCAAGCACTTGTACACTTTTTTTTTGTTGGAGAATGGTATTTAGAAACTAAAATCTTGGTGCTAGGTGTGCTTATTACTAGTGGAGTGTAATTGCTCTAAGCCCTCTCAGCAGCTATGAAATATATATATGTATAGCAACTTGCGCATATACATACCTCTATGTTTCTGTGTCTATTTATCTATCATCTTTTTATCTCTCTAACTACCTATTTAAAGCTATATGTTTATCCTGTAACCTAAAAGTTTATTTTTGGCTTTCTTCTTTATTTGTGACTTCTTTCTCAAATAGTGAGAAATCTGGTCCTTCTTTTCTACAATATAAGTACTTATTTACTTAATTCTAGTGCATACCTAAAGTAGTTTCAGAATTGCTAACTCATACCCCTTTGGGAAACACATTTACTGACTATATTATAGGATTCTTATAGTAACCAGTTGAGATACTGTTTTCTGCAGTTGTTTAGGTTAGTTTTATTATTCACCATCCCTTCAGTGTTGTTTGTGATTCATTTGTGATAGGTTTATTTTTAATTTTTGTATTGCATTTGGGGTCTTCATCATAGGTTTTTTTTTTTTTTTTTTTGGAGACTCACTCTGCCATCTTGTCTAGAGTGCAGTGGCGTCATCATAGCTCACAGCAACCTCAAACTCTCAAACTCCTGAGCTCAAATGATCTTCCTGCTTCAGCTCACAATAGTTTTAATAGTTTGTTGCTTAGGGTTATATGAGAAGTATGAGCCATAACTGTGGTTCTAAGAGCCAGAGCTTTACAAAGTGATGTACCTTGAGAAATGTCACTCCATCCTGTCCCTAGTGCCCACATCTATTTCTCTCTTTTTCCCAGCCCTTTCATGCCCACCCCTGATAGATAAATAAATCTCTTTAGTTTGTAGTGAGTCCTTCCCATATTTCCTTTGTACAAATGGGCAGTTACACATGTATTTTCTTATAATCATTTCTTTCTTACATGAAGAGGAACATACTATACATATTCTTTTGCTCTTTGCTTTTTACCTTTAACAGTGTATCTTGGAAATCACTCCATATTAGTTCATAGAGATCTTTCTTGAACTTTTTTTACAGCTGTATTGTACTCCCTTGTATATCTGTATGTACCACTTTTCCCTAGGAGAAACATATGCCAGTTAGCAGACTAAAGCAGTTTAATATTATCATAAGAAGAGAGAGAGACAAAAATACTTAAAACTGGACAAAGTTGGTATATGTAGCAATTAGTATCAATCCATATGGAACAAATTAGAAGTAAATAATAATAATTTACTAGCTTAATATTTTTGGAGATAAGTCTTTGCCCATGTCTGTAGTTTTCCTGAAAGCACCTTAGCATGGTGGTGAAGAGCAGTTTCTGTCATTAGATGATTTTAAACCATTAAAAGTTTTGGACTTTTACAATTTACTAGTGGTATGAATTTGGGAAAGTAATTTGACATCATCGTAACCCAGTTTCTCTCATCTGTAAAATAGAAATAATAATAATATCTACCTCATAGGGTTAAAAGTAAGCCAGGGAAAACAGTACAGTGTGTGGAACATGGTAGGCTAAAAACTAGGTGTGATCATCATTATTATGTTCCCAATTGCTCTTAACTGTTATACTAATTTTTACTCTAAGCTGAAGTTTTTGATAGTTTGGTTTATATACATAATTGACAATACTGTATATTTAAAAAAATAGCTGTTTTTATATCAGAGCAGTGGTTAGGAGGGGGAAGGGAGAGGGAGAGAGAAACAGATGAAAAAAAAAAGGAAAATTATCCCTAGTTTTACTAGCCAGAGAAAGTTACTGCTAATATATTAGTATAAACCCTTCCAGATAATTTTCTATTCTTATGTATGAAGTACATATCTTTTCACAAGAGATATATAATTTAACCAAAATGTTATCATATTCCACATACCTGTGTTATTTATCTAAAATGTTATTGTGATTATTTTTTCCACAGTATTATTGTTGGGTAATAGTACCTACCAGAAAGCTCTACTAGATCATTTGATTATTTCAGTATGAGGTCTGATCAGTCAGATGTGAAACAAAATTGAATAAGCAGACAGACAAACTAACCAAAAAGCTCAGTAAATGTGGATGTTTGAATTATCTGGATTCTCAACTCAACCAGCTATATATTTTTATAAATGAAGAATTTGCCAAATATTTACCAGAAAAGATATAGTTAAATTCAGGAAGTAAATCCCTTGGTTTTAAACTTTTGTTTGTGATGTTCCTTTTTACAGTACTGCAAAGTGAGGGAATTAACCTCGACTTCAGACCTACATCTTTGATCTAAAATGCTTGACAGGAGCCTCCAGGCTTCCTTTAACACTGCAGTTCTAAAGGAAGCATTTTCATCATGACCATGGTGTTTAGAAATCATAAGTAAAGTTTCACAGATTTGAAGAAGAACTAGCCAGGTAGAAGTCCCTCAAAGGTCTCCTCTGTTCCATTCCTCTTTCCCACTCTTCCCTATGCCTTTGGCTCCATTATGCAAGAAGTATTGCTGGTCTCTTAATATTGACAAAATTTCATATGGTCCTGAGACTTATGAAAATTTCCAGCCATGTAAAAGATTTAGCTTTATTTTCATTTTTTAACTCATGAAGGCAAGAGTGAGTGGATGAAAATTCATCAAAATTTCCATCTAAAGATGCATTCTCAACCTCAATTCTTAGCTCACAAAACCACCATGAAGTAGGGAGAATAGAAGTAGGCATACTGATTTTTTCCATATGAAACATAAACCTATAATATATATTTTGATTATAGTACTCTTCACACTTTTTAAAAGAGGATCTTCTTGGAGGTAGAAGGAAGAAAATCATTTAAAAAAATTTTATTAGCCACTCCAATAGTAGATCTATTTTTTTTATTAATCTTAGTCTCAATTTGCTTTATAAGAATGTAAGAAACACTGCTGTGGAGCAGAGGGAGGCCTTTAAATGTTATATGTAGCTCTGAGGTCTCTAGAGGGGGAAAATAGGGATGACATATTGAGGAGTGTCCTACGACCATGTCTCAGGTTCCAAGCTTCTTTAGAAATAGGCAAGGTGCTTGATTGCATGATGCTAAATGTTAATAATCATAATAATGGATTATTGAGTGCTTTCCATGTGGCAGGACCCGTGCCAAGTCCCTCGTGTGTATCATTTCACTTAATATGCCCATGATAAAAGATAGGTGTTATTGTTATCTCTATGTTATAGATGAGGACCATGAAGCTTGGAGAAGCAAAATAACCTTGTGGAAGTCACAGTTATTAAGTTCATAAACCACCTGCTGAGGCTTAACCCAGGTCTGCTAGACTCTTTACCATCTCGGTGTCACCTGTGGTTGAGTCTTGCTGTGGGTCTCTGGGATTCCCTGAGATCATGCTTCTCTTGGGACCAGCAGAGCCTGAGCCAGCTGTGGGCATCATTGGGCTCTGGTCCCAGGCTAGTCCCTCTAGATCCTGAGCATTTCCAGTGCCTCCCCCATGGGATGGGGTAAAGGATGGTGTATGACACTATGAGCCTGGAGGGAAGGAAATTCAGCAGAGACTAGTGGAAAGACTGGTCAACATGAACTAGCTCCTACTGCTCTCCTTTCTTTCCTAATCATTTTTTTCTCTAAATCATTAACTGTGTCTTTGTCTCCTCTTTTATTGGTTTATTTTATTTTATTTTTATTTCAGGATATTATGAGGGTACAAACATTTTGGTTACATTTTATGTCTTTGCCTCATGCGAGTGAGGATTAGAGACATGCCCTTCCCCTCTACATGTCTCCTCTTTTTTAGGTACACGTTCTTTGTTGAAAACAAGGATTACTATACCCCTTACCTGTCTTTTATTGGCTCATTTTTCATCTCATTAGACAAAAGTCCAAAGTCCTTTCCTCAACATAGTCTATTCTTCCTTTCTGTCTCCTGGTATTCCCAACGTGCTTCCTAGATTTAAGCTTATCCCACTGCTTATGGTTTCCCAAATGTGTGTGTGTGTCTAAATGCCTTTGCATATGCTGTGTTCTCTGACCTTTCTTCCCATGCCCTATATACCTTAAAAACTCCTTGTTTTTCAGAATTCAGCTCAATTGTCTCCTCCTCAATGAAACTTTCTGTTTCTTCAAGCAGAGTGAGCTGTTCTCTGGGTTCCTCTGGGTTCTCAAAGCATCCCATCAGTAACTGTGCCTTAACATGTGTGACATGGCTTGACAAACTGTCACCTTATCTTTCATTTCCACCAGATTGTGAGATCCAAGAAGGCAATGAGTTTGTCTTAGTATTCCTTGTGTCTCTAGTGCCTAGCATAGTGCTTGGTAAGTGTTTTGTAAATCTTATTCAAATGGATTAATGGATGAACTAGGAATCAGAAAACATAAAAGTAGCACTTACCCTACCTGCCAAGACACTACATGACATTTAATAAATTACAGGTCGTGTCAGAGCCTTAGTTTCTTCATCAGTGAGATGAAGATACTGACCATCCTCAGTATCTCATCCTCAGAGGACAATTGGCCCATTTAACAATTAGATATTAAAGAGTTTCTGATGGCAATTACTTGTTAGCTTGCTTTTGGTTAAAACCTTCATTTCAGTCCAAGTTTATCAAATTATTGAACTGAGGGAAAAGATACCAAAATCCATGGAGACAAAATTGGGATGAAAAGGTTGCTTTTATAATAGGAAGGCCTCAGGGCTTGTTTTACTGTCATAGGGTCTTTGAATGTTCAAATTGGGAGGAACCTAAGAGATAAGTCATCTAGCCTCTTTATTTAATTTGTATATATACAAAAATTAAGACCTGAAGAGTTTAAGCATCTTGATCAAAGTCATAGCACTAGTCTGAAGCAGAATGCAGTTCCTGGATTCTCAGCATCGTGCCCTCTGCCACACCAAGCACAGAATCTTTATAACTCACGATGTTGAATAATATTGTCTGATAATATGTACAAGGGTAAAGTATTAATGTTACTCCCCAATCTTCTGTTTCACCACTGACTCAGTTTGGAGAAGACTTAATGATGCATTAGACACCTTTGATTTCTCTTTTTATTCATATTGTCTTGGACTTTGCTGCCAAATGCAGCACAAATTTATGAACAATTTGTTGCTAGTTGTCTTTTTTTTTTAACATAACTTATAGAAGCATTGCAATGGACAAATGAAGGGCATATGAAGCCTTGTGAAGGGTACTTGAAATGGCACACCGTTCTAGAAGATATGCTAAAAAATTCCACTTAAGCTTCAGTTGATGGGGCTCCAGCTTCATGGAAGATAAAATAAACATCTTCTAGATAAGAAACTGGATAGTGCATGGTAAAATGGAGCAAGCTCTGATGTCAAACCCTAATGATGACATTAATCATAGAGGCTTGGAGTTGTTACTTGTTGTGTCTAGGTGCAAATCAGCAGGTCACCTTTGCTAGAATGGATGGACCTTTTCCCCACTCTTACACATCATTTACATATGATGTATGTATGTGTCAGTTATCTATTAAGGAATAACAAAACCACTCCCAAATTCAGTGGCTTAACACAATAAGCATTTACTATTGCTCGTTAATTTATAGGTCTGCTAGACATTTCTTCTGGTCTCAGCTTGGGTTTGCAGTAACTGTGGGTCAGGTAGGCAGATCTCCTGATCATGACTGGGAGCTCTTGTATGTTTTAGAATTAACTGTCTGCAGGTTGGTGTAGAATAGCTTTGGCCAAGATAACTAGCCTCTCCTCCACATGGTTTATCATTCTCCAGCAGGCTAGCCCAGCATTTACCAAAAGTATTTAAGTCTAACTGTGCAAGAGGGGGATTGAGCAGAAGCCCACCAGCCTCTTGAAACCCAGCCTCATATCTGGTCATCATTTCATTCGCATTCTATGGACCAAACCAAGTCACAGGGCCAGTCAGGGCTAGAAAGAAGACTACAAAGTTACAGGGGAAAGGATATGGATATAGAAAGGACTTTAATTGGGGCCTCAATGCAATCAGTTTACTACAACACATGTGTATATATTCATAAATATGTGAATAACTCAGAAATATTCACTTTTGAAATATTCACTTCTACCATTCTACTTTCTTCCCAAAGTTACAATATTTGCAATTCTCTGTATTCTTTCAAGTATATATGTATATATATATATACACACACATACACACATAGGAATGCGGATATATATTCTCCCTTGACAATATCTATCACTTTGAATAGCCTTTATAATATATTTTTATATAAATGTCAATTATGGGCCAGGTGCGGTGGCTCATGCCTGTAATCCTAGCTCTCTGGAAGGCCGAGGCGGGTGGATTGCTCGAGGTCAGGAGTTCGAAACCAGCCTGAGCAAGAGGGAGACCCCATCTTTACTATAAATAGAAAGAAATTAATTGGCCAACTAATATATATAGAAAACAAAATCAGCCGGGCATGGTAGCGCATGCCTGTAGTCCCAGCTACTAGGGAGGCTGAGGCAGGAGGATTGCTTGAGCCTAGGAGTTTGAGGTTGCTGTGAGCTAGGCTGACTCCATGGTACTCATCCTAGCCTGGGCAACAAAGCAAAACTCTGTCTCAAAACAAACAAACAAACAAACAAAAAATGTCAATTATGGGTTGACTATCCATTATCTGAAATGCTTGGGTACCAGAAGCATTTTCAATTTCAGATTTTTTCAGATCTTGGAATATTTGCAAATACATAATGATATATCTTAGGGATGGGATACAAGTCTAAACACAAAATTCATGTATGTTTCATAACACCTTATACATATAGGCTTAAAGTAATTTTATACACTGTCTTAAAATAATTTTGTGCATGATACAAAGTGTTGACTGCATTTTGACTGTGACCTGTCATATGAGGCCAGGTGTGGAATTTTTCACTTATGGCATCATGTCTGTGCTCAAAAAGTATTGAATTTTGGAGCATTTCAGATTTAAAATTTTTAAATTAGGGAAGCTCAACCTGTGTAAAACTATTTAAAAAGTATGAGCTGGGAGTGGTGGCTCACTCCTGTAACCCCAGTGCTTTGGGAGGCTGGGATGAAAGGATCACTTGAGGCCAGGAGTTTGAAACCAGCATGAGCAAAATAGCGAGACCCCATCTCTACAGAAAATTTAAAAATTGTCTGAGCTTGCACATGCCTTTAGCCACAGCTACTTGGGAAGCTGAGGTGGGAGAATCACTTGAGCTCAGGAGAAAGGTTATAGTGAGGTATGATCATGCCACTGCACCACAGCCTGGGTGGCAGAGTAAGATCCTGTATTAAAAAAAAATATATATATGTATATATATATGTTTTGTATATAAATATAATATAAATATAAAACAAATATATGCATGTTTATATATAAATATAAGACACAGAAAAATAAAATAAAAACTCATATGCCTAGTACCCTGGTTGAGTAACTGGAATATTTATAAAATAATTGCATCAGATATTTTCCCTTTATAAAGAAACAAAATATCATAAATGGAATATATCAACATTTATTTATTAATGCTCCTTGTTTATGAACATTTAAGTTTTCTATATTTTGCCATTATAAAAATTTCTGCCATTTTCTGCCAAGTGAATATTTCTGAGTTATTCACATATTTATGAATATATATACATGTGTTGTAGTAAACTGATTGCATTGAGGCCCCAATTAAAGTCCTTTCTATATCCATACCCTTTCCCCTGTAACTTTGCCATTACAAAATTTCATAGTAAGGGAATATCCTTACTATGTCTCCCATGTGTGAGACCTTCTCTAGGGTGAAAACCTGCATGTGATTGATTTAGATTATTTATTGATTTATTGATTTAGAGCCTGTGCATCTTACTCTTTATTAGATATTTCTAATTTGTTCCCCCAAAGGATTGGTACCAACTTTCTTGCCCACCAGCAGGGTATAAAAGTTTCCCTGTATCTTAACTCACAATTAATATCCAACTCCTTACTACTCTTCAACCTGATGTATGTGAACTAGTATCATATTGGTCATTTTGTATTTTTCTATTATTGAAATTGAACATCTTCTCATATACTTATTGGACTTAATATTATTTTCAGTGAAGTATCAATACATATACTTTGTTCATTTTTCTATGGGATTTTTTGGCTTTTTCTTACTAATTTTTATAAGCCCTTTGTATATTTTTGATAGCAATTCTCTGTGTCTCATTTACATTCACTTATTCTCTTTTAGTCTGTGGTTTGTCTTTTAGCTTTGTTCATGTTATCTTTGGTACAGTAAGATCATAATAAAAACTTTGGTTAAATTTTTTAATTTTATGGAAGTCTGAGTTTAAGATGCATCCTGGTAAATCTCACTTCTAAATTTCTTTCTTACTACTGTTTTAACACCTTTACTGATTTTTGTATTCAGGGTGGGAACTCAGCTCTGCTTCAGTTCCCTGGGTTGGGGTGTGGTTTTTCCTTTACCCCACCCCATCCTCTCTTCAAGGCCTGGGTAGCCTTTGTGGTACAGGTATCCAGTTATAGTTCTTTGCCAGGCCATGGCCCAAGGCCAGGACTCCAGGCCCAGCTTCTAGGGCCCATTTTCTTGAATAATATACCTTTGGGATGCTATACACAGACCAGGTCCAGCTCACATCCCTGACTTTTACTTCTCTATTTAATCGTAGCTTCTGAGAATCTCCTATCTTTATCTTAAGTTCAAATTACATTAAAATATTTATTTTGGTTATATTTGATCCAGTTTTCAGAGGAACACCCATGTTAGCTCAGTTTCTCATGTTCCTGGGAGTTCTCTGGAGAGGCTTAACATCTATAATTGTGATTTTGATGGATGCTATTAGTGTCTCTTGGGTACAGTACAGATTTAAGGACCTCAGTTTTATTTGCATGTTAATAGATTTAGCACAGGAAGTGGGTCAGCTGAGCTATCTCGAAAGACATAGAAAATATTAATATACATTTTTAACTCAGGCACTTTATATTTAAACTTTCATCAAACTCATGTGTGACATGAGTCCTTTAGAAAAAAAATATTAAGGATATGCCCTCCTTAGACACGTGAAAAGCTCTTATGGCAAATATTTGACAAATGTCTAAATCAATCCATAAATGAATGTAAATTGGTCTATCTGTTTATTCTCAATTGAGCTCATGGCTGACTCACACCCATTTGCAGCACTTGTTCTGTGAACATGACTCTGTAGGTCTAATTTCAGCTGCCTCACCACCTTGGACATATACAACCTCAACTAGAATGAGAGAAAAATGGGTAAGGTTTCACCTTGAATTACCTCTGGAGCTATTCCACTCTGTTAAAGACAAATGGAGTTTGGGCCCATGATTTAATGTATTTGAGATGGAGCAGATTGCCCACAGGGCCCCAAGCACATACCAACTTTCATATAAAGGGATCCAAAGGTTGTGCCAACCTTTGATTTTACCCTTATAACAGGGATCTGAGATTTGAGGATCTTTTACTCCCTTGCCTCCTGTCAGTGCCCACCACACCTGTTGCTTCAGCATCATTTGCAGCTTTTGTCTGCCTGTGCCACAAGATCAATCCTCTTCCCTGTATCCCACAATCCCTGGCTGCCTGCTCTGGGAAGTGGAGAGAAAGGAACACCCATCTCTGAAGCCCTGAGCACTGGTTGAGACCAAATTCTGAGTGATTGTGTCTGATCTGATCTCTGGATTCCTGAAAACTTGGTGACTCTGACCAACAGTAATTTCTCAGTTTCTTCAAACCTTTCTTGTCCACCCTGTCGCATGATTTCAGGATGCCCACACACATGGCAGTCTGAGAAACTCTAGAATTCACTACTCAAATTTCAGTCCAAAGGCCCAGCAGCTTTGGCATCATTTGGGAGCTTGTTAGAAATGCATAATCTTAGGTCTCACCTGGGACCTATTGAATCAAAATTTATGTAAGATTCTCGAGTGATTTATATGCATTGTTCCACTTGACTGAATTTCAACCAAGTATTGGGTATCAGTGCCAGTTAGGGTCCTTTTTTCAAAATATGCTCCCACAGAATGTTGGTTGTATCTCCCTTCATCTGCCCAATGAGATTGTCCTTACTCACTGTTTGATGACCAGTGCTTATGAGCCTGTGCTACAGATGGAAGTGTGGCCCTCACTTGGGTGTGTGAGTTAAGAAAGCAAAGGTGAGAACTAGTGAGTCCTGTCTTCACTATACCTGTTTCTGACCTGGACCATACCTTAATTCTATACTCTTCCAACCCTGGTTGTGTTGGGGACTTGAACTAGAACATCCACATACTCCTCATGGTTTGAACTTCCCCCCTGCATGCTGCATGAGCACAGACCAAGGAATTGGGTTTATTGTTATGGAGCAGAGCAAATGTCCACCCTTGTCAGGTCCAGGACCTTGGCCTTATTAGCATTGACCTCCAAATTGAGTTTGTTAATGCAATGTTCCTCGTCAGGTAATGAGTGCTTAAGCACCCACTGCTTCCAATTATAATGAATTATTGGCAATATGGTCTCAGCCCTCCAGCAACTTTTGCAGTCTGCAATGGGGAAATGATATAAGGAAGGGAGGACAAAAGACATGCAGAATGGAAAAAATAATAGCATATAGTCTACAAGGTGGTTATCTTGGACCACATGATGACTAATTCATTATCAGGAACTTTTGGCATTAGAAAAAAATAGATTCTCAATATAGTAACGATGGAACTCCATTCTATTACTTTATTGGAAGTGTGAATACTTGGAAATTTATTTGCTCATGTAATCAAGCCATCCAGAGAGCAGTTTTCCAGCCTGAAAATTTTAAAAAGTTTGGAGAAATCACCTTCTTAGATTCACTACCCAGAAAATAATTCATGAGGTTAACAAGTTTTACTTAATTCTCTCAAATATTTATAGAGTGGAGGGCCTTGTCAACATATTTTTAAAAAATAAACTGTTTCTAGTATATGTGATTTTTGTTTTTAATATTGATTATAAATTTATGAAACTTTTGAATTTATAACTTCTACGACCACTGTTGCATTTGAATATTATCTTTACTATTTTTCTAGAAGTAAAAATTAACTCTTTAAAATGTCATGAACTTGTCCTGCTAAAGGAAAAGATTCAACTCAATATAATTTGTTTTATTTCTAGGAAGGGATTTATTTTGCTTTGATTAGAGTAAGATTCTGTTTCAGAAAGTGAAGCATTAGAATTTTTCCTGCTGAGGTTGAAGAGATCCACTGGGTGTATTGTGTGTCCCTTGGCCCAGTGTTTCCTGAGCACATGGAAAAGGCAGTGCAGAGGGGAGCCAGGAAGGCTGCATGAAAGAAGCAGGATGAAGAATGTTCTCAAAGAGCTTATGGATGAGTAGGCAGACAAAACAAGAGGTGAATCATTTCCATACATGGTTGAAATTAATTGTCATGGGAGATTTAAGGAGAAGTATGATACCTGTTCAGAGGAGGAGACAAGAGTGACTGGCAAGGGAAGGCTCAGTGGAGCAGAGGACAAATGAGCTCAGTGTGGATGGATAGGTAGGATTTGAACATAAATCACAGTCCTATATAACACCTGCTGTGGAGATGATGAACTAAAGTGTATAAAACTCTCTGCCTCATTATCATTGCCTTTGTGTGAAAGTAGGTTGCTAACAAATAGCCAGGAAACTGGCCCAGCTAGCAAATAATGATATACAGAGTCCCCTTTTCAATAATGTAACATGCAATGCTTCCACAGTGGGCACTGGTTCTAGGCTAGGTGCTTAGCTGGGACCACTGGCCAAGCAGCAAACAATCCAACTGGACAAAGTTGAAAGCATCCACAATGGAAGAGAAAGAACATTAAAAAAAAAAAATGACCCAAAATGACAATCATAGAAGACAGCCAAAACTTTACAAGAGATATGACAGCATAACCAGGAGTTCTGGAATAAGACTGTGCCTATATGAGGCCACCAGTAGAGCACTTCAACTGGGAGTTTTTCTTTAATTTCTTTTTTGATTGATAGAAGATCAAAGGCCCTTGTCTGCATGGTGACAGCAAAGTTGATGGATGCTGGTCTTAGTTCTGCCACCAATAAGCAGTGTGACTTGGGCTTATGTACACCTCTGGGTCCCCAGTGAAGAAGGGTAGCAATATGGACCATTCCGTGGAGTGTCCAGAAGTGCCCACCAGATGCAGCCGAGATGATCCCAGGGGATATGGCATAGGGAATGGGAGCAGATGAACTGAGAAGTCACTCAGCAAGCAGCTCCACAGCTGAGAAAAATCAGCTTAGAAAATTGGGTCAGACTATAATCAGAAACCTGCAAGAAGAAAAACTCTAAACATGTTATCCTGGGCAAACCGATTGTTTTAAAAATAAAGATGAAACAATGGATTAAAAGAAGAAATGCTAAATATCTTCTGCCCTGATAGATATGGGATGAGGAATCAGTACAGGTGGAGGAGGAAAGGTTCTATTTTAATCCAGGAAAGAAAAGGCTCATTTTCCCCTTCAATTTCAAGCATGTTTTTAAATTTCAGGTTCATCTCCATGTTATAGGTGAAAGAGAAAGGCCCCTGATCCACCCTCGATGTTGGGTTGGCTGATGATGATACTAATTATCCCGATCAGCTCCCTGAAGGCTAAGAGACCATTTTCTATGTGAACTTAATTTTAGTTTTGTGAAATCATTAAGTCGTGGAGGTTACTGGGTGACACACACTGCTGTGATTATTACTTAGCCAAGCCTGGAGTGGTCAGCTTAGTTGGGTAGAATGTGGTGCTAATAAGAAACAAAATTATGGATACAATCTCAGGTAAGTTATTTAGCTTAAGGGGGGGAGTATATAATGCACAAATTTATCCCATCCTTGGACACCAGGTTTGCAAAAATAATGTTTTGGTAATGATAGATATTGGGAGAGAAAGTATTTGGGTGGTCACTCCAGCCCATCAGTGTGATGAGATAAATAAGCATCAAGCATGGGCCCTACAACCAATGGGTCTTAAATTCATGCAGGCACCATTTTCTTATGATGAGGAGAGTATTTTCGTGTTTTATGTAATAACAACTATACCAATAATCACCCTTCCTTTGTCCATTATCTGAATACTTGCTGTGTCCAGGCATTATAGTAAGCACCTTGCATGTATTTATTTTATCTTTTAATATTCATAGGGATCCATGAGGGAGATATTAGTGATTTTATGTTATAGATGAGGAAACCTAGCCTCAAAGATATTTGAAGACTTGCCCAATATCACTCAATTAGGGAATGATAGTTAAAGACTTGCCATTCTTATTTAGGTGGACTCAGCTGGGGAAATGGGAATTGGCTTCTCAAATGTAGACATATTTTTTAAAAAAAGTTAATATGATTTTTTTCAATATATTTACTTTACCACATTGGTTGTGTATTTCATGCTCAGGTGTCAACACACCTGGTAAATGAATGAATTCTTTTATCAAATTTCTGTCTTTACTTAAAACCAAAGGCATTGGGCATTTTTGACTTGCCAACCCAAGAAAGGAGTCAGTCTTATGGAAGATTGTAGATTAAGATGCCTGTCTTCTGATAGGGATCTTTTCCTAGTCAGGTGGTAATGATTTTGAACAGTATTCACTGAAATCTTATGGTGGCTGAAAACAAAACAAAACAATAAAAATCTCACAGTCCTGGAGGCAGGGGAAAGAAAAAGATATCTTACTATGAACTGGGCATTGCCCCAAATGTTTTGTGCATTATCTCATCTAAGCCACATTCTATCTCTGAAGCAGAGACAGTTGAGGCTTAGATAGACTAGGTAAGCAGCTCAAGGTCAGGTAGCTGCTAACTGGGAAATTGAGATATATCACCAATTTCTCTATCTTTGGGATCAGAGCTCTTAACCACTATGGCTAACTGGCTCTCTTCTATGTGATTATCTTTTCTAATATTTGTTGCTAAATATTTGAGCATGTAACCACTTATTTCTCAAGTGAGTTACCTTTTCTTTATGGGATTTCTTCTTGAAAAGATCGAATGACCTCTTATTATTACTGCTGAACTATTCAAAAAGAAGAAAAATGCCTTAATTTTATAATTTCTTTTAATTTTTTCCCATTTACTGCACCCTGCTGAGAGTTCAGGGTCTTGGGGAGATGTTCAGGCCTTTCAATGAGGTCTGATGTGGCTCCAGTGACCTCTGAACTAAAAGATGAATTATCTGCTATAAAGTCCCCATTTGGAAAGGGGGAGAATAGAAAGCACACAGGAGAGTCTATGTGGTAGGAGTTATCATCTTTTTTTTTTTTTTTTTTTGAGTTATCATATTTTGCTGGGCAGGAACTGCTTGGAAATTCTTGTAAGGCCTACTTGGCCATTCCTGACTTGCTCTGTGTGTATAACTCCCTGTCCATTGTCCTTAGTGGCCCCTATCCTTGTGGCCATCTCTATGTGGGTGTTGGAGCACATCCCCTCATTGGGAGCTGCACCCACATACAGCAGAGTTTCTACTGGTGCAGGTTTGGGGACCTGAGATTTGGTTTAGTAATTGAGCAATCACTGGCTTTGTCAGCCAGGCTTTTGTTTTCTTTGACAATGTAATATCCTAAAAAATTCCAGTCTATTTGCTTCCAGTCCATTCCATATTAAAGCAACCTTTGGCTACAGTTTCTAAGCTTACAGATTCTACCTTTTTATTTATTGGCTTCAGTGCGCAGCCCACTGCTAACTCTCTTCCTCAGTTTAAGGGTTTCTGCCTTGTCATCTGAAGCAATAGGTATGAATGGGAAAGCTAGGCCTTCCCTATCTAAATGTTTGCAGCTGAACCTGCTCCCATCACATGGCTTGGGAGGACGCTCTACAGGAGGCTCTTGAAGTAGGCTCTGAGCAACAATCTTACCTTCTTGCTTGGGAAACAGAAGCAGTTGGCTTTTCTAGCGGGGGACACCAGCTTTTCAGCCTTTAATGTGGACCTGTGACCTGGTCTCTAAGCCACTGTCAGATATTTTTAGTTTTGTTCTGGGAATGCCCACTTGTAGGTAGCAACTTTATATTAGAGTATGCGCTAAGCTGCTGTAACAGAGACTTATGTGAGTAGGTGAAATAAGCTAAGGTTTATTTCTTGTTCACCTAATGGTCTCAAGATGGGTAGGAAGCCTAGGATGGGTTGGCACTTCTGCTCTACAACATTGACAAGAGATTCTGCTGAGTTTTCAGAATTTGCTCCCAACTGAAGCTCTGAAAATGGCTCATACTATCACGCTCACTTTCCCATCTGCAGGAGTGGGGAGAGTGGGAGACAAAGTGGAGCATGAACAATGTCCTTATGAAAACATGAGCTGAAAGTTACATATATTCTTCCTAGTTACACCTTATTGGCCAAAACTTGGTCCTTTAGCCACACTTAGGTGCAAAGGAGGCAGGTGGAAATAGGGAGGTATAGTCTCTAGGAGGATAGCCATGTACCCAAATGAAATTCAGGCGATTCTACTGATAAAAGGGAGAGTGAAAAGTGGATACTGAGGGGTCAGATAATCTCTACCACAATCCTGCTGACTGAATATAAAATGAGATTAAAGCATGACTGGACTCCTGGCAGGCCCTTAAATACTTTCTCCTTCTTAAGGAGTCTATCCATCATGAAAAATGATAGGAAAGAAAAATGTCCTCTTGGTCCTGTTACACATTCAGCTCTCTCCCTGTGATCTCACAAATGCAATGTGAATTGAGTTTTAAGAAAAAATATCATAGGACAAGCAATCAAATGTTTTAAGTTAAAATATCCATCATTTTTGAGTTCCTTTCAGCCAACCACATTATAATTCCATCACAGAAACATATATGTGTGTCTGCAAAGGTGTGGTTATAACTAATTCCAAGCAGCATGATTTAGATGGTTTTCATCTTTTCTTAATATTGACATTGTTGCCAGCTCGGATGGAATAATTCAGGGTTGGTAGCAGTGACGTGTGCCTGAAGGCAAGCTTGCTTAACTTGATGAGTGAAGATGTAAAAGTGATGAACTGGAGGGCCAGCTTACTCAGTCCAAGTCTGTGTTGCCCCCCAAAACACCGAATCTATAGACAAAACTGCCTTCCAAGTCTATATTGGGGAACGAGGTCTGTTTAAGATGAAAGGAGAAGGAAAACACAGAAGAGTCATCACACCTGGAAAAGTGAGTAGGATTGGGAAGTGTAGTAGAAAGGTATACAGATATAATATGTTGTTTTCTGATAATGATACGTTCATCTTGACACCTATAAGCAAAGTCTCCCTCCTCAGTCCAAACCTCTGGGTAGCTTAACGTGATCTACCACAAGCAACATGCTTCTTTGTAGTTTCATGCTTTGTTTTTAAAAAATGCATGCAGGTTTTGCATTCAAAGGCAGTTATCCACTTGCTTAAATAAATGATTTAAATTACTACTGGTTAAAATACTCATCTCACTCTGCTTCTAATCTTCAAGAAAACCTTAATTTATAGGAAAATAAGTCATGTTTATCCTGTGACTTTGCACAATCTTTTGGCACATGACTCCAAACCTCCAGGGAGTCAAAGTATTACAGTATGAGAAATGCATATTTTCTTAGTTGAATAAATTGAGCTCTAATTGTTGGAATTTGTGCTAAGGGATATTGTTTTTGAAAGGGAAGTCTCTCTCAGAAACCTAGAAATCCTATCACAGAAAATATTACCTTCTTATAGGTCCAATCCAAAACACAATTCTAATTGCTACCCTTGCCTTGTTTGATCCATGTAAGTGTATATTGCCTCTCTCCTGACCCTAACTACAGTCACGAAGAACCTTGGATTTTTATTTCCTGACCCTTAAGTGTAACCTCATCCTATTTAATGGTTATTTGACTTTAATATCGCCAGTCATTTGAAGGTACATTTTATTCATTTACCTTTCAAAAAAATTTTTTTTTGTATTGCTACTTTCTCTGGCCTAGAAATTGCCAGTGTATTCATTTTTAACTCTGTGGTTTAACCTCTGTGTATACCATTATTAAAATCAATTTTAAAAAGTCATAAACATGCTGTAGAGAGCTATCACGAAATATTTTTATGAATGATTTAGAGTGGGGCTAAATAATTACATTTTGTGGCCAAAAGACTCTTAATTGATAAGTTAGAGGAGCAAACCATATCTTTGTCTTTTTAAAATATATATTAGAATTGCATATTCTTATATATATTTTATAATCTAAAAGTATTTTGATAGCATAGTTGAGAACTCTGGGGGATTTTTTTCTCTATCCACATTTCTCTAAATTTGACTCCATAAGTATTGGGAAAGTACCTAGCTGAGTTTAAATAAGGTCATCTGAGCAGTGGTGCAAGGTGTACAAAAAGAATGGTCTTGCCCCTAGTACTTGGAGAATAAGCAAACATAGTAAACCTGTATCAACACATGTATCAAAGGCTTAGTGAGTAGCAAAGTATAGAATGATTGTATTTGCACTCATTCCACATGTATTCATTAAGCTCTGCTACTTCTCAAACACTGTGCTATGACCCAGAAAGGTGGTGGAGAATGAATCAGACAGGGCTTCTGCTCTCATGGATCCAGTGGATGTTACCCCATATTTATTGAGCCCTTCTTCCATGCCAGGCATTTTTCTTCCTCCTTCACATGTACTAACTCTTAATCTTTATAGTGACATTATGAGGCATGGAATATATTTATTTATAACTAGGAAGTGTTAGAACCAAGATTTGAACCCTAACATCTCTTAGCAAAGAGCCATGACTTCCATACTGTCCTCTTGCATAATCAACCAGCATGTACAGAGTTATCAACCTGTAAATTGTGATAAGCACAAAGAAGGAAGAACACTGGATGCTGTGAGAAACAAACTAGAATCAGTAAAGGATGTGGATTCAGAGGAGACCACATGAAGAAAACTTTAAAGTAGCCAGTGAAGTGGGAACAGAAGGAAGAGTGGCCCAAGTCACAGAGCTTGGTGTGTTCAGCTTTTACCTGGCTAGAGGAAATTTCCAGATAACCTCCATCCAATCATTAATCTCTATGCTCTTGGCTCTTTCCAGGATGCACTATTTGCCTGCCTTCCTCTTCACATCTATATGACAGTATACAACCTAAAGCCCTCTACTTTCTGTCATTTAGTTTGAAGCCTGTTCCTTTCAAGATGCTTTCTAGGAAAGAGGTAGAGAAGTATGTTTCCATTCCTTGCATCCTTCTGGGGTCTGATCCACATTGCAACTGTGCGTGGGATTCTGAAGGCCTCATCCTGGTAACCATAAGAGGAAGGGTCTTTCTAAGAGGTCACAGCACATAGGAAAACAATCCTGGGCTGTTCACCATCAGAGTCACCCTCATCCTGGTTTTAGCCTTTCCTAGTTAGGGGTAGGGGCTCTAGCCTACCCAGAACTCTAGCAGCCCTCTTAACTTATTGCTTCTCAATATTGCGTAATTCCACAATCTGAACTTTTCTTCTCTATTTCATTTTGTAGCCAGTCGGGTCTTAGTCAAACATTCGAGGGATTCCATCTCTATCTCTCCTTGCCTGCCCAATCTGAATCGTACAGATTCATTTCTGAGAGACCTTATGTATTTTTCTTCTTTATATGACCTGATAATATTCACTCCTTCCTGGACATAAAGCATTATTATTCATTTTTTTATATATCCTAATTTGTAAGACAAATACCTCTCAAAGAAAGTCTTCTTTCTCAATTCATTAAATTTTATTCAAAGTCTTCAGGCATTTTTGTATGTTATTTATATGATAGGCTTTGAATTCAATATTATGCCTTAATATGTATACCTGTTTGCTTTCCCTAACTAGATTGTATAATCTTCAAGGGTGAACACTATGCCTTTTCTTTATAATTCTTCCACAGAATTCTGCATGTTGACCAACAGTGAATACTCAAAGTTTCTTAAATAACTAATAGTATGTTAATTCTTTATTCATTTATCTGTGATTTCCTCTGTGTAGTCCCAACTTCAACTTTAATTTGTCAGCTAAAAATACACCCTTTATTTGATATTAACTCAGAATAAACAATTTGTTCATTGACCTTTCTTACTTTCTTACTCTGGGCATTGAACAGTGTTAGCCTTTATGTATCTTGGTTTCCATTGCCCTTAAAATAAATATCCAAAGGTTGCAATGAATATAATAGATTCTTAAGGAAAGGCTCATAGCAAAGGAAAACTAACGTAGTCAATTTACCAGCAAACAAACAAAACAGTGTTGAGGAAAATAGGAAAAAGCTTTACAGCCATCCGTTGGGGATGCTGGTGAGATTCCTACATTGGGAGGGTTGGGCCTAGGTAACCTTTAAGTTTTTTTTCTAACTAATATGCTATTTCAAAATTTAGAGGAGAAATTAAAGAAGAAAGGAATATTAGCAAAGTGAGTATAAAAATGAGGGCTTTGGAATTTGTTGCGAGGTCAATAGTTATTTTGAGTTAGATGCTAAGTGCTGTGTGATGCTCTCAAAGCAACTATGATAAATTATTAAGTATTTGTAATTTATTACACACATCAGAGAATATATTGCAATGTGAGCTGATGTCACTAAACAGTGCTGGCTGAAGCATTTGTCTACATATTGTGTGTGATAAAGGAAGCAATGGAGTCATTAGTAACTTGGATTGTTGTAGGAGACTGTGTTTTTCTTCTTATGAGGTTTTTTCCAATTTCAAACTAGAAAATGAAGAATTATAAAGATATATTTACATTATTCAGTTGTCCTGGTGAGACTTCTGCCCTTTGAAATTATTGAGACAATCACCAGTATTTTCTAAAATATGAAGGACAGAACTTGGTTGGCTCCCTCTATTTGAAGATGTTTTATGAATTCGTAACAAATATATATTTGTGCTTTTGACCTTTTAGTTATCTGTGGCTGATGTGAAATGTTATTAATCTATTGTTTGTTAACTTAGTTACAAGCAACATTTTCTGTTGTTCTCAGTACAATTTTATAAAGAATAATTTACACTAAGCATGCAAAAGCATGCCTCAGGTAAGGATTAATTCGTAAAGCCCCTAGGGATTACTGTTTTTCATAGCATCTTTGCAACCTGAATGTTCTCATCTATTCATTCAAAGCATATCATTGAATTTGTATTTGGAAGAGAATAAAAAGAAATTATTGTATTTTATTTCCTAGTAATTATAGGCATTCTTATCGTATACTGTGGCTTGATAACACCTTGAAAATCTTTAATTTATTTCACAACCAATCCTGAAAATGATTTTTAAAAAAACCATTCTCCATTTTAACTAATGCTTTTTTTCTAAGGTATTCTAAATTTCACCTCCATTGCAATGCATTTAGTATCAGCTCTGCCTACAGAAAAATTATGTCACTGCCCTTGAGAACTTTTCCTAAAACCTTTAGAAGCTTCTATCCCCTGCACCAAGCAGTGAGCTGGCTAGAGAGAGGTGGAAGGAGAGGTGAGGGGGTATTGTGAGTGCCAGATGGAAGGGGTGGAGGAGGCTTGGAAAAGCAGAGAGAGAGATAGTTCAGAAATAGGCCAGGGTGTAACCAAGAGCAAGGATTATGAATACAAAGTACACCTCAGTTGCAAGGTTAAAAGTAGGAAGCTTTGAGAATTCTGACTATGAATATCATTTACGATGCTTTGTTCTTATGAAAACATTTAATAATTTATAGGAATCATCAGCTCATAACCTTAACTATAGTTTGTAACCCATTAAAAGTTGGAAGGAAAAGCAGCCACACAAATTAAATAGAATACCATTAGACCAATGGGATTATGGAATTGGATTGTCAGAGGAAGCGAAAACTTGGTTGAAGACCCTCTATCATCATTTGCTTAATATTGTGCTTCCCGTTGTCTGAGTCCTCATATGACATTCCTGAGGCAAAGACATATCACAGTCAGAAGGAGAACTGGTTAAGACCAGAGCCATGTGTCCTCCCAAAAGAGGTTTCCTGTGCATTTGTAGAACTTCTGATCTTTTGGTTAATTGCTAGCCCATACTGAGAAATGTATTACGTATGCCAGGCACTGTTCTAGCTCTTTTGCATATGCTAACTCATATCAATGCTATGTGGTTACTATTACTACTATTCCCATTAAAATAAAGAGGGGTACTGAGGCACAGAGAAGTTAAGTAACTTGACTTGGGTTGGACACACAGCTAGTAAATCAGAACTGGGTTTGAGCACAGGCAGTCAGGCCCCGGAGTCTGCATCCCTAGTCCCTGCTCTCCCCTGCCTATCCACTATGGCTCAGTAAGGTCTTTATTCCTCAGGAACCACATTCTAATTAGGTGAGGACACAGGGCTCTGATTCCTTTATCATCGCCTCTGTCCATGGAGACTCCACATTCATCTTTAGGTTCTATACTCCCATTAAATAAAATACATGAAAATAAAGTATGAATTACAAATACCAATAAGAGTATCATTTAATTAATCCCAAACAGGTGAACTTGTCCCTTAAGTCCTCCTCCTTAAATTTAAGTTTCCTTATATTTTAAATATTATATGGGTATAGAATTCTGCTCTACCCAAAAAATGTGGGCACTAACCACTAGTGGCTATCTAAATTAAATATAAATCAAATAAAATTAACAGTGAGGTTCCTTTGTCACTCTAGCCACATGTGATATGCTCAAGAGCCATGTGGTGCTAGTGGCTACTGTCTCAGATAGCACAGGTATAGAACATGTCTGTTATAGCAGAAAGTTCTATCTGGCAGCACTAGACAGATTGAAAAAGACATTACTTCCTTTCAATGAAACAACATAGTTATTAAATCACTTTGACATTGGGCTATTTTATTTTTAATCTTTTTCTTTATGCTTATAGAATAAATATGATATAATATCTTTTCCCCTCAGTCCTCTTGCTTGCTTGTTAATTCCTTTACTTTAAGCAAATAACACTTGTACATTTTTTCTCCTTTTCTCTTGCTTCAACTCATTCTTCCATATTGAATATGTGTGAAAACAGCTGCCAGAGCCCATTAAATGCATCAACACCTTTGCCTCTGTGTAGCTTGCTTCTGGACTATCTATCTTCCTTCAGACAACCTTTCCTGACCTGCAAGAGGATTCTCTGAGAAAGCCAGATTGGACCTGAGGTTCTGCCTCACCCTTGAATATATATTTTTTTCTTCAGTGTTTACACTTTCTTTCTTTTCTTTTTTATTTCCTTCCTTCCTTCCTTCCTTCCTTCCTTCCTTCCTTCCTTCCTTCCTTCCTTCCTTCCTTCCTTCCTTCCTTCCTTCCTTCCTTCCTTCCTTCTTTCTTCTTGGCAGTTCTTCCTATTATTATTAGGGTAGACCTCACATTGAAAGCATATATTAAATATGGTATCAAGTATTCTGTTTAGTAAGTCACCCAAGATGACCAATTTCATTTTCCTACCAAGCCAGCAAATGCTTTAGTGCCTTTCACATGTCAATAGACCATTTGGCCCATCATAGGTAGCAGACATTTAAAAGCAGCTCTCTACTTTTTAAAGGTCACAAAAACAAGGATGGACTATTTGGTAAAGTACTATCACTAGATGACATTGAACAGAGACAGGACCATTCATTCATTCAGTTATTAATCCAACAAATATGTATTTACCACTGCTAGGAGGTTATACTCTGCAGGACACTGAGGATACAGAGTTAAAGGCACATTTTTAACCTTAAAGAGCCAATAAGCTAGTTGGTAAAAAAACGACAATATAATGGAATAAATGCTCTAATTAGAGATTTATAATCCCTGTTGATGGAATTATGAATGACCAACCAATGCTGGGAGGATGTGGAGTTAGGACAGTCTTCTGGAGGAGTGGATCCTTGAGTTGAGTCTTGCAGGATACTTCCAGATGAAGGTGTGTGAGAGAGTATGACCTTAGTGGGTGCTGAATTTGTGAAGAGTTACTGGTGAGGAGTAACTGGAGATGAGACTAAAGGCTGAACTAGATTAAAAAGAGGCCTGTATGCTATGCCACGAAGGTCAGATTTTGTCCTGAAAAGAAATGGCATGCTATTGAAGTATTTAAGCAGAGGAGTGACATAAATCATCATATTGATATTTTAGACCACATATAATGCCAACCACTGAACTGGAAGCAGAATTACTGAAGAATAGGTTATTTTGGTAATCCAGATGAGAGATAAAGAGGGCTTGAACTAACTAAGGGCATTGCAGGGGAGACAGAGTTGAATGGGATAGATGTTAGAGGGATTTGTGGTTTCGAACAGTAGTACTCAGTAACACATTGAATGAAGGCAATTAAGCACAGTGAAGAGTCTAGGTAATTACCAAATCTCCGTCAAAGATATTGCTGCAAAAATTTCTCCATGGGTGAAAGACTAGGTTAAATGATATCTATAGTCCTTTATAGGTCTACGAGTCATAATTTAAAATTTTATTAACTTTCAGGACTCCTGACAGCTTCCACTAATTATAAAATATAATAAAGCTAACACTTAACATCTACATAATATGGTGGGATATTACCTTTCAGATAGTCCATTAGGAAAATATGAAACATATAATATTGGCAAAGCTACTGTGCAATCATATATTCTTGGTAATAGTATAAATTCGTATAAAGTTTTTGGAAAACAATTTGTACTGAAAGATATAAATATATTCACCCTGCCATGAAGTTACATCAGAGATATAGAAAAAAGGACATAAGAAAAGAGCTATATCATGGAAGTGTGTATTGCAGTGGTATTTAGAACTGTGAAATATTGGTCATAACTTAAATGTTCAAGAATAAGGAGAAAAGTAAGTAAAATTGGTTGCATCAATTCCATGGAAGATTAGGTAGCTAAGGAAATCATGACTATCAGGATTACACAAGGAACTAAGGTGTGCTAAGACTTAAACCACATCTTATGCTCAAAACCAAGTATTCTTTCTGCTGCTCTTCTTGTGATAGCATAGAAGAATACTAATGATATGGTGCTCGGTGGGAAACCAAACACAAAAAAGTATATACGCATTAATAATAACTGATAATTATGGATTTTTGTGGATAAAGACTTAAGTAAATCATAAACTTTTAATGCTCACATGCAAGATTATCAGCAATATTTTTCCCATTTTTCTTTAGAAATTTTTTTAGAACTTTGTTTTTGTGCTATGATACCACAATGAAATTTTAATAATTATAAAAGTAAAACATAACAAAAAAGTTTTTATTTTGGTTTCAGAATCATATTGTTTAGATCTTCAGCTTTTCCACAGATTGCTTGTTATTATCCTTCCCAATTTAGAAGTTAGATAGTTAATAATAGAACACACGTGTAGCAATTCTAGTACTGCACTCTGCTTTCTAAAAATTCATTCAGCACAAATTTCACACAAGTCCACCTACACTTTTGAGCTATTTAATTTTCCACAGTTTTATGCCCATGTTGTGCTATCACATCCATGCAAAAATAAATTGAATGCTAACCATTTTGCAGAAAAATAGAATAAATGTTTGTTATGAGCTCTAAAAATGATGAATCAAGTGCTATTTTAGAGATGTTTTTCATGCTTAATAATAATAAATGGAAAACATGAAGACAAAGTTCCTGCTTTGAGGTCTTACTCTCTTCTACTGCATGCCACCTCAAGTTATTACAAGCCATCTCCTTGTCCTCTAGATGCTGTACTCTCATCTCTTTCTTTCTCTCTCCTCTTTGCCTTTTTTCTCACATAAATTGTGGTCTTGCCTGCCTGAGTCCCACAGACATTCACTGAAGACTTATTTTCCTGGAGTACTGTGAAGTAGCATTTATTTGGCTGTAGATTTGGTTCTTATAAAGAGCTGTGTGACCTCTCTCTCTCTCTTTTTCCTCATTAAATTTCTCACATACATTGTAAGCTCCAAGAGGCTCCCTTGTACATTAAATTCCTTTGCACAATGCTGTGTACAATTAGAACTTGATAAGAACTTCATTCTTATTGATACCATCAATGTCTAAGAAGATAGTAATTTTTTTTTCTGGAAAGTAATAAATGAAGGAAGGTAGGAAGAAAGGACATATGGGCATTATCATCCTTTTGAGGATTGTAGATTTGAGCTGGTGGAGGGTGAGGAAAACCTGTTGCTGGAAGGCTATATGCTAACCTGATTTCACATGAGTTACTATATCTGGGGCACCCATGAGACTCAGAGGGATTACACTGTCTAATCCCTGTTGCTGAGTGACATAATGCAGGAAAAGAACTTAACACTTTTTGAGTTATATGATTGTTCCCAATTTTATGCCCAAGTGATGTTTCAAAATCCATGAGAGTTAAAATGAATATTTATTATTTGGTAATAAAATGAAGGAATGCCTTATGAATCCCATATTTTTTTTCTTTTATCACTTGGTTCCCAAGATCTCTGAAAACCAGGATCTGGTCTCTCATTTCCTTGCCTGGTACGGTGTTTGTCATGAGACATTTTCCCATGTTGCTGATGTTTGTTCTCCTTTCTCTGTGTAAGTGCTGAGGAGCAAGGGGCTTCTTCCTTCACCATGTAGACTAGAGGTAGGTGGCCCGTTTGCTGTTAGAAAAGAACCTACTGCAAATCCTTTCTGGAGAACTGTGAAATAATTAAATCCCAGTGTCTTGGTGTGTATTATATATTAAAAAATATATGTAGATGTATTTGAATCACAGATTAATGAAATCTGTGATTTATTTCTCACATAGGAGTCATCAAGTTTTAATCTGCACGAGTTAGCTAAAATTTTGCCAAGAAACTCCTTTAAACCTTCTCATCTCTTCCTAAAAGCACCCTTGCCAGGGTTTCAAACTCTGTCTGGAGGGGTTTGGATGACAGCCACTGGTATATTTCCCACTCCACTCCCTTTTCTTATGAAACATTATTGAACACCTACCAAAGTTATAAAATCGTGTACCTCATAGCTAGCATACTGTAATAGCCTCCACCAACGCACATGGCAGCAAATACCCAACTCTGGGTCCTCACATGTTTCCCTCTACTCTGCAGCCATTTGGCCCATAGTCTTCATTATTTTGTGGCCTTGGAAATGTTTAAACAAAATTACCCAGGTAATAGTTATGTCTTTATGTGAGAGAGATCTTATTTTCTTTATCATAACAATAAGCATAACATATTATATCGCAAATAGTATCCAGATTAGGTGTCAGTTGTGGTCTTGTTTGTCTTTTATGTTGTTAACACCAATTACTGATATATCTGAAAAGACTCTTTGTTTTTTTTTTTTTGGGGGGGGGAACCACGTGGCTTTATTATACACTCGTGGACGAGGTTCTGGGGCCCCAAGAGAGTGGTGCCCCGGAAGTCGCCCTGAAAAGACTCTTTGAAGTTTGAGTATTAAGCAACTTAGGGACACATTAGCATTGACTTACATAAAAAGCTAATGCTTTAAACCTTGGCAACATGGATTGTCATGTGGTTCTTATTATTTTAGTTAATATACATTATTGTCTGGGTTTTGTGCCTAAAAATATTAAACAAGTATTTGTTATGCCATCAAAACAAACACAAAAATACAAACAATGTAAGATATTACAGGCACAGGTGTAAAGGTATAGAAAAGTTTTTAAGAGAGACTGGGTTACAGAAGATACTTCCCTAACACATAGGATTAAAATCATCTTGCTATCTTTAAACTCCCACTTAATGACCTTAAAAAATAGGGCACCAAACATGTATTTTATCCAAGTGATGCAACCAGGCTTAACAAAAACCCACTCCCTCCTCCCACTTTTGAATCTTTATCCTCAAGAACAATTGTTTGCAACCCCTTTGGCTGTTTTTCTGGTATTTGTCTCCATATTTCCATATAACATGTTTATGTTGCTATTTCTTGATTTTTTTTTTTTTTAGCTTTTATCATTACTGACTTTCTACTATGGAAGATGATGACTTAATTCTCCACAATACACAAATTACATATTCATGTGCATATGAACACATATGTACCTCCTCTCCTCCAATCCATCAGTAGGATTGTATCATAATTTTGGTTTAATTAGTATTTAGTGTTTGCATTATCACAATTGTGCACATGATGTTGCAGTTAATCTGGATAGTGTACTAAAATAACATTTCTCTTCTTATACATTTTGTTTTTCCTGGAATTAATCATTTCTTACTTTGCCATATGCTTGGTTTTCTATAGAACTCTTACTAATTCATCCTCAAACTCTGACAGAATTGCATATATCCTTTCAGTATATCTAAACACATCAAACAGCCCACCAATTCTGCTTTTTTGTTATACTTGGAGATATTTCTGGGGTCTTCCATTCTCCTGCTCTCATCTAGACTGCAGGATCTATAGACCAGATGCTTGGCTGTTAACTCTGACTTCTTCTCATCATCACTTTGGGAAATTCTCTTTACTTCTGTGTTGATTTACCATTACCTGTTACCTCTGGGTCTTCCTCTTTCTTGCTTTCTTCCTTGCTTGAATGACATACATCCTTTAGAAGTTCCCTAAGTAGGGTGCATGGGAGGTAAAAAAAAAAAAAAAAATTGAGATGTCTACATGTTTGAAATAGACTTTATTCTACCCACACACTTGATTTTATAGTTTGGCTGACTTTCTGTTTATCTAGCATAAAACTCTTCTTTCCTCATAATTTTGAAGGTGTTGCCTCATTTTCCTCAGACTAGCAATATTGCTGTGCACAATCCTGAAGCCATCCTGAGCCCTAATCCTTTTGTCATAATCTCTTTTCACTTTCAAGTGTTTTAAAATTTTGTGCTAATATTCCTTAATATGAGTCTTTCTTCATCCCTTTCCTTCTCTTTTCTTTTTGCTGGTATTTGAAAGGTATCTTTAATCTAAAAACTCGTATTTTTCAGTTGTCAGAAATATATATATATATATATATATATATATATATATATATATATTTCTTTTGTATATATATATATTTCTTTTGGTAATGGCTTTTCTTTATTTATTTTTTGTCAGGGGGGAGGGGCAGAGGGACTTTAAGATTTGAATGTTGAGCTTCCTGAATGAATTCTCTAATTGCATGATCATTTTTCATTTGTTTTACTTTCTGAAATATTTCCTCAACTTTCTCTTATATCTTATCTATTGAGATGTTCCTATTTCTCTTATCCTTTTCAATTTCTAGGAGACCTTTTTTGTTCTCTGAATGTTCCTTTCTTAAGCCTCCTGTTCTTGTTGTATGTCTCATATATCTCTGAGGATATTAACATTCTTGAAGTCATCTTATGCTTATATGTTATTTCTGTGTCCTTTGAGTTCATCTCTTCTGTTTGTTTTGGTTTCTGATTTTCACAATAGAGATTCTTCTCAAGTGTCTGCTGTGACATTAAGAGTGAGGTGCTCACTTGCTATTTGAAAGCCCTGGAAGTGTGGACAAGGTTCATTGGCCAGTGGGTTTTACTTTGGCTAGAACAGGTAGCATTATTCATTTAGTTGGGAGATATCTGTATATGCATATCAGTATGTCATTACCCTTAGGTCTCTAGAGAAGACTCTTCCAATTTCCAGCATGGGGTTGGAGGAGGGGAGTATGCATTAGACTGCTGCACTCTGGGTGCTAAACAGGGAAAGTAGACCAGGGACTCCCCATTCAGTATGCAGAATTTCACTTTATAGACACTTGCTATGTTCTCAGCTGTGTCAGATGTCCTTGAATTTATCCTGTGCAGAAAATGACCATATGATCTTCTGTATAGAGTGACTAGAGTCAAGGGAAAGGATGTATAAAGATTTTCAACCAATTCTATTTTCAACTGTACCTTCTGGAGTCTCTGGCATTCCCACTTCTGGGGTCTCCCTGATGTTAAGTGGAGTGGCTGCTGACTGTTTTGTTTCTGTTGGTATCAGCCCCACCCCCACTTCCTGTGGGCTCCATTTCCATTTTTTCTACTCTGGTAAGTCAATTACAACTTATTACCTGCTTTTTAGCTTTCAAAACATTGGTGACATTTCTCTCCTGTTTTCCCTACTTTCATTATACTTGATAATTTAGTTGTATGTTTGGAGAAAGTAGAGTGTCTTAGTCAGATCAAGCTGCTAAAACAAAATACCACAAACTGGGTGATTTAAACAAGAGACATTTATTTTTCATAGTTCTGAAGGCTGGGAAATCTCAGATCAGGGCACCAGCATGGTTGGGTTTTTTGTGAGGGCTCTCTTCCTGGCTTGTAGATGGTGGCCTTCTCACTATGTTTTCATATGGTGTAGAGAGAGGGGGAGATCTGGTCTTTCCTCTTCTACTAAGGACACTAAGTGTCCCCTATCTAAGTGGGACCCCCATCTGTGGGTCCCAGCCTCATGACTTCCTCTGAACATTATTACTTCCCAAAGGCCTCATCTCAAATATGGTCATATTGGGGGTTAAGGCTTCAACATGTGAATTTTAGGGGGATACAAACATTCAGTTCATAACATAGAGATAAATGAAGGCATTCAATTTTCCATGCTTAACCAGAGGCTGGGCCGTGCAGCCATTCTTTTTGTTGCTGCTGTCCTGTTAGTGAGTCTTAGGGTAACAAGACAGAAGTCATTGGAAGGGGGCTGTATCAGATGACCCATCACCATTTTCAGGCTTTTGAAAGGCAAAAGGATAGAATACAAGAAGGGAAAAGGAAGGGAAGAAAAGAAAAGTGGAGTAGGATAAAGAAGTGTGAGAGGGACATTGTAAGATGAGACACGAAGCGAGGCTATTGTTGAATAATGAGATGGAAGCCATTTGCAAGCCAGCATGGAGATCTCTTCATCTTCAACCTATCTCCCACCCTTTTTTCATTTTTACTGAACGGACAAGAGACTATACTGCTTCAAGGAACTGGTCACCAGAACATAACACCTGATCAAGGGTCTAATACTCTTGTAAAAATTAGTTTTTAAGTTATCCAGTCATGCTCTGACTTGTGAAGCCAAGATTTATAATTTTGAATTGGATACGTTTTCCTATGTATCCTCTAGTTTTTCTCTTGTAGGCTTTTTTAAAAAAAGTGGTTTATTATATTTTACATGATGTTCTATTCCCATATTAGAACTTACATAACTCACAGTACTCATGGGAGGCAGCGTATGTGATATATTCATAGAAGCACAAAATGTTGAAATTCAAAGGAATTTTGAGATCATCCTGTCAAGTACCCTTCTTTTTACAAATAAAGGAAACGATAGCCAGAAAGGTTACAGGTTTTGCTTAGCGTCATACAAAGGGAACATGGGCATGCTTTAATGTAGGATGAGAAAATGATATCATGCAATGAGTGAACTTGCTATAGTGATAGAGTTGGTGCTTCTGTTATGCCATTTATATTCCAGGACCTTTTTTTTCCACAAGCTGAACTGCTTTTCATTTGTAGATATTTGTAGATAGTATATATGGTTAAGATATAATGCATTTGTAAAGAGAGTGAGTGTTATCTGGGAGTCACTGCATGAATGGAAACTGTAGAAATTATATCACAGAAATTTATGAGGTAACAAATTGTTATCCTTTTGTCATTTGCAGTTCTGATCGGTTTTCATTTTTGTGCTTGGATGATGTTGCGATTGTTGAGAGCTTAATGTTCTTTTCTAAGAATCCCGTTAGATAAACGACATAATTTAATGCAAAATGTTATAACACACCTGCTATATTTCCTCTAACACTGAGGAGATAAAAGTTTTTTGGTTTCAATAAAAGAATGTTTGATAAGGCATGCTTAAATGATGCAATATTGATCTGGCTTGCACATTTTCAGAATTTTTAATAATATGAATAAATTTTTTAAAAACTATTCTAAGTTCTGATGTGTTTTAACATTATAATAAATAAAGCCATTTAGATAGCTGTTTTATCAATTGTGATTAAAATTTATTGAGCCTAACTGAAATCCTTGGTTCTTAGGATTGATACTTCGCTCTTTCCTCTTCAAGTGGCCACTCTAATGATTATTTTAATTTTTCACTTTGTGTTCCTTCCATACCAATATGAGTTGTCTGATTTTTAATTGTGGAAATGTAAGATTAAATCTACTTTTACACATAATACAGGGTGTTTATTACATTATATTACATGTTAAATGACATTAGAAATAGATTTGCTGGGTTTTGGCTAAATCAATCATAAGCTCACTTATGAAACGTTTTCTGACTTGTTGATCCTGTTATCATACAGTTATTTTAGATGCTTCTCTGACCATGTATTTCCAATGTCATTGTCATGAGCCAGTGAATCTTACAGTTACCGGATTCCATTTTCTTGGTCCAATGTCCCTAGGGTACACAGTGTTATAGCATTTTGTACATCAGATTGTGATATTTGCTTATATATTGTGTTATTTACTGTTATCTCCTTAAGACTAGGGTCTGTGTATTCTTATTCATTTTTATAACTGCAGATTCCAACAGAGAGCTCAGCATGTAGTAAGAGCTCAGTTAATGCTCCGTGAGTGATGGCAGGCATGCCTGGGTTAATGTAGGAAAGAAGCCTGCAGGATGCTCTTTGGGAGGATGTTAGTCAATAAAATTTCTGTTCAACCTGAGCCAAGCCAAAAACATTTTTCTAAACTATTCAGCCCTGGCGATGTAAACCTTTGGAATTCACATTGTGATTATACTACCTTACCTGTTGATGCTGTATTCAGTTAGGTACATTAAGGAGATTTAATCACCAAGGAGACAATTATTGAGAGATAATAGAGAAGTACAGTGATTGTTCTTGGCTATTAGGATTAGGTTCACAAGGTTTGCATTTGATTCCTTGCTAGCTGTGTGACTGTAGGGATCATTTCTTCAATGTATAAAGCAGTTTACATTGTGTACCCTACTTACCCAATAGCACTTAGATATTAGAAGGCTGAAATTAAATATTAAAGCATGGTGAACTAGTATTTTCTATTCAAATATATTATTTTTTTCTATGTGTTCTAAAAATGCATCTTTCACTAAGGAAAAGGTAATAGAATTAATTTTTTGTGTAGGGGGAGGGTCTTACATCTCAAGCTACTAAGTATCTTCTATTTTGAATAAAATCTACTTTAAAATTTATCAAGAATCCTTTGAAGAATTAAATGTTAGATGGCTTGCTATCTAAAACAGGTATTTTCACTCTTCTCCCTTTATAGTACTATTTTAATCCAAAAAGTTAAATATATACTGTATTTTTAACCTTTTTGTATTCCAAACACATAGATCAAATCTTGTGGAGAATGATCTTGCATTATCTAAAGAAACACTACAAGTTACCTGAATTTGTTTGAAATATTATTTTTAAATAATTTTTATTCCTATTTTTGTTCTCTGAAGTCCATTTCTTAGTTTGGTAAGTACTGTACACTACTTAGAGTGTGACCCTTGTTCTAAAGGGTTATTTGGCTAAAATAATCATGATCTTTCTGCTATCAGTTTCTTCTTCAATTGAGAAGAATGTCAATCCCCTTTGAGTATCTGTTGAAGATGCTTCTTTGAGCAAAGACCAATGACTAAAAGCCAATACATAGCAGAATTCAGGTAATGCTGAGAAGTAGAATAAAATATTACTAGGTTCTGAATAAAAGAGTGCTCATGGTTTGCAAGCTCTTCTACCTGCTGTTGAGATACTGTTGAGAATGCCTTATCTACAAAGGGTATTTGAAAATGACTATGTTATATATTCACCTAACATAGATACAAAGATGCTGTGCCTTTTGCTGAATGGTGGTGATTTTAAAACACAGACATGCTTATTTCTTTGTTAGATCATTCCACTACATCATGACATACGGGTTTCTCATTTATTCACTTATTTACCACACATCCATGAAAGTCCACAGGTGTCAGGTTTCACTAGACCCTAAAAACACATTGGGATGTGAGCTCTGTGGAGGCAGGGGCCTTCTGTATATTGTTCACTGCTGTCTCACCTGTGTCTAAAAGCATCTGGCGTGTAGTAGGTGCTCAAAAAGTATCTGTTTTATAATTGAAGAGGGATAGGTATCGCAAAGGTACTCTCTCTCCCCTCACTCACTTAATTGGTACAATTCTGTGACAAATTCCTAATCTGTAACTGAATTACTAATTATGTAATGGGCTAAACTAAATTAAAAGTCCAATGCTATTTTTTTGTTTGTTTAGTTCAGAATGAGTAAGAAATTTAAACAGTGCTCACTTTGATTTCAATACTGTCTTTGACATAATGGTTTTCCAGGCAATGGGCTGGAAAATATGGACTTTGTCTTTACTCACAGAGTCTGCATATTGGGAATTTGAGCAGTTAGAGGGAAATAGTTCTCTCTTTTGAGACCTTCCTGTCATATTGTTAGTTCCAGTATCTGGGAACCTACTCTGAAACGGCAAAAATAAATCAACAGGCAAAACAAAATAAAGATCCCAAATCACCCTCCAAAAATAACCCAAGTAAGTACAAATGTACACAACACATTGATGAAATTTATTTAAGTCTAGTCAAGTGCATCTTCTCTGTCTGTTTCTAACCCCACATTTGCTTATTTGACCTTGTACAGAATCCATTTTCTTTTCTTCGTCCAGTTCCAAAGATACATTTGGACTGGGTGGTCTACTTACTTACTTACTATCCCTTCTTTTCACTCTTGTTCTCTTTTCTCTTCCTATTCTTCCACATCCTTTCTCACTCTTCCCACTTTCTGCTTTCCCTCATTTATATTTCTTTCTTTCTTTGCCTGAATCTTTCCCACCTACTATTCCTATGTCTCCTTAGGCATTTCCAGTTTATAGGAGTGGGAAGAGAAAATGCTTTGGAAATTGAATTTTATCCTGAGGTGGGCTCGAGTTTCCCTCTACCTAGAGAGCCTTCTGCAGCTGACTCAATGTTCTCCTTCACTGGGATCTCTAGTGAGAGTTATCATTCTGTATACATTGGGGAAGTAAAATTTGACCTTCCTAAAAATGATGTTGTAGATGAATATGACTTGATGAAAGGGAGTTACTATTTCTGTATAGGATTTGACTTTAAACAATTTTGATTTTAAACAATCTGAAACTCAGCTGTGTTTTTGAGGAAAAATAAATAATCTGTTGTATGTCTATTTAATCCTTTCACAAAGACCCATTTGGGCAACATCCTCTCAATCTTCAGATGAGGGAGAGTGGTACAGAAAAGTCTCATAACTTAGCCAGTGCCACATAGCTAACAGGAGAAGGTTAAGGATTTGGAGCTAGGAAGTTTGACTACAGAGATGAGATTCATAATCACCACTTTGTTCCTCTGAGAAGACCTTTGAATGTGTGTTGAATTGTGGCTGAATTAGAGAGCCCAGTGTGGACACTGACCCTATGAGTCTGTCCAGGCCCAATCTGCCTCCAGAGTGTCAGCATCTCTCTGAGTATGTGTGGAGACAGGCAGGAGAAAGGCTTTCTGTGCCGGTCCTTTTCATAGTAGATTGTCCCTATTGCTACCTGCAGAGGACATATTGGTTAGTGGCATCTGGCATATGCCTCTGCTGTACCAGGAACTTCATTCCCTCATGGCATTGCTTTTCAGAGTCCCTTTAAGAGTTCATGTGGCATTTGCTAGAGGATAAAGTATAAAATGTTTCAGAACGTGAGAGAGAAAACAAACATAGATTTAAGTGTGATTTTACTCATTTAATTAATGTTAGTAAAGATAACACTTTTTCTTTACAGTGATGTATGAGATAAATCTTCTCTTTCACAATGCACACTTTATGTTGATAAACTTACACAATCTCATCATGTGCACTTTCCTGTTAAGTCCCAGTTGTACACTACATGAGGAGGTGAAAATATTGTTACAGGAGGCGTGATTACACTTATTTGAACCCTAGAACAAATTTTACTAAACTACACTAAAGTACCAATTACATTAGGTCAAATTGTTATTCTACTTATGTCTTCAGAGAGATGGAAAGAAATGATGCTGATATTTAGGGTGGAGAGTACATGTGTTTCTATTATCCTTAAAAAAAAACCCAGTTATTTTGTTTTGCTCATTGCTATTAACTGAAGGCACATTCATAAGAAACAAATAATGGTTGACTGATTATATCACATTTTTATTAAATAAAAATAGTCAATTTTAGGCAGATTTATTATGAACAATATATAATTTTAACCAATCATTTTTAACCAATAGTTTAATAATTCTCTTTAACAATTGGTAAAGTGATAATTTGTTTGCTTATTTGTTTATGCACCAAAATGAATGTATGCTATGTAAATCTAATAAGTTACACAACCAGAGACTTGATATGATTTATATAGAACTTAATTTGATAGAAATTATGAACCAACTTGAGTTATTAATAATACTGTAGTCATGTTGTTTTTTAAAAATATCACGTTTACCATTCTATACACAGCTTTATAAGTAACTTCATTCTAATAAGTTAATCCTCAATTTCCATCACAGTTGGAAGTTGGTGCTGTGACATTGTTTCTTGTTTTATTTTTCTCCTACTACATTATTGCCAGAGATTTTTGTCTTAAAAATAAGCAACAACTAAAAACTTAATTCTTTATCTTTTTAGATTGTTTTAACAAAACTTCTCTATTGAATTACCATAAAGTTTTATGATCCTAGTTCTCTTATGTTTGCTGTCTACAATTCCAGTTTTCTCCTGTTCATATAGATTGCCTTTTTTTGTGCAAGAAGGTATTTTTGAAGAGGAGTTTTAACATTAAAGAAAAAATTCCTATTAATTACTTGAATTATATCATTATTTCAGAAAAAGATATCTTAATTTCCTTATAAATTTTAATTTGTAGACATGGTGAATCAACCTTCAAGATCCTGTCCGTGAAGAACCTGTCGTCCCTACTCTGGGGACTACTTAGGCAGAGAGCCTTTAGCTCTCAGCTTCTTAAGGGATTGCCCTGGCTACAAAGAACTACCTTGCCCCAAGCACCGTCTCTTCTTCCCAGAATGTCCCACTTCTGATGACTGATTGTGTTGGTCAGGATGAAGAGGTTTATTATAACACTTTAGATTCCAGCTTCTTACTAAGGTAGAACAAACTTTCAATGAAACAGAACATGTGGTTGTTTCCACATCAACTTTTGTTTAATAATTGTCACCATTAATACTTTCATAGTTTTTACCATTCTACTGAAGAGTTAAATTCTAATTTCAACCCTCATTGTCAAAATACTATGGACTCCATTGGAAAGGAGACTTGGATTCTTAGGCTAGGAATTGGAGGATCAGGAGGAACATGTAAGTAACTTTTCCCATTCTCTCTCATCTTAAAATTGCCCCAATCGCATTGTGATCATCAACACAAGATAAAAAATGAAATCTAGTCATTTCTTTTATTGGTATAGACAAATGAGCAAGTATCATATCTCAGAATTTAGGATATTTGATAATATTACACAAGAATGGTAAAGAGTGCAAGAACATGATCTGTTGAAAATTCCATGTTTTAGGTCTGAATATCAACTATCTCCCCTTTTAGTGTTGGTGATGCTGCATGTTTGGTTATGATTATTACTGTTAACAGTGACAATAATGTGTCACATTTGTAAGGACTTGACACTTTTTAATTAGATTCTCATAACATCCCTGGGAGATAGTTATTATAAACCTCATTACAGAGATGAGGAAACTGAGATATGAAAGACTTGTACAAGATCACACAAGGTCACCCTCAGATATTCTGACACCAAGTCTCTTCCCCACTCCACCATCTGTCTGCACTAGCAAATCAATACATACAAACCTGTTACCTCTCATGCCTGAGACAGTAGGCCATTCATCAGTGAGTCTCAGCTTTTCAAAGAGGTACAAATTTTGAAAAGGCATTGCTTATAAATTTGCTCTTGTATCAATAATAGCAAATTATAATAAACTAAGGCCTATGTGGTTTTCTAATTCATGGCACCCTGATACAAACTATTTGGGGAGGCTGGTCCCATTTCAGTGAGAACTTCCTCTGAATTATCTTGGTCTCTGTCTATATTTTTTTTACTTCTTTAATGACACTTATTTTTAAACATATATTTGAAAGTTGAGTTTCAGTTATGGAGTTCTAGTTGAAGGAGAAGAAAAAAGGTAATAATAAAACAAATTACAATTATTGCTGCAGTGCAAAAGTGAGTTGGAAGATGAGGGAACTCAGAAAAGTCTTCCTGAGGACATGCATTTACAGAAAAAGATGGAACTGGCTTATGCTGAAGAGGTTTAAGTCAGTTCTATAATCTGCATGGATTCTAAATACCTTAATTAGGTTCTTAATACTCAAAGGTACTATATTTATGTAGCTGTCAAGTAGATTTATAAAGACAACCTGGTGGGCTTTTAAAATGTGTCTTTAAATTTGCTGTACTTTATTCATTAATCATTTGTGCAGCCACTAAATTGTAAAGCTACAGGTATAGTCAATCATGTATGGACAAGCTGTTGGAAAATGTCTTGACTTAGAGTTAGACAGATCTGGCTTTGAACCTGGGTTCCAACCTCTTGAAAGCTGTTGGTACCCCTGTTTCTCGGTTTCTTCATCAAAAAGATGGTGATACTACTAACCTTAACCTTAGAGTGCTGCCGTTAGGAAAAGTTATGGTATCATTTAGCAAATGAGACTGGAAAGGAGCAATCACTTGTGTTGCAGAGTGTACATAAAGTCCAATTCAATGAATGATCTCTTAATTATCATTAAATAGTTAATAATCAAAAGGAGAAAAATTGCACAGGCTGTAAGGACACTAGACAGGAAATTCCAGAAAATATTCAATTATAAATTCCACACAGCATTTATTAAGCTTTAAAAATTACAGAACAGAAACACACCTGCAGAATAAGAAAGTTACTGTCCATTCAACTGTACACAATTAGTAATTTTTCAGAGTGAGATATGGAAAACTAGATGCAATGAACAAATTCTCCGATGAAGGGCAATTCCCCTTTCTCCCACCCACACCAAGAGTTTAAGTCAAGACAGAAAGAGGCTTTAAAAAGTAAAGCAACAGATGCTGATTATTGTATGGAAAACATAATCTTTGATTAGGCCTAAATGTTTGACTGAATTTTACTTGACTTTTTAACCAAATTCTAATAGTGTGTAATGACCCTTTTCTTTTATGAAGTCATAGGACTATTTCGAGGGATGACTCATTTGTCATTTATTACTGCATTTTGATATATCTTATGCTATTATCTTTCATTGTTATCGAATTCTACACTCTTGTCAGACTTTCTTATATGTACATGTTGTTATTTATTGTATCATAACACTCCTGAGGATAGGTGATCGTTGAATGTCTGCAGTTCCTAAAACATAGTAGACCTGGAGTGCTTATGAACAGATTAACAGTCTGGCTTTTTGACTGATGTGAAGATAGACAGTGTGAATGAGCTTCAGGGCTAAGGAAAGAATTCTAATCTTCTAATTCCAATCACTTGAGAAGTAATCAGTCCACAATTTAATAAAATATCCATAAGGCATCAAATGGCAAAATGCCATGTGGAACAGTTTCTCCAATAAGTACTTGTTCAGCTGAAACAGATTAATTGTACAGTGCCTCTTTCCAAGGAAATACAGATTGACCAGGCTGACAAATATGAGGTGAGGCAAAGGAACAGAAAAGAGTGAAATGGATTTAAACTGTTAAAATCCAACCTAACCAACTCAGCTTTTTATAAACAAAAATATTCAATAGGTCCTTAGTGAAAAAATAAATCAATTAATTCAGACTAAACTGTATGTTTGAATTGCCTGCTTGCCTCATCTGAAACAGTTGTAATAAAATTCTTCTGAACTTCATTTCTTCTGTCCATGGAATAAGTTGTAGTCTCAGAATGATACTCAGGATATAACATGTCTTTAATGGGATGCGTATGTAATCGTGGCAGTTTAATTAAAAGGGCAGCCATACATTGAAACAGCTCTTGTCCCCCAGAGGAGTGTTCTTTAGTGTTGCATTTCTACAGTTACCTAGTGTTTCTATTCACCCATTTGTTTTTTTGTTTTATTTTTAAAGAAATTATACAGTCTTCAACTTACCTCTATACCTTGTTCAAAAGTATTCTTAAAATGTGATCACTCCTTTCCGGTCTCATTACATTTCCCTTCTCCCTCTTTAGCTCCAGATTTGCTTGTTCAGTTTGATGTTCCATGTGTCCTTTGAAGACAACCTATCTTGAGTCAAAATCATTCTTTTCTTTCCTTCATCCTCCTGGACTTTCAACTTATTTGATGCTGTCATCACATAATCGGTCATAAAGACCAAATTCTTGGAGTCATACTTGGGCGTTTCCCATTGCTTTGTTGCTTACATTAAATTGGCACAAAGCCCCATTGATTCCAACTCAGAAATTCTACCTTAACCACATCTGCTCCCCCTAGCACCAGTAGCACTGCTTCAGTCAGCATTTCCCATGGCCTATTCCAATAACCTCCCAACTGGGCTCATTGCACCTTATTCTCCCCACTTCAGGCTGCCCTCTACATCATCATCCATTTTCTTTCCATGAGATGCTATGTTCACACATGAGACATATTCAGAAATAGAAACATTTAGTGAGAAAGTTAAGCACTTCAATTATTCACCATATTCAATTATTCACCATTATTCACAGGCCCCACAGAGCCATGTATGATCTGGCCCCATCTCCCTCTTATATTTCTCTGTCAGTCCTCTCGCCCTCATTCAGTGAGTCCACTGGCTCTTTCCTGTCCTCTCCCATGCTCTTCTCTCCCATGCTGCCATCATTTTGACCTTGACTAAATTACAACACTTTAGGGTGGCTTTCCCTGAACACTCCTCAGTCTAAATTAAATTCTTGTTATAATTATATTCTTCTTCCTACTCCTTCTCCTCCTCCACTTTATTTATTTATTTTGCATTAAGCCTGGTTTTCCTGCAACATTTCTATACTCTGTGAAGGCAGAGAGTTTCTTTTATTCACCCTTATGTCTATAGCCCCTGCACAATATCTGGCAGATCCTGGGCACTCAATAAATATTTACTGAAGGAATGAATTGATCAGCACAACTCATAGTGGTAGATGAGCAGGCCAGCTAACTCTAGGTAGCAGCATGGCTCAATCTGTGTATTATGGGCAACTCCCACCCCTGAAGAACATATTGTAAGGTTAGAGTATTGTTATTTTATGGGAATAATTTTAAATGTTCTGTAACTTATAAGAAAAATAAACCTTCAATACTCCAGCACTGGTTAGTCATATATAACTGTTGTACACATTAAGTCTGATCACAACACATGGGAAACCCATTCTCTGGCTACCTGAGTTCCCTTCCTAAAGCGTAAAGCTCATCATGTAATTCTCCTGCTTGTAAACTTTTAATGGGTTCCCATAGGCTGAATGTTCACATATTGGAACTACATATGAACATTTTTCTATTCAGCCTATAGAATTTGGCATGTCTAACAAAGTCATTCTCAAGCTGGACCTGGTCATTATTTCCAGTCCCAACCTCAACCACTCTTTACCATAGACCATGTGCAAGCTAGTTTTTCTTATACCTTGGCCCCTACCAGGAATGTCCCATTTTTGTCTCCACATGGGAATATGTTTGCTCTTTAAAATCCAGCTCTCCCAAGTACTGTAGTTATTCATTCCTCTGTGCTCCCATTGCATCATATACCCTGTTAATTCTAAAATTTTATTAAATATTCCATGATAATTTATGAATATCTATCTCCCAGACTAAGTGGTAACTACTGGATTAGACCGGGCATTCCCAGCATTGAGCCCAATGGGTAGCATGTAATGGCATCCAATAATGGTTGAATGACAGAATGCATTGTCAATTGTTTGGAAGTAAAAATGCCTTTGCCTACTAAAGCAATGCTATAAATGGTGATTTAATTCTCAGGGGACTAAAAAAAAGCCTATTTAAACTGTAATGCAATTGAAATGTATTGCTAATAGTGTTTTCTCTTCTAGTATCAGAATATGTTATCTGTCTGCTTCACTGCAATTGAGGGAACCTTTTTCTTTTTGCCCTAACTCAGCCCAGAGACAGAATCTTTTCTAAACTTTTCTCTTTAGTCGTTCATTACATTCAAAGGGGGAAGGATGAAAGAAGAGTTATTTCTTTTTTGTGGTTGTGTTAGTAAAATGGGATTTCTGCCATTTTCATGATAGAGACATATGTCAACTGAGGGTTTATATCTTTGGGACTTGCCTGTGTCTCAAATAGTCTTGAAGATACTTGTTTCATAACACATCATTATGTTGATACATGAGAATATTGCTGCAATAAAATTAACTTTAAAGGGGGTCTACTAATAAATAAAAGTAGCAAAAGGACCTTGCTGCTTAATAGGATCTCAACTATAAGACATATTCATACTTTTTCTCAATTCTGTCTTTTGTTTTTTAGCTTATATAAATCAAAACAGCCCTCCTTCCTTCCACTCCTTGCCTCTTATCACACATTTTATACACCTTGATTTTCTTCCATACATCCACAGAAATAATATTTAAAATCGATTAAAAAACCCCCAAAAACCCAAACCCAGGTATAATTAAATAACTGATGTCATTTGCTTGGTGAACATATTATAATGCAAACAACATGGTTGCTTTTAATAGGTGACAGTGACATATATTTTGAGAAACAATATCCTGTACTGAATCATGTACTTTTATAAAGTACTTAACCTCATTAAGTTTGTTAATTAAATAAATGCTCTTTCTGAATCATCTTTTTTTTTTTTATAGGTGGTGTTTGCATTGCTCAATCACAAAAAATTCCACGTGAACCAAGACCTGGAGAATTTGAAAAAATTATCAAACGCCTGCTAGAAACACCTAATGCTCGAGCAGTGATTATGTTTGCCAACGAGGATGACATCAGGTGCTGATTACCTTTTTTCTGTACGTGGGATCATACTTGTGGCCCACATCCTTTTAAAAGCATATTTCATGTTCAGCGTAAAATCTTGTGAAATTTCACAGGAATCACAAAATCCCCTTGCAATTACAGACTGCCTTCTGCTACATAGACACAGCAGCATTCTATTAAATAGTTTCTAAATCTGAAATGCCTATAGAGTAAAACCTGGGGACTGAATGAGATGAGAAAATAAAGGTGATCGACAGAATGATGTAAATGAGGTTAAAGATAAGGATAATTAACATGTGCTGGAGTTAGTCTCTGCTATATTTCCTTTAGGAGATGATAAGACTCAGGCAGTTAGAATGATTGTCTAATTGTTCAACAGTGACCTGCTAAGTGTATATAATAACTTCATAAAGCCAGTCATAACATTGGTAATTGTGGTGTTTCTTGATAAATATAGTATGCTTTACTTCTTTTTATTCCTATAGGAGGATATTGGAAGCAGCAAAAAAATTAAACCAAAGTGGGCATTTTCTCTGGATTGGCTCAGATAGTTGGGGATCTAAAATAGCCCCTGTCTATCAGCAGGAGGAGATTGCAGAAGGGGCTGTGACAATTTTGCCCAAAAGAGCATCAATTGATGGTAAGGAAGCACCATAGAGAATTTATTTGGTTCCAGTTGAATCAAAACTCAAAGGTAAACTAGAGTATTGAATATGATGAAATGCAGCCATTATCAATGACTCTGGATAGAATTTTTAGCTTTGTTGTTAGAATTGTCAAGATCACCATATATTCCAGTGTATTATATATATATATATATATATATATATATATATATATATACATATATATTTGTGTGTGTATGTATAAGTATATATGTATATATATGTGCATGAGTATGTGTATTATGTATAAGTATGTATGTATATATATATGTGCATGAGTATGTGTATATATACTCTTTTCTATATAAATAGGAAAGAGTATTTATTTGATTTTTATTTTAAGAAAGAGAACCACAGTTAGTCTTAGTAATTTTCATGATTTTAGTAATTGCACTTTGAGTTTGCATATTTTCATGGGCATACATGATAGTTATAGCATTGTGGAGGGGAAAATGCTTGATTTGTTGAAAATGAATACATGATGCTGGGCTGACCCTATAGATAAATAAATGTATCAGAATAGATTTGGAGCATCCCTATAAGGCAGTCTGTCTTCAAAATAGCTTTTCTAAATGGTCTTGATGGTGACTGAAATTACTACCTTTAACATTATCTGTTGAAGTAAGGCATTATTTGCAGGTGGTCTCCCTTCAATGAGGTGGTTACCTGGGCAGACTGACACTTTAACCTTATTGCCCATGACTCTGCATGATTACATTAGCACTGATCGCTTTATTGGATTAGCTGAAAATGGAACATATAGGAGAGATAAATTTTGAGGTTGGTGGAAACATAATTAAGTCTGGGACATTGATCCATGCCAGGAGAGAAAGAAAAGAATTATAGAAGTCTGAATCGGGTCCTGCATATTCAGGATTCAGCATGAGGTCACTGGTTGCTGCCCCTGGGAGTTGTTGAGTAGAAGAGAGGTTATAAGGATGACACTGACACTAGGCTTCCCTGTTCTACTCATCCCCAGAACCAGGTGCCTGAATGGTGGGGATGAGGATGGGGGGGATATTGTCCACTCACCCTCCTTGGGTTTTGCCATAAGAGAAGCCTTATTTCTGTGCTGCTATCTCTCCCTCATTTGTTATATGTTTTTTTCATTTTTTATGAAATGATTCCAACATAATATCCATTCAAAAGTTCTGACAGTATTTGGTTTTGATTTTGAAAGAATATTAAAATCAAACATTTATTTTTAAAAATAGGATTTGATCGATACTTTAGAAGCCGAACTCTTGCCAATAATCGAAGAAATGTGTGGTTTGCAGAATTTTGGGAGGAGAATTTTGGATGCAAGTTAGGATCACATGGAAAAAGGAACAGTCATATAAAGAAATGCACAGGTAACCACTAAAATGTTTTCCTTGGTGCATTTATTTTAGCATTGCCTGATAAGTGATATTTTTCTATGTGGATAATGATGAGGGTATCTTCTATTTTCTTGTGTCTCTTGTTATAGTTTCTCACTCACTAAATCTGAGCATACACTGATCATTCAACAAACGTAGGTTTGTTCATTAGTTCTTGTGACTGGATCAACAAGTATTTATTGAACATATACCATGTGTGCAGCCATGGGGTATTTTAATTCTATTTGAAAATAATTTATTGAATGTCTACTTTGGAAAAAACACTTTATTAGGTTTGGTGGAAATAGACAAATAAATAAGACATGGTATTGCTCTCTGGGAGTTCAAAATGTAGTACCATAATAAGTTGCTATAAGAGAGTATTTTTCAGCTATTTCAGTCTATGTCTCCTATAATGCTGTTATTTTCTATATTCTGCATAGCAGCTGTCCTAGAACATCTATGATTTTTTTATGCTTTACTTTCTATAGCTTGTGGTTAAAAATAATAATGATTTTGAATGTGAATTTTTGAATGTATGGGTAAAACTCTACTTTTTTGCAGATAACATGATTGTGTACATAGAAAGAAACAACTATAAAGTTTATAAAATTACTTAGAACTAAGCAGTAAATTTAGCAAGTTCTCAGATATGAGGTCAATATAAATATCCATTTTTACTATATATATTAGAAAATAGCACATAGAAATGGAATTTAAGAATACTGTTTATTCCAGGATCAAAAAACATAAAATGTTAGGGCTAATTTTAACAAAGATGCATAAATCCTCTACACTGAAGATGACACAACTTGAATGTGTGTTTTATAAGCAATTTACTCCTTCCTCTAGTGCCTCTCCCCGATTATTTTGATGTGTCTTCCTTTCCTTCCACCTCACTTTTTTTGGAAATAGCTGTTCAAATAAAAGATGGAATACCCTAAATGCTAGAGCAGACATATAAAGAGAGAGAGGATGAGGATGTGAAAATGGTGTCCCACTCAGGAGGAATCTGCCTTCAGGCTTCCTGTGTGCCAGCCACCATTCCAGGAGCTGCAGTGGGTGAAGAGAGACAGGATTCAGTCTCTCTGGGCTTAAATTCGAGAGTGAAGAGTCAGACACTGTATAAGTAAACCTATAAATGAACTGACACGTCCAGACCCTGGAGTGTGCTTAGGAGAAATGCAAGAGTGAACATGAAGGAGTGACCGGGGGGTCTTGTGAGGGAGGGCAGCGATTAGATTGTGTGGTCCCCAGTATGCTTCACCAAGGAGGTGACATTTGAGATGAGACTTGGAAGACAAGAAGCTGTCAGCCGTGTGAAGATATGACGGTCATTCATTCCAGGATCTAGGGCCACGTGGGCCTCTTTTGTCCAGGGAGACTGGTGTGAGGATGAGCATTGTGAGTTAGAGGGAGATCCATGACAGAGGGGCTAAGGTATTAATAGTATTCTGGAGTCAGGTGATACATGATCTTGAAGTCCTTTCTAGAAGTTCTAGAGTTGAGGAATTTGGGCTGTATTCTTCCTGTGGGACAGACAAACTTGAGGCTTTTCATCCAGAGACTTATGCACATACCTGGTTCAAGAAGATTCTTCTGGCAGAAGTGTGAGGAGGATTGGGGTTCAGAGGAGAAAAAGGAGGCAGGTCAGTCAGGACTTGTCCAGTATCCTGAGGATGGGTAGTCAGGACCTAAACAAGGGTAAGTTAGGGATGGAACACACTATATAGATGCTCTAATAGATAGTATTCATAGTATACTGAGTGGTTAATGTTGGGCTGAAGATAGTAAGTGACAGAGGATTCTAAATGCAGATTTCTATCAGGGAAGTCTAGGACAATGGTGATGTATTAATAATTAATTAACAGAGGAAAAACAGCATGAATGGTAGATGTTTGGGGACTAACTTTAATTTGGTTCTGAGATAGCCCCCAAGGAACTGTACAGCAGGTGGCAGGGTAAAGCCTGGGACCCCACAGAGAGTCCACTAAAAATTCAAATTAGTGGTTCCTGGGGACTTGGAAGTTAAAGACAAAGGCAGAGATACAATTGCCATAGGAGACTGAGAAAAGATGAGGAGTGGTGACTAAGGCTCAAGGGACCTTGCGAAGAAAGGACACTGAGAATGATGGGTTTAGGGGAAGAAGATAAACTCAGAGTCAAGCTGTCTCAAGTATGCAGGAGAGAAGACTGGTCCATGTGGTTCCAGTGCTGCAGAGAAGTGTGGCTGAGGGACAAGGAGTGTGCTAGAAAGATAAAATTGTGAGGAGTTGAGAGAAAACAGAATAAAGGAAGAAGAGGAAAGGATGTTGTTCCAAGAAGTTTGGCAAAGAAGAGCTTGAATATGGGAGAGCTTGAATAAGATTCAGGGGAGATTTATTTAGAATAGGACATGTGTACTAATATGTTTTTAGATAAAAGAGAAGGGCCAGCTAGAGAAAGAGAGATTAAATGTGAAATAGGATCTTGGACATTTTAAGGTGACGCATTGAGAGAACAGTGTTACCTTTAAATAATGTAATTTAGTTGGGGAAAAAAGATACTCACATATACATAATCAGAGGGAAAAGATCTGTGATTAAATGCTAAATTTGGATATAGAGATTAAGGAAGTTCAGTGAATATATGACTGTAAGTTCATGTTGTAAAATCCAAAGCTTGGCGGAGGAGGTAAGAAGGATTTGGGAAATAACACTTAAAATGAGGGAAAAGGTGGGTTAGCAGGACAAAGGCATGGGGCAAGATGTGGCATGGTGATATGTGGACCAATGGAAAAGTCTAGCTCAGTGTAGGGAACGATATATGTCAAGGAACAGTGGGAAATAGAGAGGGGCCTGTTTATAGAAGGGCTTGAAAGGGGAGTTTATATGCAGAGCAACTTATGTGTTTTGCATTGAGATATATTTTACACTGAGCTTAACTCTGAGTGCTGAATGTTATTGTTTTGTCCTCCACAAATTCATATCCTGCTGTTCAGACTGTAGTAGTGGAAATCTACCAGTTAATGAAATGGATGCACTTATAATATATATATATATGTATAATATGTAATATATACATAATATACACAGACACATACACACACATACAAACACACAAATATAAAACTGATAGGACATTAGTTATTAAATAATCACATAACTCTTTAATGGACTGTTTTCAGAATAACCAGTTACTCTAAATTCATGTTTTCCAAGTAACTTGAGGTATGTAGCTGTCCTTTTAGCTTCTGTAGATGGTCTATATTAGACACTTATTTCAGGCATAAATACTGAACTGGTTTGCTATAGAATCCAGATTTGGTGGCATGTCTGCTTCAGATTCCTTTGATTTACTGGGTGTTGCTAAAATTGTAACAATTTGTCCAATTAGAGATATTTCTAGTGCAATGAAAATGGTATTTACTCCAAGTGCTAGGGCAAATTCACCCTCTGGGAACCGGGTCAGTAAACAGATTTTCATGCAATCCCGTTGTGGGTGATACCAAAATAACTTGTCTCTGGGAAGAAAACAAACAAATAATGAAATGTTCTAACTTAATTTTTTAAAAACAGTAACATATGAAAGTTTCCAGACGGTGAGAGGAGACTTTTGTGTTCCAAATTACCATAATGCCCAGTTTTCATCTCTGTTTTATGGGAGGAGGGAAGTTGATCTAGCATGTTTGTGGTCAGATGTACTTAGGAGGAAAAATTTACAGGACATTCATGAGTAGAGGTGTTTGAAAATTGTTTTAAACTTTGACCTTAAAGATTTCACATTTTAACCATCTACAAGTCAAAAAGTTAAGGAATTCTCTGAAAGCAGGATATCTACAAGGCCTTTTTTGCATGTTTAGAGCATCACTTATGGGTTATATGGTGTGGAGTAAAATTTTACATTAGGTGATGATAATCTGTGGACGTAATTATTTGCTTCCATTGGGGGCAATATTGGCATTGTATTTACAAAGATAAGAGAGTGCTTCCCAGCAGGATAGGGCTTCTATCTGATCAGTCTTCAAGCAGTGGGGAGCATCCTTTTCCTAAAATTTACTCAGTTCAAACAGTTTTCTGTGATAATTTTCCCCCTTAGAATCTCAGGAAAGCTTTCAAAAAGATGTGATATTAGTGCTAACTTTTGATTTGCTGGCCAAATTCCAAGTGAGGTAATTCCTACCATCCACTTAGCTATTTATGTAGTTATTATTGCTTCTGAGAGCTGCTGAGTTCTGAAAGCTACTACTACTTAATCCTACTTAAAATTCTCTTTGTCCTTTCAAGTATAAAAAGGACTTTTATATTTGTTATCAGTGGTGATGTGTATTATTTTATAGGCATTTATCTGACCTCTCCCTCCGCTCCTCCCTCCCTCATTGTACTCTCAGCCTTAATGCCTTCCACTCTCTAAAACCCAGACACCCACAGACTCTCTTGAGAATTTCATCTTCATCCTCCCCTCATCTTTACATGTTTTTCACACACCTATTTCCCTACTCAGGTCTCTGTCTCAATTCCTCTTCCACTGGTTCTGTTCATCACCTAATTTTTTCCCTTTCCTATCTTTCCTGTTATCAGTCCCTTATTTGACATTGTTTTGTCCAGCAAGGTTCTAACTTGGCAGTGGAGAGATTTTCTTCAGAGGTTTGACTTTTTAAATGACTGTAATTCTGATTTCTTGTCTTCTATAGTGAGGACTGGACATTGAATATTGCAGGGAACCTCTTTGCTCACACTATCTGTTGGCCTTCATTTCTCCATCGTGAATTGTAAATAGCTCTGCCCTCATCAAAACAGATCTCTTGACTAACCCAATAAATCCAATCGGTTAGCTATACTATCTTAAAACTTTCCTTTGTTTCATTGATCCATTTATTCATTGATCATTCATTCACTTGTTCATTCATTTTGAATAGCCCAGCATGTGCCAGGCACTGTGCCGCAGGTACAGAGAAAAACAGCAACCCCCAAGGAGCTCACAAAGGCATACACACTATCTTATTGAATTTGAAGTGCTTTCTTTGTCTGTTGGATTTTAATCCTCAGCCAGGAGGCTGGGGCACTGCTGCTTAGCCTGAATACAGCTGACACTCAGATACTAAATGGTGGTGAGCATATGCTACACGAAATGGCCTATTGATTCTTATTTATGATGATAGAAATAGCGGTAATGGAAAAAGCAATGCACAAATATGTTTCTTCCCACAAACAAGCAATTTTGTCAGTGAACCAAATAGCAGGCTCAATAATTAGCTCCCTGAAAGGCCTGTCAGTTTATTTTTTAGTGCCAGAGTAACAAGGTAACTTCTCAGGTGTAACTACCTCTCAGCAGTCCTCTGCTGGCTTAGAGAGGCTGTGACAGGTAGAAACTCTGCCCTATTCACCAGCCCAGGACTCAGGACTCATGGAGACCACATGAATGAATTAGGTAGTTATCAAGGAGGATTTATACAATTTGACTTGGTAATTCAGAATGTAGGAAAACCAAGATAATCTTTCCTGAATTAAAATGTATTCTACCATCCCCATTTGTCCCCTTGCCTAGAGTAAAACTCTGTCAGGGAGAATTTCTTGACATTTGCACTATGAGGTGCCCATTGGCCCATATGCTCCTGTTCTTGGCAAGTAAAATAGCAGAAATCCCAGAATGACTTATTTATGCCATTTCTGAGATTTCATATTGAATTTCAATAGATGAGATGACAAAACAAGCATTGATTTCAGGCATACTAGATTTCAGAATTTAGAGCTTGGGTGTAAAATCAAAATCATTCTCTTATTTTCTACATGAAGAAATTGGAACCCCTAGGAAATAAAATGAATTGTTGAAAAAAATCACAGTGTTAGTCTCAGAGCTACAACTGGAATCCTGGTCTTTTTATTTGAATTTGTCCTTGACATTTATAGCCTCCATTTATTTTGTTATTTACTTATTTTAGAATTTTTACCACATAGATGAAAAGTATTTTTTTTTTGCTGTTTATGATACTTTATGTATGATGCAATGTATTGTGGAATTTTAATCACCAGCTATAAAGTGAAATAAAAATAACATATTGGTTGTTACCTAATCTTATATAAAGTAGTAAATATTTTAATATTCTTCATATTGATTTTCTATGATATATGTAGTTTTTGCTAGTGGGTCTTGAATAACATAAACCTTTTTGTCCAGTTTCCTGTCCCCCTACCATTTATAAGAGTAGACTTAGGACTACATTAACAAAACAAATAGGAGAAACTATCCACTGGAACCTTCTATAGCTCTAGGTCTAGTGACACTGAATTATAGCAATTCACTTTGCTAAATCACAGTAAGTTCACTCATTTAGTCATTCCCTTAAAGAAAAACAAAACCCACCTATTGTGAAGCAGTAAAGGAGGCACTGTAATGTGTAATAGCATTACTAGTACTTTAGTGTGCACACAAATCACCTGAGCACCTTGTTAAAATGCAGATTTTCATTTTGTAGTTCTAGGGGGAAGCATTCTACATTTCTGACCAGTTCCCAGGTGACACAGCTGCTGGTAAGCTCTGGGCCACACTTTGAGTAACAGGGGATATAAGAGTTGTGATAGCAACAGCACCTGAAGCTTAATTAGCAGAGTCAATATTCGACTGTGCTAAAGATTACTGATAAACTCAAGGTATCTTATAGAAGATTGTCTCAATTAGACTTTAAATATAAGTTGTAAAATATGTAAAAATATGCAATCACTAGTGTGTTTTATATACTAACTTCAATAAGCATTTAGATCAGTAAAGTGTAAAGACACGGTAATGTGTGTGTGCGTGTGTATGTGTGTGTGTGTGTGTTTTCTCATTAGGAAATTTGAAAGTGGGAAGCTCAATTACTAAAGTTAAAGAAATGTACACAGTTGCAACTGTATCTCTGAAATCTGCAAAGCAGATTGCAAAGTTTGCCATGTCAGGAACCAAAAATATTCTGAAAACTTATACTGTCAGTCATAAATGCATAGAGTAAAGAAGTTAGAGAGGTCCATAAAGATTAGTTAGCTCAATTCATTTTTCAGAAAAGGAGATTGAGGCCCATCTGGCCTAAGTTAGTTGTCTGAAGCCCTATAGCTACCTAAAGATAATAGTATTACTGAAATCTGATTTATACTTGATTCTTCCTTGACCTTTGCCTACTGAAGGCCTTTCCCAAAATGAGGCTGAGCTGCACTGAGTCATTCCACGATTTTTCCTGGTATAGTGGCCTGAATGTTTTTTCAATGGCTATCTAAGGTTAAGTATTTCCTCTTTGTGAAGCTCCCTGACTACCAAAGGGGTCAAGTTGATGCTTTTGGTCTGAAACACTAGTTCTACTGAAATTGTGAAAGCAATTAGAGTAAACTTCAAGGATACATAAATGCTCACATTTTTTCGGACAGTAACTTGAAACAGAAAAATACCCATCCTACTGAGCAAAAATAAATTCAGGAGTCTAGAAATCCCTTTCTGTAAAGCACACAATAGGCTTTGGCATTAGGTTGATTCATTAGAAGTTGAGTGTATCTGGATAAATGTACTGTAGTACTCAGAAATGGAAAAGAGAATACAGGCAAACAGGTGACAATTCAGAATTTTTGAGAACTAATTATTTGAAAAACCATAATAAGGCTTGGGGCAGTGAGGATGAGAGAGAAGATTAGAAAAGCACAGAAACATTAGAGGAAATTTTTTTCCCTTCAATCGTTATTAAACTTCAGTTGAGGTAACCAATTAAAACCAAACCAAATAAAATAAACAAAGAATGTATAGATGGCTCAATATCAGGAAAATTTGATATTTTCTCCCTTCCCCACCAAAAAATACAAAGCAGATAAATATAAGGGGATAATTATTTATATTACAAAAGGAATAGTTTCTAAGTTTTACCTTGGGATTCCTTATATATATATATTCCTTATATAGTTATTATGACTTGATGAAACCACCATGGCCCAGGGGTGGAGACCTCAGAGATAGAGGATTCAAAGGTCCAAGTGACTTTTTACTATCATGGGTATCGATTCTGGACTGGAACAGAGTAGTTCTCAGTCCAAGGAAGCTTTTGAGGGTGTAGGGGACCACAAGATCTAGAGGAAGGCACAAAGACCAGCAGACTAGAGAAAGGATGACAGTTTGAGGAGCTGAACAAGTTCAATAGGGGCTATTGTTGAGATGAGGATAGGAGAGTAGTAAGAAAGAAAGGACAGAGACCTAGGCAAAGGACAGATCCTGTAGGATTTCATATGCCTCACGAGGGAGTTGAAGTTTTGAAAGTCAATGATTGAGTGCTAAAAGGTTTAAGCAGATCAGTGACATAATCAGATTTCCACTCTAGAAAGATTATTCTGGCTGTAATGTGGAGAATATACTGCTGAGGTGTAATATCTAAGGAAGGGAGACCAGTTGGATATTATAGTAACTCCTTCAGAGATGGTCGTGGCCCAGGTTATGACGGTTGCACTGCACTGGGAACAGATAGGAGTAGATGAATATAAAAGACATTTTAAGACATATGTTTAGGACTTGGCAATTAATTAGGTGTTTAAGGAGAGGACAAATCATCTAGAACTTTCTTGATTCTCAGAATAGGAAATTGGGTCGTTGGTTGAGAGAGCATTCCTGACGTAATGAATGATTGGGGAAGGAGGGATAAAAGGAGGACGATGAATTCTGTGGGATATATGGAATTTAAGGAACCTATGGGATACACAGCTATAGGTGTCTTTGGAGTTAATTGGTTATGTGATTCTGAAGGTGAGGAGAGAGGTCTTCTTGCTGTAGAGAGAAAGTTGGCAGTCACTAGTGTATAAATGCAACTCAGTGAGATAGACCAGAGTATGTGGAGAGTGAATTGCAGAGGGCCTGAGACAGAGATTTGAGGAATGTGTTGAAGGAGGGAACTGAGCCCAGAATTCCAGTTTCTCTGATAATTGTCCTCAGTATCCATGAGTGGATTGCTTATGGCCATATCTCCATTCTACAACACCTAATCCCCTCCCCAGTGTCTCTTCTGCTACATCTGATTGATTTAAGACTGGGAGCTTGACCCAAGCTAGGCCATCAATGTCTTTCCATGGAATATTTAGAATTGGAATGAAAGGAGGAATATCAGTCTGTCTTGGGTAGTGTGGTGGTAGTTTGAGGCTGTGAGTTGTGAGAGTGGGGAGTTTCTACTGCAAGGAGGAGGCTCTCCTGGAAGAGTAATGTTGACATGCAGCTAGAATAGAGATGACATATGGAAAGAGCTCTGAAGGTGATTAAGACCTTAACCATGCCCTTCCTATAGGTATGTGAGATGGTTCAAGAGTCTTCTAATTAAGTGTTCCCATTTTTAGCTAGCAGTCTAGAGTCTAGCCTAATGTGATAATAATACTTGCCTCACAGAGCTGTTTCGGGAGGGGAGTTAAAGGTGCTAATATTATAAAGATTATTGCCTGCTCCATAGGGAATATAGAAGATACTGTTGCTTACTGATCCAACAACAATTTCCCTTTCTTTGAGCACTATCTAATAGAACTTTCTGAGGTGAAGATGATTTTCTATATCTGCATTGTCCAATAGACTAGCCACCTATGGCTATTGGTCACTTGAAATACAGCCAGTATAAACTGAGAAACTAACTAAATTTTTATATTTCATTTAGTTTTTATTGCTTTATATTAAATGTAAATAGCCACATTGCTCTACATTAAATGTAAGTAGACAGCTAGTGGCTGTCATATTGAATGGCACAAGTCTAGGTGTCAGAGCTACAGAGCAATAATTTTGTTTTAGTGTTTACTCAGGGTAATTCAGTTAATCATGATGGGTCTGATCTAACTGTGGTGGTCCTATCCTGCTTGCCAGTGTTTGATTGACAGGGTGGCTTGTTATACAGTTCTAGTCAATGAGATGGATAGAAAGTTCTCCAGGATCATTTGGAGGGAATGTCTCTTTGTTCTTGTGGCATTGTTAAGTCTGTAATTGGTGGCTGGACCTGTAGGAAAGCATGCTGAGGATAGCACAATAGAAAAGTAGAGTAAACCTCAGTCACTGCTGACATCTTTGAACCTCTAAATTAACCAACCCTGGAATGCCTTCCAATTCTTATTGTATGTGATAACAATAAATTCTCTCAATTTTAAAGCCATTTTGCATTGGATTGCCTATTATTTGCAGCTGAAAGCATCCTAACTAATATAATGGATTATAAATAAGTAGAAATTTATAACATTAACATGCCTCATTTTAAGGGAATAGTAATAATTAATTTTTTGTTTTCATATAAAAATTAAAATTCTGAAATAAGTCAGGAAGTGAATATTTGCAATATAAATTATATTAAATGGATTTACTATAGGTTTCTTAAATATTGAACTTCTCAGTCAGTGAATATAAAATGTGATTTGATTTGTTAAAACTAAAATGATATTCAGGTTTTGAGCAATATTTCATTCAGACATATTTCTACATATGTTGCAGAATTATAGAACATGAATATTAAAGAATGTTCCTTAATTTATTAAAATAATTCTCCTTTGGGCTCATGTAAACAACATGTCCTCTTGTCTACTAAATATTATTTTACACATGGTGGCGGTGTGCTGTTTACCACCCAGATAGTAATTCAGCTAAGCATTTTTCTTTGCAGTGTAAGTGAAAACCTGTTCAAAGTGTTGGCAAGTTTATCAGCTAGATCATAAGATCCGAGAGGAATTAGATGTTTCTATTATGTTTTCTGTGTCTAGTAAAATTCTCAGCCTTGCTGGTAGACATACAAGTACATTTTAGCTATGGGATCTTGGGTGGATAACTTAACCTCAAAGAATTCTTGTTAAATGCAAATATTTCCTGTTTTCAGATTTTAGGAGTGAGGGTCCTGGTAGTTATTAGTATGCCTGTCTCTTGTAGAGGTCACTCAAATTCCTCTGGTTTCCCCTTATGTTACCAAAACGCTCTATGGCTGAAACATTGAACTTAAATGTAGAATTTGCATTGCTTTTAGAAATGGTACTTATGTCTTTATATACCTCTCCACTACACCTCAGTGGTGGGCTGACATGGGGCATGGTATTTATTGAGAGAGGAGTTAGTATTCTGCCAAATAGGTAATGCCATTCTACTCATGTGTTACCTTCCCTTACACCATTGACCCATATATAACCTTTTAGCTGCAAGTTTATTTGCTTATATCACTGTGGTCAAATGGTTAGAATTAGAAATTTTCATTTGGGAAAATGATTAATATCTTTCATTAAGGACATTATTGCTGGTTTGAATTCCCCTTTTGTTCATGGTTCATGAACACTCAAACTTCCCTAGCCTTCCTGTGGGAGGTGGGGATATGCTCTACATTTGCCTCCTACTCAGATCTCTTTCAGAAAGAAAATAGGCAGTGCAAGCTAAGTTGTTGGATGGGAACAAGATTCAGTTCTTTGCCAAGAGAGATCCAAGACTCCAAATATGCCAATTCAGTAGCCCACAGTGAGATTAAACAAAACCAAAGAAAGGCTCAGGAATCCATGAGAATGAAATAAGTTAAATAAAATTCAAATCCCACTCACCAACCTAGAAGCAGAGGACATGAGAGGAGTAAGGAAACTTAGAGGTCATCATGTCCAATGTTTTACTGAGCTTCACCTCTCAGACTGATGTAAAATGAGGACAGAATACACAGAAACATTCAGTTTTACTGAGTCAGTAGAACTCTTGAAGCTTTTTTTGGTGCAAAATGAGGCTTTCTCATTGACTCTAAATAGGCTTATTAGCAGGACACGGAAGGATTTCCACTGTGATCTTTTCTTTGTCCCTTGTCAGAGTGAAGGCATAGGTCTGAAGCAGGCTGATAGCTGTGGAAGTGAAAAGCACCAGCAGCCTGAGAGCAGAGAACAACGGGCTGGCTGCCAGCTTTGGGTTCAGCACCCTGAGGAGTGTCGTTTGTCTGAGCCACTTTTGTGAAACAGAAGTCCTCTTTTGTGTTTTTATACCTGTGAAAGGAAGCAGCGGTGCGGCTGATCCAGAGTAGCAGAAAAACAAATAATTCCTATTGTCTAGGATGCCCACCTACCCTCTCTTTTTCAGGAGCATCAGTTTACATTTCAATACATGGCCAACATCCTTGGATTATAGCATGATGCTTTCCTTAGGGGTTTCAATAATTGGTGTGAAGGTTTATTTCACTAGAGTCCAGGAAGCTGTTTAGCTTTTTCTCCTCTGCCCAATGACAGAAAATGTCCCTGTTACTGATGTCTTTGTGGAGTCAATCTGTATCATCCCTAAGACTGATATAAAGCCTGACTTCTGCATGCCGTCTGAATTGCATGACTCACTCTTCCCCAGAGGGCCACAGGTTTGATTAAATGTTTGAATGACCTTTTAGGACAGATTATTATGAGGATGGGCAAACATTTTGTTCTTACATTTCTTAATAACTTCAGTATATATTTGGGGGTATGTGTAGACAGTTGGGAAGAGTGTGAATAAGAGACTTTTGGGCAATCATTGGAGATGAGGATGATGGTGATAATGCTGATAATTTTGATATAAATGAGCAGAGGCTAAGATTTGCCAAAGGCGGGGCACATTCAACACAATTTCTCATCGCCAGCTCCCTGCTCTCCCTTTCAAACACAGCAGGTTCTGTCACTGGCAACTTTCTAACCACACAGGAGCTCCAGTCCTTATGGACCACAACCCTGTGGCCAGGGAACTTTTCCTCTTGCTTTCTGGGCAGCTCAGTAGTATCATTAACACAGCAAATATTAATATAAAGAGTAGAATTACTTCAAGGAAATCTCCAGAAAAATACTGTCTGTGTTTGTAAGCTACACATAGTCTCCTTATTCAGTCTGTCTTTATGGAATCTTTTAAGTTGGCTATGAGTTTCACTTCCTAGTTTTTATGTACCTATCTCTAGTTGATTCTTTCTGTTTAACTCTGGTTCTTGAAACAGCAGTCTCTCCTGGTTTGATTATCAGGTGCATTCACTCTTCTTTCATGTTCCAGATAGCAAACTTCCTTTTTTGAGACACTCAGATGGGCCATGTCTTCCATAGTACACCTGACTCTTGTCCATGTTCCTTGAATGAGTTCACCTTGTCTGGAATGCTACTCTATCATCCTAAAATGCAGTTCGTCCCTTGTATAGCCCTTTATTCTGTTATAGGACATGAATTCATTGGCATTCAAAATAAACACTAGATAGACATCTGAGGTTCAATTTCACATTTTTTTTAAATTTTTTGTTTATTTCGGCATATTATGGGGGTACAGATTTTAAGGTTTCAATAAATGCCCATTTCCCCCCTCCCCCCAAAAGTCTGAGTCTCCATCATGACCATCCCCCAGATGGTGCACATCTCACTCATTATGTATGTATATACCCGTCCCCCTCCCCCCGACCACCTGCCCAATACCCTATTACTGTAGTACCTATGTGTCCACTTAGGTGCTACTCAGTTAATACCAGTTTGCTGGAGAATATATCTGGTGCTTGTTTTTCCATTCTTGGGATACTTCACTTAGTAGTATGGGTTCCAGCTCTAACCAGGAAAATATAAGATGTGCTATATCACCATTGTTTCTTAGAGCTGAATAGTACTCCATGGTATACATATACCACATTTTATTAATCCATTCTTGGATTGATGGGCACTTGGGCTGTTTCCACAGCCTTGCAATTATGAATTGTGCTGCTATAAACATTCAAGTGCAGGTGTCTTTTTTGTAGAGTGTCACTGGATCATTTGGGTAGATGCCCAGCAATGGGATTGCTGGATCAAATGGTAGATTCACTTGTATCGCTTTAAGGTATCTCCATATTGCTTTCCACAGAGGTTGAACTAGTTTGCAGTCCCACCAGCAGTGTAGGAGTGTTCCTCTCTCTCCGCAACCACGCCAGCATTTATTGTTTGGAGATTTTTTGACAAAGGCCATTCTCACTGGGGTTAAGTGATATCTCATTGTGGTTTTGATTTGCATTTCCCTGATGATTAGAGATGTTGAGCATTTCTTCATATGTTTGTTGGCCATTCTTCTGTCTTCTTTAGAAAAATTTCTGTTCAAGTCCTTTGCCCACTTTTTAATGGGGTTATTTGATTTTTTCTTCCTGATTTTCATGAGTTCTAAGTATATTCTAGTTATCAGTCCCTTATCGGATGCATAGGATGCAAAAATTTTCTCCCATTCTGTAGGTTGTCTGTTTACTTTCATGACTATTTCTTTGGCTGTGCAGAAGCTTTGTAGTTTGATCATGTCCCATTTATTTATTTTTGTTGCTGCTGTGATTGCCTTTGGGGACTTCTTCATAAACTCTTTGTCTAGGCCAATGTCTAGGAGAGTGTTTCCAATTTTTTCCTCTAGAGTTCTAATAGTTTCATACCTTAGGATTAAGTCTATTATCCAGCGTGAGTTGGTTTTTGTGAGAGGTGAAAGGTGTGGGTCCTGTTTTAGCCTTCTACAGGTGGCTATCCAGTTTTCCCAGCACCATTTATTGAAGAGGGATTCTTTTCCCCAGCGTATGTTTTTGTCTGCTTTGTCAAAGATGAGATGGCTATATGAGGATGGTTTTATATCAGGATTCTCACATCTGTTCCACTGGTCAATATTCCTATTTTTGTGCCAATACCATATTGTTTTAATTACTACAGCTTTGTAGTATAGTTTGATATCTGGCATATTAATGCCTCCCATTTTGTTTTTGTTGCCTAGAATTACTCTTGATATTCCGGGTCTTCTTTGGTTCCATACGAAGCGTAAAATTATTTTTTCTATATCTGTGAAGAATGCTGATGGGATTTTAATAGGTATTGCATTGAATCTGTAGATCAGTTTGGGTAGTATAGACATTTTGATGATATTGAGTCTGCCGATCCACGAGCATGGTATGGATTTCCATCTGTTTACATCCTCTGCTATTTCCTTCCTCAGTGTTTCATAGTTCTCCCTGTAGAGGTCTTTTACGTCCTTGGTTAAGTATATTCCTAGGTACTTTAATTTCTTTGTTGCTATTGTGAAGGGAATTGAGTCTATGATTTGGTTCTCAATTAGATTGTTGTTGGTGTGTATGAATGCCTCTGATTTCTGTGTATTGATTTTGTATCCTGAGACTTTACTAAATTCATTGATCAGTTCCAGGAGTTTCTTGGTTGAATCCTTGGGGTTTTCTAGATACAATATCATATCATCAGCAAACAGTGAAAGTTTGATCTCTTCTGCCCCTATTTGGATACCTTTGATTCCATTTTCCTGTCTGATTGCTGTAGCCAAGACTTCCAGCACTATGTTGAACAGAAGTGGAGATAGTGGGCAGCCTTGTCTGGTTCCAGTTCTAAGTGGGAATGATTTCAATTTTTCCCCATTCAGTGTGATGTTGGCTATGGGTCTGTCATATATGGCTTGTATCATTTTTAGGTATGTCCCTTCTATGCCTATTTTCTTAAGTGTTCATATCATGAAAGGGTGTTGAATTTTGTCAAAAGCTTTTTCAGCATCTATTGAAAGAATCATGTGGTCTTTGTTTTTGCTTCTGTTTATGTGGTGAATTGCATTTATAGATTTACGTATGTTGAACCATCCCTGCATCCCTGGGATGAAGCCCACTTGGTCGTGGTGGATTATTTTTTTGATAAGTGTCTGGATTCGGTTAGCTAAGATTTTGTTGAAAATTTTTGCATCTATATTCATTAGGGATATTGGTCTGTAGTTTTCTTTTTTTGTTGCATCCTTTCCTGGTTTTGGTATCAGAGTAATATTCGCTTCATAAAAGGTCTCAGGGAGGTTTCCATTCTTCTCGATGTTGTGGAATAGTTTCTGCAAGATAGGTACTAGTTCTTCTTTGTAAGTATGGTAAAATTCAGGTGTGAAGCCATCTGGACCGGGACTTTTCTTTTTAGGGAGATTTTTAATTGCTGTTTCTATTTCAGCTGTTGAGATTGGTCTGTTCAGGGAATCTATTTCTTCCCGGTTGAGCCTAGGGAGGCTGTGTGTTTCTAGAAATTTGTCCATTTCCTCCACATTTTCCAGTTTGTGTGCATAAAGATTTTTGTAGTATTCATAAATTGTATCTTGTATCTCTTTGGGATCAGTTGTGATATCTCCTTTTTTATTCCTGATGAAGCTTATTAGAGATTTCTCTTTTCTGCTTTTCGTTAGCTTAGCCAATGGTGTGTCAATTTTGTTTATTTTTTCAAAGAACCAACTTTTTGTTTTATTAATCTCCTGAATAGCTTCCCTGTTTTCAATTTCATTTAGTTCTGTTTTGATCTTGTTGATTTCACTTCTTCTGCTGGGTTTGGGGTTGGTCTGTTCTTCTTTTTCCAGCTCTTTGAGTCGTTTCATTAGATTGTCTATTTGTGATCTTCTTGTCTTTTGGTTATAGGCATTTATGGAGATAAACTTTCCTCTCAGAACTGCTTTAGCTGTGTCCCAGAGGAGTTGATAACTTGTCTCTCCATTGTCGTTTTCTTCATAGAAGTTTTTTATTTCCGTCTTGATTTCTTCATTTACGAAGTAATCATTTAGTAGGAGGTTGTTTAATTTCCATGTTTTTGTGTAGAAATGTGAGTTTCTGTTAGGGTTGATTTCTAGTTTTATTCCACTGTGATCTGAGAAGGTACATGGTATGATTTCTATTTTTTTAAATTTCTTGAGATTTACTTTGTGTCCCAGGATATGGTCAATCTTAGAGAATGTCCCGTGAGCTGATGAGAAGAATGTATATTCAGTGGATTTTGGGTAGAATGTCTGTCAGACCCAATTGTTCTAGAGTTTTGTTTAAGTCCATTATTTCTTTATTAATTTTCTGTTTGGAGGATCTGTCTCGTGCCGTCAGTGGGGTGTTGAAATCTCCGGCCATTATGGAGTTGCTATTAATCCATTTGCTTAGCTCCAGTAAGGTTTGCTTTATGAATCTTGGTGCACCTAAGTTGGGTGCATATATATTTAAAATTGTTATCTCTTCTTGTTGGACTGTGCCCTTCACCATTATATAATGACCCTCTTTGTCTTTTACTACTTTTGTTGGTTTAAAAACTAAATCGTCTGAAATTAGAACTGCCACACCAGCCTTCTTTTGGCTTCTATTTGCTTGGAATATTGATCTCCACCCTTTTATTTTTAGTCTATATGCATCCTTGCAGGTTAGATGTGTTTCCTGAAGACAGCATATACTTGGCCTGTATTTTCTTATCCATTCAGCCAGCCTATGTCTCTTGAGTGGAGAGTTTAAGCCATTCACATTTATTGAGAGAACTGATAGGTAAGGTAGATTACTGATCATTCTGTTGGGTTGGGTGTTGTTGCTATGATTTCTGTCTTGAGTCATTGTAATATCTGGCCTTTAATATCTTTGGGTTTTGGTTGTTTTTATATTCGTGGGTTATTATTATGATGTTCCGTGCGTAACGCTGTTTTAAGTACTTCTTGTAGGGCTGGTCTTGTCTTGGTGAATTCTCTGTGCCTTTGCTTGTCTGAGAATGTTTTTATTTCTCCTTCATATACAAAGATTAGTTTTGCAGGGAATAATATTCTAGGCTGGGCATTGTTTTGTTTCAAAAGAGTGAGAATGGGGCCCCAGTCTCTCCTTGCTTGTAAAGTCTCATTAGAGAAGTCTGATGTTATTCGAATTGGCTTTCCCTTGTATGTTACTTGTGTCTTTTGTCTTACAGCTCTTAGAAGGGCCTCTTTAGTTGATACTTTGGTCAGTCTGATGACTGCATGTCGTGACGTCTTCCTGTTTGCGTTGAATCTCCCAGGGGTCCTCTGAGCTTCTTGAACTTGTATATCAAGATTTTGAGCAAGGCCTGGGAAATTTTCCTCTATTATATCTTCAAACAGCTTGTCCAACCCTTGAGTGTTGTCTTCTTCCCCTTCTTGTAACCCTATGACCCTCACATTAGGTTTCTTCACATAATCCCACAGCTCTTGTAGGCTTTGCTCTTTTCTCTTGTTTCTCTGCTCTATTTCTGTGACTGATTTATTTAATTGGAGAGTGTTATCTTCAAGCTCTGAGATTCTTTCTTCTGTTTGATTTACCCTGTTCTTGAGACTTTCCACTGTATTTTGCAGTTCCTTGAATTGATTCTTCATTTCCAGGAGTTGGGTTACACTTTTCTTCATTGTGTCTATTTCTTTTCCCATATCCTGGAGGCTTTTTTTGGTTTCTTTGTGTTGGTCACTGAGTTGTTGTTGCAGCTGGGTGAGTGTTCTTATGATCCACATACGAAATTCCTCTTCTGTCATATTGGTTGCCTGATTTTGGTCGGTGTCTGTTTCTAGGGGGCTGGTGCTCCTCTTTGGGGGTGTGTTTTCCGTTTGGTTCTTCATATTTCCTGAGTTCTTTCGCTGATTTCTTCCCATGTCGATCAGTTGTTGTTTCTTTCCTTAGGTTATTGTTTGGGTATTCACACACCTTGTTTAGTTTCTGAGGCGTTAGGTGGTGTCTGTGGGTGAAATTGGACCACTCCCTGTATATTGTGTCAGTGGGTGCTGTGGAAAGGCTGTGCAAGATGCCGTCCCTGTCAGTAGGTGGCGTTTGCTTGGAGGAACAGGCTATGGTGTTGATTTTGAGTCCTGTTATCAGCTCTTGTTCTGGACGGAGCTGGGTTGGGTAAGCCTGCCCTCAGGCCGTTAGCAGGGGTCAAAGTTCTGTGCTCTGCTTCCAGGGAAAGCTGTCAGGGCGGGGCTGGAATGGTCCCACTCAGCCAGAAAGTCTGTGTGTGGGGGTGGGGCTGTCTGAGACCCGCAGTCTGGAGTGGGCCTTGCTTCTTTCCACCCTCTCCAACTCCGCAGCTACTCCTGGGCCTCTGCCAGCAGGCCAGACCACAAGCCACCAGGCCTCCCCGGACTGTGATGCTGGCGGGGAGGTTCCCTGCACAGGAAGGCCACCTGGGTTGGGTGCATGGCCTCCTCCTGGGAGGAAGGTTGCCCTCTAGGACGCCGATCCGCCCCTGGAGGCACACAGACCTCAGTAGGCTGTTCACGTATAACCCTTCTGTGCCCCGGGCAATGCTAGCCCTCGGTGCAGGGGATCTGGTCTGCAGGTCCGACCTCTGGGTCCCAGAGTTCAAACTGTATCCCCACCAGGGAGAGGATTTCTGGTCCCGATTCACCCACAGGGAGCCCAAGCTGGGTCTATGTCTGTCTTCCTCTGAGTGGGCACCATTCTCCTGGGAACCCGGTGCCAGCAGCACCTGGGAGGGCGGGCGGGTAGGGAGCTCACAGTCTGAGTTCCCCTTAGTCAGGTGTAGGGTCCCAAACGGGAAGGTCCTGTTCCCTGGAGGTGCCTCCGGCTGGTGGCTCTATTGTCTCTCTGGGCAGCCGCGGGTAGGGTCCTCGAAGGGGAGGAGGAGGCAACATGGTGCCTGCCGTGCGGCTCGGGTCTGTGCACACGGAGGTGCCCGGAGGAAGTTGGGAACCTGGCACCACGTCTGCTACAGGCTCACCACTGACTGGCGGCGGCGGTCTCTGGCTGGTTGCCGCAGGTCTCTCCACCCGCTGGGGAGCCCACCAGCAGTCCCAAATGCAGGGGAGGGCAAACAGCAAATCCACCTACCCTTGCCGCTGGTCTCTGGGCTGCTCCGGTGGTCTCAGCCTCCAGTTCTCCTCCGCAGCCTCCTCTCGTGGTGTCTCCAAGGGTCTCAGGTACCCCTCCTTCCGGCCCTTGTCCGCTGTATGCTCATCTTCTTGCTTCTTTCCTCTAATTTCTCCTAGAATCTGTCTTTTCTGCAGAGACCCTCTGTCTGGCGGTGTTATTCATCCGATTTTATATATTTTATTGTCTAAAAAACCAGCTACATACAAACTATAGTACTTAGGAATGGGGTTTATTACTAAATAAAGTCTTAATATATACACATTTTGGATAATGAAATTTAGACTATATAAGATGAATTAGCTATGATTTTTAAATAAAAATATACATTCAATGATTTCATTTAGCTGACTATGTTATTAATCTGTAGGCATTAATGAATTTATGTCTGCTTAGAAATTAATGAAGCCTGTTTATTCTATGGATTTTCTCATTAGCTCCTTTCCTCTTCTCTTGTCTTCTTGGCATCACTCTTGACATTATAAAAGATGTTGTGAATCCCACTGCTGCAGCCGTTGTAAATTTTTTGGTTATTATTGAATACTTAGGGACCTGTGTAGTACTGTATCTCTGATCAAATAATTTTAAAATTTTAACATAAAATACACAGGAGAAAATTGAAAATGTGAGGCAAGATTTTCTTTGTAAAAATGTAATCTAAATAGAATAAGAGCTATAAAATATGTTAAGAATATTGCTGACACAAAATTTTCATTTGTCAGTTTGTGTACTAATTGGTTGACCTTAAGTACAGTTTATATACTTCACTGGTGTAAATGAGTATGACACTAAGGTATATGTAATTCCTGGCAGTAATGTGGGAAAGTTCAGATTTAATGTTGTGGTGCATGTTAGTATACAGAATGACCCTATCATCAATGCATCTGTGTCATAACATTTGCTTTGACTTCATAATAGAGCCTTTATTTGGAACAAGGACACTAAAGTTGAATGGAACATCATTGTACCTACAGAGAGTTACCTGGGTTACCTGTGGTTATAAAAAATTGGATGAAAATTACACCACTGTAATCACCCCAGGCCATTTATAAGTCACATTCACAGAAATGATACTGTACCAAGGACCACAAAGAATATGAAAATGCAGTCCCCTGCCCTCAGGAACTTGTATTTCCAAGGAAAAAAACAAAACAAAACAAGTTTGCCTTTAGAGTCAGATGAGAACATATATTGTGATTACAAGTTGGGTTTCTTCATTTTGGCCAGGCACAGTGGCTAACGTCTGTAATCTCAGCAATTTGGGGGGCTGAAGTGGGAGGATCATTTGAGCATAGGAGTTAGAGATTGCAGTGAGCTGTGATTGCACCACTGCACTCCAGCCTGGACGACAAAGGGAGATCCTGCCTCTAAAAATAAAAAAAAAGGTTTCCTCATTCAATTTCAGGAAAGTTATATTTGAAGGTAGAAAATAGCTAGAATTACCCTCTCTCCCACTCTCTGAGGGTTTGAAACCATTCTTGAATTAGTAAATGCATTCAAAAATTAAATAAGATTTGTTGTATAGAATCATCTAAACCTGATTTCTTGATTAAAGATATTTTAAGTTCACTTTCTGTTTTTTAGGCTTACATGTCCCGTGATTTCCTACTATGAAAAACAGCAGTGGATCCTTCTGTTAGCGTGAAAGGCTAGGACTTGTATTTCTCTCCCTGTCCTTCAGGCCTATCATGGATAAAGAAAATGTGTACACACACACACACACACACACACACACACACACACACCCATGGAATACTATTCAGCCACAAAAAAGAATCCAATAATATCTTTTGCAGAAACTTGAATGGAACTGGAGGCATTATCCTAAGTGAAGTATCTCAGGAATTGAAAAACAAATACTGGATGTTCTTAGTTATAAGTAGGCACTAAGTGATGGCTATGCATGATCATAAAGAGTGTTATAATGGCCATTGAAGACTCAGATGGAGGGGAGGGTGGGAGTGGGTGAGGGATGAAAAATTACCTATTGGGTACAGTATAAACTATTTAGGTGATGTGTACACTAAAATCCCAGATTTCATCATGTAGAATTCATCCATATAACAACAAAAAAAACTGTACTCCCTAAATCCACTGAAATAAAAAATAAGAGAGATTCAAGTACTGAGTTAGAGAGGTATGGCTAAGGCACTTGCCTGATTCCTCTGATTACTCTAAGGGCAAGGTGATGGGGAGGAGTAGGTGGGACAGGGATAATCTCGGGTTGATTTGATATTCTTTTTCAATGTGGATGGCCTTTTCTTGTTAGGGACTTCTATTTTTTAGAAATCAGGACTTAGTTTGTGGTCAGTTGTGTACTTCTCACTGGAAGAAATTTCTGGGCTTATTCAGTTCTCCCCTTAACTTATTTACTGAGCCCCCTAAACATATAGTGTGTCATTATAGGAATACACTGGGGGGGGGGGGCAATGGGTCCTACCTGGGTCACTAATGGTGCTACAATTATTACTCATGGATAAGGACCAAGGCTGAGCTGCTCTGGTTGAAGAAAGTGTTGGGTAATGTGGGGTTTATGTTAGATTGTTGTCAATTCATCTTCTGTGGTGTGCTGGGCTCACTCTCAGCAAGGCCAGCTGAAATCAGAGTCAGCTTTGGATGCAGAGGTACCTAGTCAGTAGCTGCACAGAGGATAGGACTTTGGGATGAGTAGAGGACATACTATTTTTACAGTACTTCTCTCTCCTGTTTGCTGATAAGCAAAACTCTAGGAATGAGAATACAAAGCCTCTAACTTGTCTTACCTCTTCAGTTAGGTCACTTCTCCCTGCTACATGCCCATAGAACACTATACTCATGTGCTCTGTATAACTCTTATTACAGTTACAGCTGTACATTATTTGTGGGATTATTTGATTGATATTTATCCTCCATTAAATTGTAAGCTCCATGAGGACAAGCAGCATGTCTCCTTTGCTCAACTTTATGTTTACTGTGCCTGCCACATAGAAGGCACTGGATAATTATTTGTTGAATAAATGCACCTAAAAATACTTCAGTGTAGGTGATGCAGTCATTAAGTTCACACTAAAATGAAAGAAAGTTTTCCCTAATAGAACATTATATACTATCATCCACCCTTGATCTTTTCTCACTAAACTATCAGTATTGTCTTTAGTCTGATTTTTATTTTTTCATTGGATGTACATATTTTATACATCTGATATTTTTGAAAATGTGGTTGAAAAAATGCCCATCATTTTTCCAATTTTCTATTGAGTATCTATCTATCTGTCTATCTACATGTTATCTACCTCCAAACTCAATTTTTTGATACATATCCAACAAATGAGCATCGAATACCAACAATATAATTATACCAACAATATAATTGCATGATAGTCTTGGTTAAAGAGTTTGGTTTGTCTCTGTGAATTGGAGTCTTCAACTTTACGTGATTTCAACTTAGTCCTTCTTTTTCCTGGTGTTAGAGAATCTTTGAGTACATATATTTGGCTGCTTCAAATCTGCCTGAAATGCAGTCTCATGAGAACATAGGTCTGCAAAAAACAATATCATTTTGTAGAGTTTGGAAGAAATTTTAGGGGTTATTTATCCTGTATCCCTTTTTTACAGATTAGAAAACCAGAACTGGAATAAATAACTTGCATGAGGGCCAACAAAAGGGACCAGAATGATAAATTACATATATTGCTTTATCATACAGTGAAATGTTGATAATTTGATCTATCCATCTGAATGACTTGTGCATGCCACTTTATTTGTCTTTCTGGCATCAAAATAAAAGAAAGCCCACTTCTTTTTTCTTCTACCAGTTGCATCGTTGAAATGGAGCTCAACATTCTCTTGTAAATTCAGAATGTTTATCTGGTCTTCCAAAATCAGACCTAAGCAGATGAAGGGAACTTTGAATGATTTATCTAATCCAAACACCTAAATTAGTTGTGTAATTATTTGTCTGTGAAGCTTCTTGAGTTTTGTTGTGCTACTCTGGATGGAGGCCAGTCAGAAATGACCCTTGAGTTCTGACTTTGTCTAGTCAGTCTCCCCTTGACCAAGGAGAACATTTGGGCATGAATTGTAGTTTTCATTGTCCTGTGACTGTCTCACATTAGAAATAGCTACCTGAGGCCAGCCTTTAATTCTATTTTGATTTAACTATCTTGTAGACACAGCCTTTAGTGTTCTCTTTGACCTTTGAAGACTGCCCCCCGGGTAAAGGGAAATTACAAATACTATTGAAGTCGATAGAATCTCAGTAAAGAGGATAAGATTTAAATGCTTAAGGATAGCTGCTTTTTCTTTGCGGGAGACCTGAGTAGGAAGTTCTGATGGCCTCAAACATGGCCATAACAGAGTCTACTATTACAGAGATTTCCCTGAAATTGAACTCTGGAGGATGAAACTGTTCCCTCTACAGACACTTGAATTTCTAAGAATAAAGCTGTATGTATGTATGTATGTATTTTTACTCTCATAGCAGAGATTAGTCTAGTATTTAATTCCTTGTCAGTGAGCACAACATACAATGGTTTTATAAATGTTCTCTCAGCTGTCAAGTTCCCTTTTTCTAGTTGAGTCAAATTATCCTCAGATTTTTATAGGTTATTCCTAGTATTCTTATTTCTTGTTATTTAAAATATTCAAATGTTAACATAGTGTAATACAAGGAAGCTCAAAAGGAGCAGAATGCCCTCTTCCTTATCCTCCTCCTGACACAGAAATAACAGCTAGAATATTTTTTCATGTTTTATTTTGCCTTTTATTTTTAAATCAAGGAGGCTGAATTAGAGACACAGCAAAATAAGCAGAAACCTGAAGCTATAAAATTTCTGGGTCAATCCAAATACATAAAGCATTAAAAAATGTCAGATACGAAGCTAGATGCAATCTGACAGGGAGAAAAAAAAATCTGTTTGTATACTTAAAGCCCCAAACCAAAAGCAGAATTAAAATTTGTGCTGACCCTTCTCCCTTGGGGCTGCAGATGTCACTGCTGTCCAGGGCACCGTCTGTTACTGAGTGGAAGGAAGAGAAATGGCATCCAAGTCACTAGTGTAAAATAATAGTCTGCCTGCCAAGTCCTGAAGATGTCCTGCCATATTTTTTAAGGCCAGGGGATGGGGGGTAGAGGTGAGCAACAAAGGTGACCATTAACACTCATTGATTCTTGTCTTTGATGACTCATTCTTTTATTATAAGACATTTTATAAGAGGCTGTGTGTGTGCATAAAATTTTCATTTAGATAGTAACAACATTAGTTACCATACATTTAGTGCTTATTATACAGGACATTTTATACATAATTTTCATATAACATTCAGAACAATTCTAAAAACTGAGTATCATTCTTATGTTAAAAGTAAGGAAATTGAACCTCTAAGTAAAGTTGCTCAAAGAGACACATAGAGAGAGGTCTGTGGCTGTTCTCATACTCCAGATGCAGGGTGCCTCAGAAATTGCCACCCTCCAGAAGGCTATAACATAGCGTGATTCCATGCAAGTTGTCCTCCATTTGCTATGCCCCATCCATTCAACACTATTTTGTGCACCCCCTGTCCTCAGGGAAGCTGACTGTTCTTAGTTGCACAATGAGGACTTCTTTCTGTCTTCATTTTGGGTTGGGCCAATGGGTGGCTCTAGCAGGATATCAGAAGGCAAAAGGAGAAAGAAGTTGGGGTATTTCTTCTTCAGTTTCAGCTTTGATCCTGTGCCCTGGCTTTGGTGGTATCCTTTAGGGCTATAACTCCCTTCAGACTGCCCTCCCCCTTGCCTCTGCTTGTATTGGGCTCCTATGTCGCGCCCGCCTCGCCAGCAAGGAAGACGGGGCAACTGGAGTTCTTCTGACAGTGCTTTAATGGGGTTCCCTTTAGACTTACATGATGCGGAAGACCCAGCCCGGCAGCGCGCAGGCTGCTATAAACCCCAGAAGCACAACCCCTAAGCTGGGATAGGCCGCTCAGCTGTCGAGCCACCAAAGCATTAGTCCATAGCAGGACCCTTCGTTTGCATTCTCGCGCCACAGGGCAACCGACAATTGCGCGTGTGCTGAACTTGTTTGCTGCTCTAGGCAAAGCTGGAAACAGGCGCCAACTTGTAATGGCGTTGACACCGCGCCCCACACTCCTAAGGCAACACTACTCCTTGTTGCCTCTTCATCTCTAGGGCTAGTATCATCTTCTCACCATTGCTAGTCTTTGAGTGCCTTGCCATCTCATTTGCTCCTTAACTCAACTTGATACATAACACCTTGTTAAAAATCTCTTTATGCGAACCCTTTGGAATAAATTCTGTTTCTTTCTGGGGCTCTGACTGATAAAGAGACTGATAATGCACCCATATGAAAATACGTCAAAGATAATTTTAAATCAAGTTCAAAAGCTCTAAATTAGGATCACTAGCATGCCAAAAGGGCACAAATAAGAAAATAAGAAAAGAAAATAGGAAAATATATGGCATAGCAGAAGATTGTTTCTTACTAATAGAGAATATGGCTCAGGGAGAGACTAGGATAGTGAGAGGGGTAATGACTTTAGAAGTTCTTATATACCAGGCATTAGAGAATTGTGATAGGTTTTTGAGCTTGTGATAAAAGCTGTCTTTGGGGAAGATCTTTCTTGCAGCCATTTTTAGGAAGAGTAAAAGTGGGAAGAAAGGGTGACACTAGGGAGAACAGTTTGAAGGTTTTTGAAATAAGCCAGTGTAAAGTGATTGGAGATAGATTCACATAGTGGCTTCAGATATGAAAAATAAGGAATGAAATAAGTAGTGAAAGAAACAGTGCTACTACTTGAGCTTGCATTCTTGTCCATGTGATGCATTTGCTATAAATTGGTGTAAGCTTTTCACATGTGGAGCGCCCATATGCCTTGATGTAACATTAGATCAAATGACAGAAGCTAAATTTGGAATTGAGGCAATATTTGATTGTAGGGAACATCGTTCTCATTTCTGTCTCTTGGACTTCATGTGGAAAGCACTTTAAGTCCTAAGAGGCTAATTTCAGTTGAATCTATTTATTTAACAATATTTTAGATCCTTAATTTCTGTTTCCAGATGATCAGACTCCTCAGCTTGAAATCCAAGGGCATTATAGACTTCAAGCAAATTGCATGTGCATTAAGACTATTGAACTTGAGAAGAGCAATCCCATAAAAGCCTCATCATTGCTGACACATTTTACTAATTGTGTATTCTTCCTGAATGTTTGAAAATATTCTCTTTTGGTGGTGAGGTAAATGAGCTGATGTGTATTGAACCTCATCCACCAATTTGTTTATTTATTCATCTAATAAACATTTTAGTGAGTAGGTGTCAGGCACATTTATGTTTCAGCCAGGAGACATTTCATTTAATATTCAGCCATTCAAACACTTGGTCATTTATGACGATAAGGTCACAGGCTTTGGAATGAGGCATGTCTGGGTCTGAAACAGATCTTTGCCATCTTGGAAGGGTTGTCCTGGGAAAATTATATTTTAGAGTCCTTTTCAGGTAAAATGAAAACATTTTTGTAAAGAATGTGCATTATGACTGAGAAAAGGCATTCAAAATAGCTGAGTTTAATCCTCTTATCTCTCATTGCTGACTAACTTTATATATTCATAAAAAAACATACAATGCTGTACGTTGGAAGCAAAATAAATGGAAGTATCATAGTCAACCTTAAATGTAATTGCAGATACAAGACAAAATGAAAAACTATTTAAGGATATGAGAAAATTAGTATAATAAAGACGAAAATACAGTATAACTTTTTCTTGACTTAAAATTAATTTTTTGAATCTCACATTTTTTTCAACAAGTATGATAATGTACATGGTGATATATTGCCTTGCCTTAAGAGGGAAAAAATAATTATAGCCATAAAATATTTAAGAAAATTCTGGAAAATAAGAGTAATGGAATTAATTTTTTCAAACATTTCCCAAATGTGTTTTAAATGGCTTTCCTGAAGGGGAAAGAGAGAAAGAAAAAAAAAAGGAGAACATTTAAATATAATTACAGATAAGACCCATGCATATTATTAGTGGACTTAAAAATAATCATGCATATTCATAGCTAAATTGCTAATTAACATTCCCAGAATTTTGTTTAATATAAGCAAGTTATCTTAATGGGGTTAGGGCAAAAACAATATGATAAAGATTGAAATATGTGGCTATTTAACCAGTCCTGAAAACTTGACTAAACTGCCTCTCCCCCTCCCATAGACATAAACAATTAAAGCTCATCATGTTTTTCAAACAATTAAAGGGGAAAGGAGAAAACTGCATATTGGGATACAATACTTTGCATCTTTCTTGATTATTGATGAGTTTCAAATTCCTAGAGGACTCCTAAGAAAGGCTGATGGAACTGGAAGACACATGGGCTAAAGTCTGCCCTATGTATCCCTTTCACTAAACAGCAATGTGAACTTTAGGAGGCCTCTGATCTCTCTTGGCCTCTGTGAAATGGAGATAACATTACCTGTGGAGCTGCCTCAGAGATGTTGGGGAAATTTTATGGAAATAAATTTGGCTGTCAACAAGTTTTATGAACTGTAAATTACCTTTACATGTAAGGCATTAGTCATCTATTCACCAGTGGAGTGGTGCCTAGTATTAGGAGGCATATGCAGTGGGCATTAATATGGTGAAAGAGATCAAGAAGCAATGATTAAGAGATGATTAAGGCCATGGGCTTTGGAGTTAGACCCACCTGGAATGATTTGGGGCTCACTACTGTGTGACCTCCTGTCATGAGACCTTAACTTGGCCAATGATTTCATTATTTTAAATCCCAGTTTCTTAAGTGTGAATATGATAAAACACCATATATTTCACAGGGGAGATATGAGGATGTGAGAACTATCATCAAGCACCCAACTTAGCGCACTGAAAGCACTCCATAACAGTTGGCAACTATCAAATTCTTCAGGCACTCTAATCTCTAGTGAGGAAGAGCAGGCACTCATACTAGTAACCACAGAACAAAGCAACATAGGGAAGAGTAGTACATAAAACTTTGAGAGTTCATAGTAGGGCTGCCACACTTTCAGCTAGAGTGATCAGTAAACACTTTGGAGAGAGGAAAATATTTAGAATGAATCTTGAAGAAAGGGTCAGATTTCAATAGGAAGAGATATAGTTGGTGGATAGCATTCCAGGTAGAGAGAATGGAATGAACTAAAGTGTAGAGGTGAGAAACTTGAGTAGTGGAAGTGAAAAGAATATAGCAAGAATGTAGGAGTAAGGTATGTTGAGTAGAGGCAACATGGAGCACAGTCTTCTTTTTGAATAAGTTTGTGTTCCTAGAGTTATAGAATAAAACATTACACACTAAGTTAGTTTTCAGCAAGTACTGTATAATCACCAAGTAAGTGGAGTTCTTGCAGGCAAACTAGGTAGTTTCAATGCCAGGTGTGAAATTATAGTGGTTTAGATAAAATTCTGAAGCAATTCTACAAATAACTACTCTGAGTCATGACATTTTTAGGCCACATGGAAAACACTAGCTGAAAGAATGCAAACAATGTTGAAATCATAACCAAGCCCCTTGCTGAGTTTATATTCTGAGCTAAGGATAGATTATCCTCATGCCCTTATTTTTATATGACAGAAAACTGTTTTTTTTTTCTTGCACAGCACAGATAGGTATCAGATAAAGGAGGAGGAGTATCCCCATGGTTACCTCAAAAAGAGGTAACTCACAGAGATAATTTGTGCAAAGAATTAGGTTTTCCTATCCCTCATAATTAAATGACTACAGTAATTCTCTCAGTTTCCTCATTAGGAAAATCATGTAGGATATTTGATAAGTATAAAAATCTTTTGCCTCAATCCAAACTGGTCAATATGAATCCTGGCTTGGGGATCCGCATTTTCAGTTGGCACCCAAGTGATTCCTGAGATCAGGCACTTTTAGGAAATGCTGATTTACTTCATTTATTCACCTTCCTTTAAACAAATATCAATTGAGCTTTTTCCATATTGCAGGCAGTCAGCTAAATACTGGGATGCAAAGGTGATTAAGACATGGCCTCAAGAAATTGTTCTGGTAGAGAAGACAGTAAATGCCATTGTGGAATAAATGCTTTGGTAGATGTTGCAAAGGGAACACAAAAGAGGGCAGCTTAGCCTAGAGGAGATGATGGAAAGTTTTGCTTGGGAGAGATAAAGCTTGAGTAGGGTGTTTAAGGATAAGTCAACCAGATGATAGAGGGAAAGAGAAGCATCTTTCAGAGAAATCATCACATTAAAAGGAAGGAGAGATTATGTTGGGTCTGGAAATAATACTGAACTCCACACAGCTTTAAAGGAGGTTTCCCGTGAGAAAGTGTCCAGCATGGCTAGAGACAAAGGCACTGACCAGAGCACAGAAATGTTTCTAGTTATTTTCAAGGTAATCTGAAGTCATTAAAGAGTAATGTGGGGTTGGTGAAATCGGAAATAGGGAGACCCATTAAGAACTTAATATAATAATTCAGGTGACAGGTGATGGTGTCTGACCTAAGGCAATAGCCATAGAGGCAAAGTGGAAAGAACTTTTTTGAGAAATAGTTTTTTGATTTATTATGCATCACATAATCAAATGATAGTTCTTTTGATTCTTTTATTAAAGTTGTCTTAGTGAGATGAATTGGATTGCTGAATAATTGATTGTGTATATGGCTCACATGATGTATTTTGGCTATGATAGGGAACATATAATTATTTGCTATTCATAGCTATAGTCACTGTTTAAATTGGATTGTTGTTGGATGAGGTTTCCAGTATTATCCCATTGATTCAGGAAGACACCAACCCAGAGGATGGTCTAGAGGTTTTCACATTTGCTTCTGTGGGTAGTCCAAACTTTCTGGTTTTATACAGGTGAAGAAGGGTATATTGTTTACTCTCTATTCTTTCTAGTATACTGGGCCTGTGATAATTTGTTTTATTTTTCCCTCTCTGATTACTTACAGTTATAATACTATTTTAAAACTTATTTTATATCTTTTCCTTGATTCATTCCAAATTCAAATTTATATATATATATATATATATATATAATGTGCAGATTTCCAAAAGATAAGTGGACTAAATGAATTATTTTGGAGATTTTTTGACACCTTTAAAATATTTTAATATATCTAGAGTTATCATGAAACTAAGTTTAAATGGTGGTGATTTAGAGTGACGATATTTATGGTAATGCAAGAAAAGAGGCACTGGAAATTTTAATAAACAGTTTAATAGAATTTAAATATATGACATCCGATTACTGACAAGTTGGAACCACTTGAGGATTCATAGCATTTATGTAAAATGTGTGATTGTTAACATATCTTAATACATCGATTATATTGTGAAAAGCCCTATGACTTGAAGTGTTACACAGTTAAAATGGTGTTTCTACATTTATTCAACTTGTATTCATAGGAAGGAAGTGGGTGACCTAAAAGGCATATTGGCCTAGAGGAGATTACAAAACCAAGCGAATTTGGAATGAAACAGACATGGTTTAGGATTCTGACTCTTCAGTATGTGAACCTGCATGAATTAGGTTCACCTCCCTGAGCTTTACTTTCCTCAGTTGTAATGTGGGATAATAATGCTAACTTTACAGGGTTGCATTGAGGATTAAATGAAATTATGCAAGGCAAATAGTCGGTATGGTGACCTTATAGGATGCCCTGTATAAAAATAACTGCAATTATTTAAAAAGTCAGGATTTAAGATTCTAGTTGCAGCTCAGCTACAAATTCATGATGATCTTGGACACGTCACAGTTTCTCTTAGGGTCTGAGCCTCCTTGTCAGTAAAAATGAAGCAGGCAGATTGGATGAATTCTAAATTTGATGACTGAGGTTAGGATTCAGTGTCTTAATGAGTCACATGTGAATTTGTGTCAGAAAATTTATTATTTAAAAAGTTTTAATTTGCCCCAACTCAGTGCATTTAATCTGAAAAGATTTAGAAGCTCTAGGAATGGTGACATGGTGACTTTGAAAGCATGGTGGGGATCCAGGTGAAGAATTCTATCAGGCATTTAGAGATGAAACTCAAGAAAGAGATCAGAGCTTTAAAAATATGGTAATTTAACAATGATATTTAAAGAATGAAAGTGACTGACACTTTCTTAGAAACAGAAAAAGCATGCAGATAAATTTCACATTTTTATATTTTTTTCCTAATAATCATAGCAGGGGTAACCTATTAAGCAATTATTAATTGCAAAATTTTAATAAAATACTAACTTAGAATATAACATTTTGAAAGCAGTTTGAATTTCCACATATTTGTCATGATAATTAGCAAGTGTTTGACATATTTGGAATAGGCAAGACCAACTATTTTTTGAGATCATGGATTAATTTTGTATGTGTGTCAGTCAGATAGGTTGCCATGTTGAGAGCCTGAACATAGAATACTGTTCAAGACAAAAGAAAACTTTGGGAAAGATGAGGCCAAGAACCTGAGAGGTTCCTATTGTTGGCTTATTTGCCCTCAGTTACATTTAATTAATTTAAACTAATGATATTGCTCTGCTTATCCTCCTCTATCTGTGCTAATTCTTAGGTTGATAGCATAAGGGTTAGGCATTTGACTTTGGAGCTAGACTTTCTAGGTTCAAGTAACCTAGGAAGCTCTGTAACCCTGGAGAAGTTATTTTACTCTCTGAACATTGGTTTCCCCAGACAAGAAATTAAAATAGTACCTACCATATAAGGATTTGTGAAAGTTAAATTAGATGATATATATGAAACACTAAGACCAAAACCTGATATGTGGTTTATAAGCATCAGCTGGTTTTTTTCCCTCAGTTATTAAAATAACTTTTGCTTTTATCAGGCCAACATAAAAAAAAAAGGTTCTCTATTTTACAGGATACTAATATGCTCAGTGGATTTGGTCATGTACAGAATTTAAAAAAAGTAGTGAATATGGTCATATTTGAATTTATCTGTCAATTTCTTCAGAAAGCCAAATTGAGTGCATAATGCAGACACCATTCAGGTTGAAAAGTACTCCTCAATGAAAGTTATCAAAGGTGAAGCAATAGTGATGCATGCCAGAGGAGGAAAAACACATCCATAAAACTGTCCGTGTGTGTGTGCATGCGTGCTTGCATGTGTGTGTACACGTGTATGTTTTAAACTGTAGTAGAGTCTAAACATCTAGCATAATACTAGGGATTTGTTAAATTCTTTTTAATGATATAAAATAAATTTCAAGTTATTTATAATCTGAGTGCTTTGTAATTGTGCTTATAGGAAAAAAGATATTTCACCAAAGTTACCTTAGTTTTCTCACTCTGAAACTATGACATATGCCTGATGGATATAGATTTTCATTTTAAAAATTAAAGAGGGGCTCAAATGAGTTTAGTTATTTTCTTCGATGATGAAATGCTCCCCGGAGGTGGACCAAGAGGAGTGATAAATCTTTGATGCACCTGTGTAATATATGCAGTACACTGCTGAGAATATCTGGTTTTGAGGTTTCAGTGGCAGAAAACCAGCTGCAGGGAATCTGGATATTCTAGTATAGTTCTGACCTTAAACATTTTAGCTAGTGAAAAGAATAATGCACAGTTTCAAAAATATTAACATGGCCTCAAAAGAAAGTGCACATTTTTTTCTTTCCATACAACTTCAATAACACTGTACTAAACAGGTTAAAGTACCACTATCATTTTAATTTTAAAATAGAGGCTCCATTTGTTTAGATTACTGCTAGTATGGTCCCCTAAATGGCATCTTAGCAGCTGAAAGAATTCACATTCCTAATATTCCATTTAATGCTGGGAAATGGCTTCCATGTAAGACAAAGAAGGTCTGGGCTGATGAAGCAATGGAAGGGGAATGGTTTTTTTCCCCATGGTCCTCTAACCATGTGTTCTCCAGCTTCCCAAACCTCCTTTGCATTTCAGAATAAAGAGAAAAAAAGGTAAAAATAGGAAAGAAGAGATAAAACACAATACCCCTGAGAAGAGGTTGCTCATCTTCAAAAGTAAAGACAGAGGAGCTGAAGTTCTCCCAAGAACAGCAGAGCCCCTTTCCTTCTTTCCGTCCTATGCAAACACAAATACCAAGAACACAGGCAAGTTTTCATGTCAAGCCATAGACCAAACAAAAACACCCAGGTTACTTATAGATATACATAAGTTTACTCTATGAAGGTCAGTGGATGTGGGCTGGCAATGTCTGTGTATCCTTCATATGAAGGATAAAATATAAAGGATAATATGGACACATGAACATAAAACATATTATGAACCAAATGTATTAGAAGTATTTTAGTTTATCATGATCAACCACAAAGTTGTCTCCTGTATTTCACACTTTCATTTTTATTTAACACTTCTAGTGTATACTGTGTGCACAAGTATAAGTATCTACAATGTTTAGAGATGGGTTTCATTTCACTTCCACAAGTTGTTTTCAGAAGATAGTCTTTCCTACATAATGAAAAATGCACAAAATAGCTTATGTACTCCACTTTTGTCCTATATTGGCAACTTCTTTAATACCTGGAAAGACTAGATGTTGTAAAATTAAGACTCATTTGTCCATTATGTACACTGTATACAAGCAAAGTAAAACAAAATGCACAGAACATTCAGGATAAGATGGTTAATCTTGCCTTACTATAAAACGGCTGGAATGGAGCCCTTTGCATTTTTTCTCCCCTCTTGTCCCTGAACCAGTGCACAGATACAATGTGTACTACTCAAAGAATTGTTTGGTTATTCCATTTACAAAAGACAAATTTCATATGGATTTTAACAAAAGGTTATTTACAAAATGAGCTCTTTTACTATCACTACTTTCAACATATGTAAAGCACTTCAGAGCATCTATACAGATTGCCATTTCATAAAAGTACTTAGCATTGTTAACCATTTATACACCTATGAGGAATAAAATGCCTACACAGAATAATGTGTGTAATATGAAAATGTCTTCTAAATGTGACCAGGTTGGCATAGATGTAGCAAACCATTTCATTCCTCTTTGTGGATTTCTCTCCAACTCCTCTAAAATGCACTGAACAAACATTGACCTGTGTGAAAACACAAACGATAGGAAAGTGAAACAGCGTTTTTGCTTATATGGAGAATGTTTTAGTAGTTTGGGCAGAAGATCAAACCAGCTACAACATTCCCTTAAGCAAAAGCCTAACCCAGAGCAAGACCCTGACTCTCTTTAATTCTACGAAGGCTGAAAGAGGTGAGGAAGCTGCAGAAGAAAGGTTGGAAGCTAGGAGAGTTTAGTTCCAGGATGTTTAAGGAAAGAAGCTGTCTCTATAGGTGAAGTGGCTAGTGCTGATGTAGAAGCTGCAGCAGGGTATTTGGAAGATCTAACTAAGATAGCTGATGAAGGTGGCTACACTAAACCACAGGTTTTCAATGTAGATGCAACTGTCTTCTATTAGAAGATGATGCCATCTAGGACTTTCATAGCTAGAAAGAAGTCAATGTCTGCCTTCAAAGCTTCAAAGGACAGGATGACCCTCTAGTTATGGGCTAATGCAACTGCTGACTTTAAGTTGAAGCCCATGCTCATTTAACATTTTCAAAATCCTAGCACCCTTAATAATTATGTGAAATCTACCCTGCCTATGCTCTAGAAATGAAACAACAAAGTCTGGATGATAGTATATCTTTTTACTGCATGGTTTACTGAATATTTTAAGTTCACTTTTAAGATCTACTGCTCAGAAAAAGAGATTCTTTTCAAAATATTATTGCTCATTGACATTGCACCTGGTTACCCAAGAGATCTGATGGACATGTCCAAGTATATCAAAGTTGTTTTCATGCCTGCTAACACAACATCCATTCTGCAGCCTATGGATCAAGAAGTAATTTCAATTCTCAAGTCTTATTATTTGAGAAATACGTTTTACAAGGCTATAGCTGCCATAGATAGTGATTCCTCCAGTGGACCTGGGCAAAGTACATTGAAAACCTTCTGGAAAGGATTCACCATTCTAGGTGCCACTAAGAATATTCATGATTCATGGGAAGAGGTCAAAATAGCAACATTTAGGAGTTTGGAAGAGGTTGATTCCAACACTATGCATGACTTGAGGGGTTCAAGACTTCAGTGGAGGTAATAACTGCAGATGTGGAAATAGCAAGAAAACTAGAATTAGAAGTAGAGCCTGAGGATATGACTGAGTTGCTGTAATCTCATGATAAAACTTAAACAGCTGAGGAATTACTTCTAATGGATGAGCAAAGAAAGTGGTTTCTTGAGACAGAATCTACTTCTGGTGAAGATGCTGTGAAGATTGTTAAAATGACAACCAAGGATTTAGAATATTCCATAAACTTAGTTGATAAAACAGCAGTACAGTTTGAGAGGATTGACTCCAATTTTAAAAGAGCTTCTATTGTGAGTTAAGTGCTATCAAACAGCGTCACATGCTATAGAAAGATATTTTGTGAAAGGAACCATCAATTGATGCAACATACTTTAGTTTTGTCTTATTTTTAAAAATTTCCATAGTTACCCCAACTATCTGCAACCAGATCAGTCAGCAGCCATCAACATTGAGGCAAGACCCTCCACTAGCAAAAATATTATGACCTACTGAAGGCCCAGATGATTGTTAGTGTGCTTTAGTAATAAAGTATTTTTAAATTAATATATGCTCACAGTTTTTTAGACATAGTGCTATTATACACTTAATACACTATAGTGTAAATATAACCTTTATATGTCCTAGGAAACCAAAAAATTTGTTACTCCCTTTATTGCAGTGATCTGGAACAGAATCCATAATACCTCTGAGGTATGCCTGTATGTGCAGGTCTTCTATGAAGGGCCAGTAAATCTTCCCATAGGATAGTGGGCACTTCCTGGTGTTCAAAAGTGCCACGTTGTTCTGCCATGTCTACCATTTCTCTCATTTAGTGTCAAAATCTTGTAGGAGGAAGACCACACAGAGATGGCTGCTGACAACTCTAAGCTCAGTCTTCTGGACTTTGCTCCATAGGCCCTGGATCTGTGTGGCTCTGTGCCTGAGGCTGAGGAAGCTGAGCTTGTGTTCAAGTCCACAGTGACCCACCCTTTCAGGGTACTGAGGCCCCTCTTGGTGTTCAGGTCACCACCATAATTCTCATCTGCCATGCCCTTCACCTAGTGGTGCTGCTTCCTCTGGGCCTGGCAGGGGTTCAGCTGTGGCCCACAGAGCTGGAGCAGAAGACAGAGTGGCCAGCGGATCTGGCTTGGGGAGGTCACAGGCAGGACAGGGATTGCCACTGCCTCAGGCCTGGGCTTACTCACCAGCTGGGGTCTAGAGGGCCTAAGGGTGCTGGCTACTTTCTCCACTTCTTACCACACCATCCATCAGAACTCACACCTTTATATTCATATTTCATTTTTCCTCTGGTTAACATTATATGGTGGACAGGTGTCCTTAGGTCCTGATTATATGATTTTTCTCTTGTAAACTGTTACTAATATTGAAGCACTTTATAAATGCTTTCAGATTTATTGTTGATTGATTACTTTTCTTGGATTCCATGTAAGATCTTGGCCTTCATTCGAAAACTACATCCTTTTTAATACAAGTTGATGATAATATCTTGTCCTCCTTGGTTTCTTATCTTTGATCCTTCTTACATCTCAGCTTCCACCTCTGTCCTCCCATCTCTGTTCTTCTTTGTCTTTCTTCTTTTCCTTTCACTCTTCTCATTGCTCTCTTAGCATTCTTATTATTCTTTGTTTCACTTACACTTTTGATAGGATTTTTCTCTTTCGCTGTTTAATCTCTTATTTTTCTGATATCACAATATAGAGAGAAATGCAGACAAGAATTGCTTACTGAGATTTACCATGTTATAAGCAATTTCTGTTTTTTTCTCCTTTGCCAATAATTTATTACTGGAAGATATTGACATTATTTTCCAGACATTTATGAAAGTCTCCAGTCAATATAACTAAACTTCAAATAAACCTCCAGAGGCTTTGGTAAGAAAGTGCCCAATTTATTATTTTCCTTCATTTCTTGTAAACCACAACAGTGAACATTTGGAACAAGGCTGCATCAGGACACTATACAAAATCAGCCTATGTAAATGAGTTTGTATTTCTTCAGAGCCTGTCATAGTATTGACTCAGGTTGGTTAGAGATCATTAAACTTTTTAGTTCCTGGTGCTTTGGTTCTGCCTCCAAAATTACAACAGTGAAGGCTCCTCTTAGTTCTGATAAACATAGAAAAACACACACATCTGGAAACATGTAATAGAATCAATGTCTTTGAACTAATATTTTATAATTCCATGCTTTTTAAAGAGATCAAAGTATCAAGAAGGCTGATGTCTCATATCCAAAATCATGTCATTTTCTTGTCAGATCTTTAATATTTAGAGAAGACCTTTCCAGGTGATAACCACTTTAAAAATTATAACTGTGCCCAACCACAGAAAATATTAAGTCAAGATGTATCAAAGACTTAAATGTGAGCTATAAAACTATAAATTTCATAGGGAAAAAATAGGTGTAAATCTTTGTGACCTTGGATTAGGCAATGATTTTTTTTTAGATCTGACACCAAAAAACACAAGAAACAAAAGAAAAAAATAGATAAATGAGACATCAAAATTAAAAACTTTCATGCGTAAAAGGACACTATTAAGAAAGTACAACAACCCACAGAATGAGAAAAAAATATTAACAAATCACATATCTGATAATATATATTGATATATATCTGATACATATCTGATATCTGATACATATCTGATAATATATATAGCAGAATATAAAAAGAACTATTACAGTTCAATAATAAAAGACAAACAGCCCAATTAAAAATTAGATGAAGCCTCTGAATATACATTTCTCAAGAAAATATACTAATGTCCAATAATAACATAAAAAGATGTTCAACACTATTAGTGACCCGGGAGATACAAATCAAAACCATAATCAAATGCCACTTCACACCTACTGTGATGGCTGTAATAAAAAAAGACAAATAAAAACAAGTATTGGCAAGGCTGTGGAGAAATTGGAACCCTCACACATTGCTGATGGGAACATAAGACAGTGTAGCCACTTTGGAAAACAGTCTGGTTTCTACTTCTAGCTATATACCCAAGAGAAATGAAAACACACCTACATGCAAAAACTTGTACATGAATGTTTGTGGCGGCATTTTTCATAGGAGCTAAAAAGTGAAAACAACTCATGTACATCAACTGATGATCAGGTAAATAAAACGTGGCATATCCATACAACAGAATATTATTTGGCGATAAGAAGAAATGAAGCACTGATAGATGCTGCAACATTGATAAACTCTGAAAGCATTATGCTACGTGAAAGAAGCCAGTCACAAAGGAGCACATATTATATGAGCACATTTATATGGGATGTTCAGAATAGGGAAATCTATGGAGAGAAAAAGTATATTAGTGATTGCCTAGGGTTGGGGGTTGGAGGGAGAGAAATGGGATGATTGGAGAGTGATGGCTGAGGGGAACAGAGCTACTTTTTTGGGGTAATAAAAATATTTAAAAATTGATTGTATTGATAGATGAGCAACACCATGAATATACTCAAAGACATTGAATTGTACACTTTAAATGGGTAAGTTGTGTGACATGTAGATTATATCTCAAGAAAGCTGTTATCAAAACAAAACACAAAAAAATTCCACCGCGGTCAGAGAGTTCTTTCTTTCTTGATGAAAGGAATATAAGCCTAAGGAAGGGCTCCTGCAGGGAAAAGGGGCAAGAAATGTCTTTGGAAACACACACACAGAAAAAATATATATATGAAGAACTGAGATGACTTAGAAGGCTCTTTGTTTCATGCAAAAATCATCTAAACATTGGAAATAGTACAAAAAAATTCAAGTACCTAGAAAAGCTCAAATCTCAGAGAAATCCCCATATTCCATACACAAAGAAGAAACTCAGTGAAAAGAGATCTAGGAGTATTAAAACTTGATGTAAGAAATCAATACTGGATACTGAAGCTGTGCTTGGAATTGGAACCGAGCTGGAGCTGGGAGTCTGCTGTGCTCATATAATATGTGCTATAACATAGTACTAGAAAAACAGTCTCCTTAGGAAGCAGAAAGAAAACTGGCTATTTGTCTAAGGCTGTGGGTTGGAAAGACTACATCTATGCTATACACCGGAGTAGGGTCTGAATTCACACTACTCTTGTAGTATAGGAATCCCAAACTGAGAAAATAATGCAAAAATTAGTCTATAATTGATAAAATATACCAGGTCCTAGTGGGTGGGATCTCTAACTGCCCTATAAAAATGGTTTCTTGTAGGGATGGTTTCATGTAAAACAAGTACCCCCCCCCCAACAAAAAAAAAAAAACACCATAAAATAATCCCTAAATAGGTCATAGTAAAAAAATTGCAAACAGTATTAGAAAATGAATAACCGTGAGGTAAAATTTTTTGAAAATCAAGTCTAGAAATGTAGAATAATCTGAGGCTTTAAAAATTAAGGAAAATCTTAAAAAGTATAGATTTAAAGGTATAAACCACATGGCAGTTATGAAAAAGAACTAGAATGAAATTTCTAGAACTAAAATTATCAGTAGATTGGGTGAATGAGGGACAACTAATAAGATAATTAGTCAGTTCAAACTAATTATAAAGAAATCACCCATGATGGAATACATAGAGATAGAAAGAAGGAAAATATGAAAGAAAGTAGAAGATAGAATAAGAAAATCCCATTCTAGAATGAGAGACTAGAATGAATGAATGAGGAATGAGAGACAATAAACAAATTGATAACTATAGTAGAAAATAATGGAAATTTACAGAAAGAAATGAATCTCCGGACTGAAGGAACCACCAGGTCCACATAGAAACATCACAGTGAGTGACTGTGAAATGCACAGACAAAAGGAACTCTTTAATGATACTCATGAGAAAAGACATATTATCCAGACTATACAAGTAGATGCAAAGTGACATCACAAAAATATTTTTTAAATGTTCAGGGAAAAATAACAATTGTTATAAATCTGTACTCAAACTAGCATTTAAGAATAAAGGGAAGCTAAGACTTTTATCATATAAATAATTAGAAAGTTTACCTTTTAAAGACACTTACTGAAGGAATTGCTAACTTTAAAAAAAGAACATTGATAATAGAAATACACAATACAATGTAAGAAGCAGTGGAATTTTTTTTTTTATATAACTAGTATTGGTTTTAAATAAGGTGGAAATAAAGTTCTAGACTGCATCGATATTTTGAGGGACTGGAATGAAAGTGCCTTAAATTTCTTCATAGTTCAGAAGAAAGATAAATAAAAATATAATCTCTTGCTTAGAAATAACTAGAAGCAAAAAAAGTGGGCTATACTGAAAAGTTGATGAATCTGATGAAAGGGTGAAAAGGAGAAATAAAACCAGAAGCAACCAAAAGCATGGTAAATAGTAATAGACAATAAATTGGTATAAAATATCATGCAGCAAAACTCAACTACTAAAATGCAGAAACTCTCAGACTGGGTAAAATGCAAAATCCAGATTTAAAAGTACTACACTATATATATATACATGTGTTGGTATCTATTTGTATATGTATATATGAAAATAATTAAAAAGATAAAATTATATACCAGGCAAATGAACAGAAAGAAAAAAGAGTGGTGGTAAAGTAAATTGATACCAGATGAAAATAGAATTTATTGTAAAGCATTAGTAGAAATAAAGAAAAATATTAATAAAAAATCATTCATCAAAAGATATGACAGTTAGGGACTGACATGAATTTACAAAGCAAAAAATTAATGTAATAAGATGAAATTAACAAAATTATAATCTAAATAGGAGATGTTAATACATTATCTCAGAAATTAATATTAATAAAGTAATCAAAATATTTAGAAAATATATAGACTTTAATAACTCAGTTAACAAAGTTGATCTGACAGATGTATGTACAACTGCACAGGCACATTGAGTTCAGAGAAAGTCTTTTATGGAGGTTCTAAGGGCTAACTCAAGTTTGACTGACTAAATTTGAGTCTTGGCTCTATAACTTACTAGCTGTGTTACTTGGTTAAGTTACTTTATTTTGCTATGGCTTTGATTCCTTATTTTTAAGTTATAGATAATAATATCTAAGACTTTTGTGAGCTTTAACAAGTGAAAATATATTAACTGTTTATAATAGTGCCTGGCACATGCAAACACTTAAATGTGCTGGTATTATCACCATACAGGACTGCAAAAGTAGAACACAATCCCATGAAATAAATTTAATGAAATTAGGCACCAACTATAAAAAATAGCCCCAACTCTCCCATATAGCTGGAAATTAAAAAAATAGACTTCTAAATAATTCATGAATTAATGAAGAAAGTAAAATAATTATCATACAATATTTACAATTAAATCAGTGAACATAGTACATACAAAAACATGTGGGATACAATAATCACTTAAATGGAAGTTTTAAATTATAGATGTGTATATTAGAAAATAAGTCACTTGGGAATAAATGATTGAGGGTTCAACACAAGCAATTAGAAAAGGAACAGCACAGAACCTCCAAAGAAAGTAGGTGAAGGGAAAGCATACAAGAGAGGAGCACAAAGTAATAAAATAGCAAACAAAAGCAATGGAGAAATTACTAACAAAATACAAAGGATGGATTTTTGCAAAAAATTTTAAAATAGACAAGCTCATGGAAAGACTGATTAATAAAAAAGTACACATTAGCACATACAAGCAATATGAGAAATAAAAAAGGATATCATCTCAGATCTAGTGAAGATTTTTAAATTCTGAGAGAATAATGTGAACATGTTATGCTAAGTAACCTGCAATGTTAGACTAATTGAACAATTTTCTAAATATAAATTTCCAGTATCAACATGAGAAAATGGCAATGTGCTAATAACTTAAAACATCGAATTGATAGTAAAAATTCTGCTCTCTTCCCCAAGGATGCACACTCTCAGTTAATTTTTATCATAGCTAGGTCCTAGCCAATGCAATAAGATAAGAAGGGCATGTAGGGAATAGAAAATGAATAACACAGTTATTGATTACAGAAGATGTGTATGTGTAGAAAATCTAAGAGCATCTACTGACAGATTTTAGAAATTATAATTTGGTTGTATATAAGAATAACTTAACTAATAATTCCTCATTCTTTAACCTGAATCCCCTGGAGAAAACGTAGAAAATGAATCAAGCAGAAAGTGGTTATTAGCAACTGCTATGTACCTAGTAGCTAAGCCGTTGTGGGAACATGAAAAAGCATACAACATTCTAATGTTCAGAGGTGCTAGATTAGCCCATAGGGCATTGGGAGAGCTGTCTTTGACTCAGCTGTCTTCAGAATAGGACTAGTATTGATAAAATTCAAAAGTTTGAAAAAATATTTTTTATAATATAGGCATAAATATTAATTTTTTAGAAAAATTAAAGTGTCATTAATAGCAATGCCTATATGATAGCTAGTTATTAATTTATTTTTGTACTTTTATTATAAAACAGGATAGAGATCTCAGAAACTGACCATATGGAACATAAAATTAATAGGTGGTATTAAAAATCAGGAGAGGATATATTATTGATGATATAGAAGTAATTTGTTACATAAATAGAAAAATAAAAAGAATAAATTAGGTTTATAGTTGACATTTACCACAAAATGAAAGATACAAATGAGGAAAATAAAAGTTTTAAAAATAATTTGTAGGAAATATAGCAGAACATGTACATATATATTCTACCTTAGAGTAGCAAGTTATTTCTTTAAAAAACATACCCCTCATAAACCAAAAAAGGAGAAAATTGAGAAGATTGATCAATTTGACTATACCACAACTACCTAAAAACTGTAGTATATCAAAAGAAAAAGTTAACAGGCTAGCTGCAGACCGAGAAATGATAGTTGTCTTATATATACTTGAGACTCTTTATACAACAACTGAAACAAAGAACAAACAAAAAGATTAGGTTCCAGGCTATATAAATAATTCCAATAAATCAGTGAGAAATTAAAAACAACATTGAGTAGAATAAAAAAACAGGAATAAGAACAGTTTGTAAAAGTGGATAAGAAAATGGCCAATAAATGTGAAATGCTCAAGCTCACAAGTAATTAAGATAGTGAAAATTTTTTAAAAATTAAGGGCATATAATTTTATGTCCAATCTGATAATAAAAAAAATTTTTTTAACTATCTGGCGGTACCAAATATGAGAGAGGTTGTAGGGAATTGGAAACTCACAAATACTGTTGGAGGGAGGATAAATTGGTAAAACCACTTTAGATGGCAATTTAGCAATATCTAGTGATGCAGAAAATATTACATTCTATATTAGTAATTGCACTTTTAGGTATACACTGCAGGGAAATTCTCATATACATGCTATGGTTTTAATTGCTGCATTTATTTTAGTAATGAAAAATTGGAAACAACATAAATGACTATTTGTAGAGAAAAGAATGAGTAAATTGTGATATATTATATAAAAGTTAAAATAAATGAACTAGATCTTCATGTATCAACAGTGGCCAAATCTTGAAAGCATAATGGTGATAGAAAAATAACAAAGATGTGATGTGTTACTTACATTGTTTATGAATAGATACATATAAGAGAAAATAAAAATATGGATGGAGAAGGATACATAGCAACTTCAGTATTGCAATTATGTCTGGGGAGGATGGAAGGGGAGGATTATTAATTTTTGTGAGTATTTCATATAACTTTTTCTCTGATTTTTACATGTTAGAAATATTAATAAAGTCTCTGACAGCATGGCATCTTTATGAACTGCTGAGATCAAATAGTAGAATAGTTGGCTAGTATGGAATGAGAAAGGTTTATCTGAGCATGGCTGATGGCCACAGAGAGAAATTCACCAAAAAAAGATTTACAGTAATTTCTGCAGTCACAAACCATAGAACAAACAATATTTAACATGTTCACATCAAATGGATTCTTTATTATTTATATATCTTTTCAGTTGTATACTAATATTCACAGATCATGAAAGTGACTTTATTTCCAGAAAAGCAAAAGGACATCAATATATAAAAAGTGTATTTAAAAAAGCAGAAGGGCATAAATCTATTTAAAAAGTACAGTATTTTCCCAATGTTCTCAATTTAAAATATGTTTTTTCTTGTCCAGTAAATGTTTTACATAGAATAGAGTAGAATTCATTATGCTTGTAATTTCTATAAATAAATCTGCTGCTATTTAAAAGAATTGGAGTTAATATCTACAAACTGGGTAAAATATTAGCACATTTTTAATGAGGTTATGTTTATGCTTTTATTATAAAACTATTTATACTATAATCATTTTAATTAGTAATTGTTCCTCCATAATTGATAATATACTTTAATTTCACAAATATATCTATATTACAAGAATCTTAGTAGAGGTAATCATCTTTTAAATAATATTTTTACCAAAACACATTTCTTAAGAAGGCATAGATTCTTATTCATGCACATAAATAATTATATTTCATGGACTCATTACCAAGAGTCTATTAATTCTTTCATAGCAGATTTTTCCTTAAGGTTCATAGTTTAGGGAATAGCGAGGAAGCCCATGGGTCTTGGATGAAGTGAGCAAAGGGAAGAATAACAGAAGATGAAATCAGAGAATTAAGGGGAGTATTCAGATCATTAGTTAAATGAAAGAATGAATGAGCCACTTTTAAAATATGAATATATGGTACAATGTCAAGAGCATGAATTTATAATCTGGATATGAATCTAGGCTCCATCATGGACTTCTTATGTGTAAGTTATACATGAATTTATTTTCTTCAGTTTCCAACCTGCAAAAATGGGACTCATTGCCTCACAGGATCATTTTGATAATTAAATGTGAGAGTTTAATTCTGTAATGGATAAATATGAAAATTAAATTCCACCGAAGTTGTATTACAGAGTGCCGGACACATATTAGTATCCAACAAATATTAGTATTAACTTACTCCCACTCCTCCCAATTAACATATTCTTTCTATAAGGGCAATGGGGGAAGTTCAAATTGCTTAAGGAAGAATTATAAGAAAATCAAGAACCCAAGATTTACCATGGAAAGTGGAATCTTGTTCACATAGTAAAATGGGAGAATTATTTCTTTAGGATCTTCAGTATGCATAATGGACAGGCTTCAGGGGGCCCATGCACCACTCAAATTGTATGTAAATTTTTGTATATGTGCATTTTATTTCAGATTTCAGTCCAGATTTGCATCAAACTCTCAAATTACCCATGACCTCTCAAAATATTAGTATGCACTGGCTGTCAAACATAAGTGACATATCCTTTATAGAATATTACTGAGGATAACCTGGGATAGCTTTTACATTTGGATAAACACATTTGGCTTCAATTCCAAAATGTTAATTGCACATATACAAAAAATTCTTATTCTTCTCTCTTCCCCCCTCCACTAAAGTGCAAATAGTTTGGGGAAAGTACGACCAATCTGATCTTGGTCAATTGAGCTTCAGGATATGTTAATTCATTGGCCATCTGAGGTTAGGTGACAAAGGACTGCTGTCACAGAGTTGACTTCACTTAGTCAAATTTAGTAGGGGCAAGCCTAGCTATTATTCATTCACATTTAATGAATTTTAATTGAAAACCTACTGTGTGCCAGAATCTCTGCTAGCTACTGGAACAGACGTGGGGAACCAGAGAGAAAAAAAAAACAAACAAACAAGGTTTTAAATGACAGAGGCAGGTGGCTTGGGGGTGTGTGTGGTGGTGGGTAGAAGGAAGTATGTTGGGAGAGGTGCGTGTGCCCTGATGAAAACCAACAGTGCTGCCTTGGGGGAGACTACTTACGATGTGGTGGTCTGAGAGGGCCATTCTCTAAGGACATGTGTGTGCATTGAGGGGGATGCATTAGACTGAGCCTGCCAAGGAAAGATCAGGGAAGACCATCTGAGGCAGAGGCTTTGGGTAAGTGGGAAAGGTTATGGCATGCTCATTGAACAGAAAGGAGTGCCAGAGGACAAAATTACAATACATTTAAAGATCTCCACTGGCTTTATTTGTGATTCTAGAACCAGGTAACACTACATTCCATAAAATAGAATAAGTGTCTCTATGAGTTGAGCAGAAGAGTTTGGTTTTATAGACAGAAAGGGCTGATTAAAGCAGAAACAAAGAGCAAAAAGTAGACCGGTCATTTCAAAATTAATTTTCTTGTAAGGCAGGAATAGGGAGACGGAACAGTAGAAAAATAACAAATGAGTTAACATCAGGTTACTTCAGGCTACCTTTTTTGTGTAAGGATTAAAGCAGAGGGAACTTCATTATCAAGCCCTTTGAAGATTGAAACTGTCCTGTTTGGGAAATTGGCTTTCATCTCTTTCTCCTGATTTCTCTGAAGGTCAGTTAGCATAGGCGACTCCCTTTTGATTTTTTGTCATCCTGTTGGGGCCTAGTGCAGGAGCTTAGTCCAAAACAATGGCCTCCTATAATTTTTATTTAACAGGTGCTAGCATGGCTTGACCATCCTGCTTGAGAGGGGCAGGCTGGAGTCCAATCATACTCATGCTTATAGGCCAGGATTAGGAATCTGGGTTTTGCAATAAGAGAAAGGGGAATAGGTCAGGTGCAGTGGCTCACACCTGTAATCCCAACACTTTGGGTGGCCAAGGCTGGAGGGTCACTTGAGGTCAGGAGTTTGAGAACAGCCTGAGCACCATAACAAGACCACTGTCTCTACAAAAAATACAAAAATTAGCCAGGCGTGGTGGCTGCACCTACAGTCCCAGCTACTCAGGAGGCTGAGGCAGGAGGATCACTTGAGCTATGATGACATCACTGTACTCTAGCTTGGGCAATAGAATGCATCTCTGTCTCAAAAAAAAAGAGAGAGAGAGAGAGAGAGAGAGAGAGAGAAATAGATTTTAAAATTCTGAGTAGAGGGAGTGACATGATTTGAGTGTGATTTAACTATGACATAAGGTACTCCTTGGGAAATGGACTGTAGGAGCCAATAGTAGATGCAGGGAGACGCCCCCCTCATATCCACACCACCAAGATATCATGTAAGTTCTATCTGATCCAGCTCCAGCCTCTTCTTTGGGCAGTGGGAGGTTGAAGGTTGAGGGAAAGGGTTAATTAACTAAGATTTTGGCGTAAATAACTAGGTGAGTAGGGTGGTTGAGATTTTAGTGTGTAGAGAGTGGGTAATTCTGTTTCAACATATCAAGTTTTAGGTGCCTAGTAAACATCTAGTGATAGAATTGCATATAGGAGTCCAAAGTGCAGAGAAAATGTGTGGTCTTGGGATGAAAACTGAGAATCAATAATATACAAATGATATTTTAACCATGTGACAAATAAGATGGAGAAGCAAAGAGGGCCTGGATACTCATCACCTGATGAGTGTTGCTCTGAAGGACAGCATACAAATGATTTTATAGGTAGAGCTAGATGTTGAGTCAAGCCTAGGAGAGTTTCTGTTTTCAACAATGAACTATTTTATAACATATTTGTATATGGATAGAAATAATCCAGTTGTAGGGAGTAATGCTCATGCTAAGAGAAGATGGTTCATTATGATTGTGAATGTTAAGGGTTGAGGAATTTCTGCTATCAGTGGGTCACATATTCAACTTCCTTTCTTTATCTGGGTAACTCAGTGGAAAATGGTTGCTTACAAATGCAGCTGCCACCTCTGCTTGTAGAATCACAGGCAATAGCACCATTTGGTTAAGAGGTTTTATAAAGCTTACACAGACTTCTCAAGGCACCAATAAAAGCAAAGATACCCTCCTGTGTAGTTGTGGTAGTGCACAGAATTTTCACTGTTATTTGAATTTCTCCCTTGTCCCTTCTAGAATAGGTATAGTTACTCTTTAGTGAGTAATTAGGTCAATTTTCAAGATCCTTTGAGTAAAGATCTTCCTACTCACAGAAAGAAAGTTTATTTTGCTTTTGCCACAGAAGAGTAAATGTACCATGCAATTACAAAGAACTTCCTTATCATTAAGATCTTTGCATCAAGAATCTAGTCTCAGAGAACTTTCTCAAAGGACTGGAAGAAAGGCATACTATTTCCCCAAATACCACAAGACAAGAAGTAACAGACCCAGCCAAGAAGTCTACCTCCTACAGGGCAGAAGGAAAGACTGCATGAATCTTAGAGTGGATAGTATGTCACTTTGATGGATATTCCCCATAACAAGAATTAAATAGCAATATGGAACTTGGTAACTTTTCCCTGATCTAAGGATTTCACAATTTTATTATTGTCAGGTTTAGGTGCTGACTTAGCATTGTTGCATATTTGCTCCCATTTCCAAATCCTTGTGTCAAGAAACCATCTTCAAATGAGTTAGCTAATGTTTCCCGTTCCATCTACATCATGGGACTAGATATTGTGAATTTATTCAGTGGTCTGATTGACCTCTAAACTTATTTTTATGAAGGAAGATATCACCATATAACAGAACTCATCCCCGAAGCTACTACAGACAAAATTAGGAGAATGACAAATAAATGCAAATGAAAGGCATATAGAACTAGTAGTTTCCCCTATAAATTCTAATCACTAAGCTCCAAGTCCATATTTTAGCTTCATCTACTCAGATCCGTCAGAACAGATTGTTGAAAAAAATGTGGCAATGTTATTTTGTTTATTTGATTTTTTAATTTACAGGCATTCCCCGCAGATATCACAGTGACAGCAAATTTATAGAGTGCTAATAAAAAGGAGATGTACTGGCTGGAAATATTTTAAGATATGATATTTCTTAAAGTAATTACTGAAAACAGTAAGGCCCATAGCTGTAACATTCTTCATATAAACCTGATCTTTCATTAATTATTTCAATTCAGGGAAGAAAAAACTGAAAGGGAATTTACTTTTGGGAAAAAAATGTAGCTTTTAGCAATACTTGGGTACAAATTAAAAAAGCTGTGAAAGTCCATGCTTCTTAATCATTGAAATCCTTTTACTTTCTTAAAGACTCTTCACTCTCTTCTGAAAGGTTGTGAATTTCTCGAGGTCATGCTGTGCATATTTAGTTCTATTAAAATATTTAGTAAATATTTTTGACATACACTATAGATGATACAAAGATAGGTTTCATTATCATTATTTATAAGGAATATTCAAATTGTTTTAACATATAAAAATTGTTTTAACACAGGTAGGTAATGGTTCAAGAGAAGTCCAGCTAGCTACACTAGTACAGAGGAGAGAGAAATTATTTTTGTCTTAACAACTAGGGAAGACTTGAAATAACATATTGTAGTTAAGAATGAAGTAAGGTTGACAGGTGTATAAAGGTGTATAGGTAGAAGAGCATTCCTGAGAAATTAAACTAAGGCTTCTCAAAGTGTGATCCTAGGACCAGCAAGTTCAGCATCACCTGGGAATTTGTGAAAAATGTAAAATTTCGGGCACCACCCAAGACCTAATGAATCAGAAACTCTGTGGATGGTTCCAGTGATGTGTGTTTTAACAAGCCCTCCAGGTGATTCTGTTGCATACTAAAATTGAAAACCACTGATTAAGCTATTCAAGTGGAAATAAGAAGGTGGGAAAGATAAAGCTATTTCAGGGGATAGAAGATAGTTTTATTTTTCTGGCCTTTATAGTATAAGAGAAATAGTAATGAAAGAAAAGGCAAGGTCAGTATAATCTAGATGAATAATTTTCATTTTATGCTTAATCTAGATTGAGGAGTTTTAGCTTTATTCTATCATCAGAGGGAATCATGGAAGGCTGTTGAGGGACTGGGGACAAAGGCACCAAGAGAGGTTTTCAAATTCGGGAACTGTTAGGCAGAAATCAAATCTGCAGGTGGCAGATACAGGCCAGGAGGGCGGTTCCTAGGGGTGGAGAAACCGGGGCCAATCAAGGGAAGAGACTGCAGGAAAACACAGAACACCTGACAATCATGTATATCAATCATCTGGTAACATTCCACACCTCCTATAAGCCCGCCCTCAGACAAGGCCAATAAAAGGAAACCATCTGGGAGTCCTTAACGTCTTTCTTCACTTGAGGAAACTGATCCATTCCTCTCTCTGGAACATATTTTCACTTAGGATAGCTTTTTTCTTTCTTCCTTCTTTTCTACAATGAAAGCTGTTTGTGTGGCACTGCTTCTTGTCTGTGTTCACTGTGTCACACTGGCCCTGTTTACAATTCTTCCAACCAAGGAGCCAAAGAACCAGGATAACATTTGTCTTTCAAAAACACAACCCTGAGAGTAACATCTTATTTTCTGCTCACCAAAAAGCTCACTGAACCAGAAAGGAATTATAGCAGACATATTAAATTGGTTTCCCAGTTCCCTTCTCTGGGAAGGGTACACACTCCACTTTCAACCCTCTCACCCCAATATCCTTATATCATCTCCGTCTTTACGGCCGTGAGCCTCTTGACAACTCCATTTGCCCACTTGGGTGCAACTTCAGTTGGTGGGCAAGCGTGTGTACCTGACTCAACCAGAGACAATAAGAATCCATTCCTTTTTACTATAATAGGGAAAAAGAGATTTTATAATCGGGAGAAAGCAAAGGGGTGGGGAAGGGAAACGGCAAATATAATGAAGTTGGAGAGCAGGTGAAGAGAGGGGCATGCAAGAGAACAGGAGTGCCACCTACAGGCGACCAGCCTGTGGTTCCCGCCCATTCCTGAGGCCTAGCTAGCTCCATCCTTAGGTTTAATGTACTACCACCATATTCTTATAAAGTCCTTGTTTTACTTAAGCTACTTGCTACTCATCAAGGCATACTAATATATTTAAATATTTATGTATACATAATCTTATGTCAAATATTACTTATATAGGATGGGCCATGCATGAATAGAGTTGGTTACCTTATGAGTTTTTCTGAGTCTAGAAAGAGTCCTAATTGTTTCATAGGTCGTAAGAAACCAGGCTTCCTGTGTCTAGAAGGGTCTTCTGCAAGCCTGGCCCATCAGAGTCAGAGGCTCACCTTTTTTTTTTTTATGACCTGAGGCCTCTTAAAGTAAGTGCAAATCAAGCAGGCAGAAATTTAACACAGCAAAGTGAACAAAAAGTTAAAACAAACAAACAAAAAATAGCACGACCTCCATCATCTGTTATTACATTTTACAGATCAAACAAAACACCAGGTAACAGACGATGAAAAGAAAAGATGGTGCCAAATCAACTCTTTTTTTGTCTCCAGTGATCTGATTCTTTCATCCTCTAAGTCAAGTAACATCGCTGTTAACTTGAAACAGCTGAAACAAACAGAGGACGCAAGTAGTACTGGAGTAATCATTCCATGTGATGCATCCTTTTTCAAAATCCCAGACTTGAGACCTATACTTATAAAACATTCCACCCATCAAAAAATTGTTTTCTGTGAACTTTGGAAATAATGTAGGTGCTAGTAAAGTCACTCCATTTACTTCTAAAATGTTTGGAGCAATATTAGGTCATCTGATAAGAACTAAATTAAAAATGTTGATCAATCATTATTCAGGTCAACCCAAAATTTAAAAAGACCAACAAGGTGAAATGTTACCTAATATTTATAAATATTTAAATATGTAAAATAAATATAAGTATATAAAGTATAATTATATAACACATATATCCTGATCAAAGATTAGATACACAGACTAGACTATGGGAGGGGTAAGTCATATATCACTAGATTTTGCAAATACAGCTGTTGGAAATTCTTAGAAATAAAATACTCTCAATACACTTTAAGATTTCTAAGAAGATTTATTAACTGTTGCAATTTAGCACAAAAGCAATTTCTAATTTTTCTAGTTCAGTTTTATAAACCGATTTATTCTCAGCTCTTTCTTTTTCTTTTTTCCTTTTGTTAGTGAGTCCTAGGATAAGTTAATTGGGGAAAAATGATGTAGGTAATGTTTACTGAATGCTGCCCTACCATTAAAAACCATGGCCCTTCAAGCTACTGAAAGAAACTGCTACTATATTAGATTTATTTTTTCTCAGTGATACATTCTACCAACTCCCTAAATAACTTTATCTAAGAAAGGAGAAACAAAATGCTGATGTCCATGCTAGACCATGCTGCCTAAGTCTGAGATACTCAGAAACAAGCACATAGAATGGCTGGAGCCAGGTACCCTCCAGGGCAGGGAGAGTTGACTCAAGTGCATTACGGCTCCATTGGCCTTCTAAGTGTATGCTAGAGGTAGATATCTCCCTCCACAAGTGAAGATGAAACCAGAAAGGGTATATGGTGCCACCCACAGCACCACACCTGTGAGTGTTTGACATCAAGCCCTCCAGCCAATGGAGACGTGGACCAGCCTACTCTGTCAGGCTGCCTTCCGATACTCCCATTGGCCCCAGTTTCTACTGGCTCTAGCATAGCAGTCCAACACTTATGCAGCAAATATTTATTGATACTCTTTATACAACAGTAAAAATAACCAAACAAAAATCCTGCCCCTATGGAGGTTAGGAGAGAGACAACTAATTTAAATCAGTAAGTAAAATATATAATATATTAGAGAGTGATAATGCTAGGGAATAAAAATAGAGCAAGAAATGTGGAGAGGAAATGTCAGGTGTGGGAGATTACCATTTTAGATAGAAAGGCTGGGGAGGAACACCCTGAGATGACATTGTAATAAAAACCTGGGGAAAGTGAGGAAGTAATACATGAAGATAGCTGGATAAAGAGCATTTCCAGCCAAGGAGATGATTGCATAGTCCCTGAACGGTCAATGGGTGATTTTCTAGGTGTTCAAAGGATAGCAAGGAGGCCAGTGTAACTAAAACAAGTGGGTAAGGGTGAGGGAAGCAGGAGATGAGATCAGATAGAAGATCCAGATCAAACACAACGCTGAGGGGTCTTGGCTTTGACTCTGAGTGAGATGGGAAGTCACTGAAGGGTTTTCTTCCAATGGGCAGCATGATCTGACTACTCCTTTTCCACCAGGATCACTCTGCCTGCCAAGTTGAAAATTGACTCAAGCGAAGAAAGAGCAGAGAACAGTTTGGAACTATTCCAATAATCCAGGAGGGAGAATGACAGTGACTTGGAACAAAAGGATAGTCTTGAAGAGGTGACAAATAGATACTGGGCACATTTTAAAAATGCAGTCAACAGGATTTGCCAAATATCAGACATGAGATATAAAAGAAAGATAAGTTTATATAAGAGTCAAAAAAGAGAGAGGTTTGAGGTTTGAACAACTGGAAATGGTGGAGTTATCTAAACAAAGAGAGGGAAGCCTACCACAATAAGACCATTCCATAATCATGTCTAAACACAGACAAACATGAGTGTTGTTCAAATATGACCAACTATCCTCCTATCCTGTCTCATTAGTGACTCTTGCTTCTTTACCAGTTTCAGGTTTAGCCTTGCTCTAGTCTACCTTCCCTCATAGATAAGATTTATTGAGATAACCAAAGAAGATAGAATTCAATCCAGAATGAACCTTTACTTCCTTTGACCCTCCACAAAATCACCCAACCAAGGTCCAAACCCTATAGTAATCCTTTCTAACACCATCTTACTAAAACCCCCATGGTTTTCTATGAGTATGTGTTCTTCCTGCTGCAGCAAGTGATAAACCTAACCTATTCAGATGCAGGCATGTTCTAGGTGCATTTGGCTGGAAGGCATTGGCATGAGCAAATACATAAACAATGTATAAGCTCTGAGGACTGGGCCTTGAAGCACTCCAACACGTAAAGTTCCAAGAGATGAAATGGGGCCAATCAAGGATACTGAGAAGAACAGCCAGGGTTACAAAAGGTAAACTAGGAAGGTATACTGTCCTGGAAGCCAAGGAGGTATGAGAAGGATCAGCTGCACCAAGTGATTTTGAGCAGTGGAGTAAGAAGATGACTGAGAACTGATATGGCAACTCACTAAGTCATTTGTGACCTTGCTAATGACAGCTGAATGGTGGAAATATGATTGACATACATACAGGAGAGAATAAGGAAGAGAAACTGGAGGCAGCATGCATATGGAATCTTTCAAGATATTTTTATGTGAAGGAAAGAGCAGAAATGAACAATAACTGGAGGGTGAAATGGGATCAAAAGAGGGCTTCATTAAGATGGGGGAAATGGCAAATTTTCTATATTGATTGGAACAACAATCTAGTAGAGAGGGGGAAATTATAATGTAAGATAGAAAGCACTGCTGGAGCCATGTTCTTGTATGAATGGGGCTGGGTCCTACTATTCATGTGGAAAGGTTGGCTCAGGAGGGTGGGTAAAGAAGAGATGGGTATGTAGGTATGCAGACTAAATAAGTTGGGTGGGTACTGAGCTTGAGGAAGAGATTCCTTCTCTTCTGATTGCTTCTAGTTCTCAGGGAAAGAGGATGCAAGATCACTAGCTGATGGCTGACAGCAAGGATGGGAAAGAGTGGAGGTTAGAGGCTTGAGGAGACAGAAGGAGATACTTGTCTAGGAAAATGAACATAAATGGGGTCTAGGGAAATAAAGTATGATTGCTGCGTAGCATGTAGACTCCATTTGGAGTAAGCAAACAATAATTAATCCATTCATTTTCCATGTACTTCTTCCTTCAGCAAATATTTACATAAACATAAAATATCATAATAAATAGTAAATGTGAGAGATGAAGCTGTGAACTTGGCTGCCTCTCACCTTTATGCTTCTCTTCTCTCTAATTGTAAAAATCCTCTAAGGTTCTCTCCTCAGCTCCTCTTCTTTCCCTTTTTAAATTCTGTCCCTTTCAAATGTCATCTAATCCCATGCTTTCAATTATAATGTATGGTTAGGGTAAAGTATTCCCAAATATATGCTTTCTCACCAAAAACTGTAGGACAATTGTCCAATATAATTATAATGGAACAAGTATTTGTCATTATAAATTTTCTAATAGCCACATTAAAGTCAAAAAACACAACGTAAAATTTTAATATTTTACTTAGATGAAATTACATAGCTGAAACATTATAACTTCAAGAAATAAGGTAAAAAAGTATCAAGATAGTTTGCATTTTTGTGCTAAATCTTCAAATTTCAATGTGTATTTTACATTTAGAGCACTTCTCAATTTACACCAGCTACATTTCAAGTGCTCAATATGTGGTCTTAATAAGAAGTACAGCTCTAGTCTCTCATTTTCAACTGACTGCTGGACATGTCTGACTCAATATCCTGCAAGAACAACTGAAAATTTCCAAAACTAAATTAATTATATTTACTCGGGTCTGTTCCTCCTCTTGTCTTTATTTAATTTCTATTTTACTTTATCCTTTTCCTTATTTTCCATTGAGAAAAGGGTCAGAACAGGTATTTCTTGAAGTCTCTTTCTTTCTGTTCCTGATGTCATGCTAGTTCTTGCCATGATTATTTTTTGCCTGGACAATTGTGATAACCTCCTAAACAATCTCTTCATTTGTTATCTCCTCTGCATTTTGTACTCCTCTGTCAGATGAATCCTTCTTGAACTCTGGTTTTATGGTGTCACTTTAAGACCTATTGGAAGGTTATTTCTGCAGATTGTAGTTTCCAAAGAGGATCCACCAATGTAGATACAGTATGTGGTTGATACTTATCCACACTGAGGTGAGATCTATGTTCTCTCCCTTGAATCTGGGAAGGGTTGTAACCAAAACAGAAGCAATGCTGCATAATTCTGAGGTAGGCCATAAAAGGCAGTATGGCTTCCACCTGGCTCTCTCTCTTGGACAAGTCTTGGGAGTCCTGAGCCAACATGTAAAAACCCCAGCTATACTGAAGCTACCATGTAAGAGAAATCATTTGGAGAGACCACAGAGAGACAGATATCCAAGGATCCTCAATTATTCCTGCCCCAGTTGTTTGAGGCTTCAGATGACTTCACCCCCCACACTTCAGGGGGCCCACACTGATGCCAAGTGGCATAGGAATGAACTATCCCCTTCAAGTCCTACCCCAATTGTAGACTCATAAGCAAAATAAATTTTGCTGTTGCTTTTTAATTTTTTAAATTTCAGAATATTACAGGGATACAAACATTTTGGTTACATAAATTGCTTTTGTACCATTTGAATCAAAATTATAAGTGTGACCATCCCCCAGATAGTGTGCATTATTATACCAATTAGGTGTGAATTTATTCATCCCCATCACCTACTCCTACCTGCTTGATTTCTGGTGAATGTTATTTTCATATGTGCACATGAGTGATCAATTAGTTCCAATTTAATGGTGAGTACATGTGGTGTTTCTTTTTTTTTTTTTTCATTTTTGTGATAGTTACTTCACTTAGAAGAATGGTCTCCAGTCCCATCCAGGGTAATATAAGAAATATTAGTTCATCATTTTTTATGGCTGAGTAGTACTCCATGATATACACATACCACATTTTATTAATCCACTCATGTGTTGATGGGCACTTGGGTTGTTTCCACATCTTTGCAATTGTGAATTGTGCTACTATAAACCTTCTAGTGCAGGTGTCTTTTTTTCCTTTTGGTAAATACCTAGTAGTGGAATTGCCGGATCAAATGGTAGTTCTACTTTTAGTTTTTTGAGGTATCTCCATACTACTTTCCAACGAGGTTGACTTAGTTTGCAGTCCCACCAGCAGTGTATTGAGTGTTCCTGTCTCTCTGCATCCACACCAGTATTTGTTGTTTTGGGAATTTTTGGTAAAAGCCACTCTTACTGGAGTTAAGTGAAACCTCATTGTGGTTTTGATTTGCATTTCCCTCATGATTAGAGATGTTGAGCATTGTTCCATATATTTGTTGCCCTTTAGTCTATCTTCTTTTGAAAAGTTTCTGTTCATGTCTTTTGTATACTTTTTAATGGTCCTGATTTGGCTTGTTTGATTTTTTCTTGCTTATTTGCTTGAGTTCTGTATAGATTCTGGTTATTAGCCCTTTATCAGATGTATAGCATGCAAATATTTTCTCCCATTTTGTAGTTTGTCTGTTCTCTCTAATGATTATTTATTTGGCTAGGTGGTTAAATTTTTTAGTGAAGGAACTTCATTTTCAGTTTGACTTTTAATAGTAGATTTCCAAAGTTTTTTGATAAATGCCTAGACCTAAAGTGTCATGCTCCACTTCTCCAGAGTTTGCTGTAATTCCTGTTTCCACATTTAATATCTACATGACTTGGGGAGATTTCACTGATTTTCTGTAGCCTTAATTATCTATATAACCATCAATATTTTATGAAAAAAATATATATGTAAATGTAAAATATATCACATATTTATAGGAGAGGACTTTTAAAAGTTCATGGAAAAATAGAATTAAAATATAAAAATAAAAAATATAAAATTTATTTGTCAATATAATTTCCATCAAGTTCAAGATACTTTTTTAAGTGATAGTACCAGCCATTTAGTTCATCTCTAAAGAACTGAGTGTCTTGGGTATTTAATCATGCTAATGCAGTCTTTTTTACATTATTTCCTTGGTTAATAACCAAGGAAAAAGGGATGCCCTTTAAAGATTTTTTAAGATTAGGAAACCAAAGGAAGTCAGAAGAAGCCAAATCAGGACTAGAAGGTGGATGCCTAATGATTTTCCATTGAAACTCTTGCAAAATTGTCTTGTTTGATGAGAAGAATGAACAGGAGCAGGTACGTTGTTGTGGTGGAGAAGAATTCTCTGGTAGAAGCTTTCCTGGTATGTTTTTCTACTAAAGTTTTGGAAACTTCTCAAAAACTTTCATAATAAGCCGATGTTATCATTCTTTGGCCCTCCAGAAAGTCAAGCAAAATGTCTTGATTATCCAAAAAATCTGTTGCCATGACCTTTGTTCTTGACTGGTTTACTTTTGCTTTGTCTGGATCAGTTCCACTTCTTGGTAGCCATTGCTTTGGTTGTGCTTTGTCTTCAGGGTCATACTATTGTAGTAAAGCCATGTTTCATCTCCTATTATAGTTCTTCAAAGAAATGCTTCAAGATCTTGATCCCGCTTGTTTAAAATTTCCATTGAAAGCTCTTCTTTTGACTGCAGCTGATCCGATCACAATGGTTTCAGCATCCATCAAATGGAAAGTTTTCTCAACCTTAATTTTTCATTCAGAGTTGTGTAAGCTGAACCAATTGAAGTGTCTATGGTGTTGGATATTGTTTCTGCTGTTAATCATCTGTCCCCTTCAATTAGGGTACAAACAAGATGAATTTTCTTTTCACAAATTGATGTAAATGGTCTGCAACTATGAGTTTTATTTTCAACATTGTCTCTTCCCTTCTTTTAGTAAGTCAACCATTTGTAAACTCCTGATTTCTTTGGAGCGTCATCTCTATAAACTAAAGAGCAGCAATAATTTCACCACTTTTCCACTCAAGATTCACTATAAATTTGATGTTTATTCTTGCTTCAATTTTAGCAGAATTCATGTTGCTTTGATAGAGGCTCTTTTCAAACTGATATCTTATCCTTCTTAGTGCCTCAAACTAAAAACTGTTCAGATATGTTATATTAAGTTAGTACAAATTTATTTTGGTGCAAAAAATTTGAAATTCATCCAGTTTTTATAATTCAAATTTTCCTTGAACTTTTGAATATCCCTTATATATCATGAATACATATATATATATATATATAGTGCTGGACATTTAATAGGAGATAAATTCATAATTATTTCCATTTTTTCCATAGGGTGATGAGTATAACTGGTGATGATAATCTACTTTCCTGCATAACTATTTACCCCCCCACACACACACTTTCTTCCCATCTTTTTCCCTGCATTACTCTAAGAGACTTACCTTCAGTATAACTCCTTCTCCAATATATGCCTACCTTTTGTGATACCTAGGCTTCAAATACAGGGACAGGAACTCATCCTTACAAAAAGATTTTGGTTTCTTCTTTTAATGGATTTACCTTCTCTTGATTTTCTTATGTGACTAATACAATTTTTGTAATGTAAGTTTATCATCTTTGAGTATATAAGTTCCAAACAAAGATAAATATTCATGAATTCACAAGAAATCATTCTTTAAATATTTCCTTTTCTACTTGACTTTGCCTGGGTGTCGGTATGAGATTTTACAAATACGTTTATGTTTTTCTTAAAGCCTTATTTGTTTTCTCATGGGACTATGGTGTGTAAAGAAAGTTTAGTAATGAATGACTCATTTCTATGCAGATTGTGAATTAGAAAAATGCTGATGTGTACTTTATTTTCACTACTCTGGGATAACAAAAAAGATTAGACTAAGTATGCCCTGGTCAAGCTAAGTTAGCTCCTAGTATTGGAAGAGAAGATGGATGAGCACTGCTCACAGAGGCAAATGCAACCACCTCAGCCTTTTCCACTACCCTCTCTTAAACTGCTGAAAATTCCTCTCTGGAATGGATTTGTTGAACCAATATCCTCCATGAACACAGATATTTCACTAGTAATACCACTGCAGGAATAAAATAGTCATAGTCAACGGATATAATGAAGTCTGCAAAATTTAATGAAACAATCTGATTACGTGAAAGTCAATTCTTAGTTAATGGAGAATACTCTATATTCATCCAGCCAACCTCCAGGCCTCTGTCACTGAGCAGCCAATCATTATTCTTTGCCAATGGTCCATAATGGAGGGTGGGGGTGAGGTGGGGTGGAAATGGTATGTGCTTTGGAGTCAGGCCAAATAGGGTGCAAACCCTGGACTCCACTTACTAGCTGTAATAGGCAATGATATGGACTAAATTGTATCCCCTTAAATTAATATGCTGAAGCCTTAACCCCAGCTGCAACTGTATTTGGACATAGGGTTTTTAGGAGGTAATTAAGATTAAATGAGGCTGTAGGGATGAGGTCCTAATCTGATGGCATTGGTAACCTTGTAAGAGGAAGAGAGAAATCACTCTTTTTCTCCATGCATGCACTGAGGAAATGCCATGTGAGCACACAGCCAGAAGATAGCCATCTGTGAGCTAGAAAGAGAACCAGAACCCGACCATGCTGGCACCCTGATCTCAGATATTTCCAGCCTCCAGAACTGTGAGAAAATACATTTCTCTTCTTAAGCCACCCAATCTATGGCATTTTGTTATGGCAGCTGGAGCTGATTAGTACAGCAAGTGACTTAACCCTTTGCTTCTTCATTATAATGGGGATAACAATATTGCCTACATCACAAGGACTAAAAGAGATTATGGACATAAGGACTTGGAAATAAGAAGAAAAGAGTTTGAGTAAAAATATTGCCCAGATTTATATATGATTGCAAATTAGGTTTGGTTACACACCCCTAACCCTAAGGATCAGAGTCTCCCAGAATGCTTTTTAAAAATATAGATTCCTAGACTCACATTAGACCTAAAATATTGGAATCTCTCTGAAAGGACTAAGAAATCTGGATTTTAACAAATTCCAGGTGATCTGTACTCTAAAATTTAGGAGCACGTCCTCAAAGGAATGGTACATTAATCAGGGTCTCAAAATGTTGTTCTATAAATGCTTTATGCCAGAAACTCAGATTAAAGCAATTTGTGTCAGTAGATGCCAATCGACAAGGAAAAGATTAACAGAAGCTCTTATCTGAAAGCTGCTATCAGAGTCTGCCTTGGCTATTGTTAATCTGCATGTGAATACTTTAGATGTACTACAAAGGACGGTGGGTGGGTGCTGGTTGTAAAATTAATTAAGATAATACAAGATGACTGTACAATTTTATAAACTGCCACCCTATTTAAATAGCACTTTATGATCAATAATATATTAGAACACAGTGTGTTCAGAAAAAAAATGAACTGAAGGATGTTACTGCTTATGATTCTCTATCTGTACTGTCTTGTATAAATAAGTAGCAGGTGAAGTCGTCTTTCTGTAGGCGCATGTAACAGCTGAGCAGAAGGAAAACATCAGCGCTGTTCCTCCCTGGCTCACAGAAATATTGACTTCTTTTTTAGCGATACTAAGTCTCATCTAAATGATTAAATCTTTAAAAAGAATGCCAAATACCCAGCAAATGGTAATTACAATGCCTAATCCACCTCCTCACTTCTTCCTGCAAGACAATATTTACTCTGGGTTATGTGTTTGCCAGAACAATCATAGCCCGGCTTCAGCTGGTGGGTGTTCAGCTGTATCTTTGCCATGCATTTTTGCAAGATGTTATGAAGAACCAACTGAAACTAAGAAGTTTCGTCAATGGTTAAAAATGTCTCACTAGAAATGTATTAGCATTTTCCCTTGGATCTCAATTTGGTTTCTTTTTTTATTCCAAATATTTTTAGCTCCCTTCTCTCTTCCTTCCTTTGCTAATGTGCCTAATCTCACAAGCCATATGTGATAATGAGTTTTGTTATTTTATAGCCCCATTTAGTTTATCTAATGGATTTATTCCTTACTGAGCTTCTACCCTGTACCAGGCACTGTGCTAGTTACTAAAGTTCAGATCTGCCAAAATTGACATGAAATAAAATAGGAGGTCGATATTCCAAACACTACATGGAGCACGTTTGTGCTCCACGGCAGGGTTATGTCTAGCATTATGTGTCATGGATAGTTATCTTCTTTCAGGACATTTATCACTTTTTATAATACACTTATAAGTCTCATTATTATTTTTATCATCCTTGAACAACTGTTTGTAAATTAAATACTTTTTTTCCATCCAATTTCCCTCATATGTTTTTCACAATTGTATTAGTTTTCTATTGCTGCTGTAACAAATTACCACAAACTTAGTGCTTTAAAGCAACACAAATATATTGTCTTATGGTTCTGGAGGTCAGAATCCTGAAATGGGTCTCATTAGCCTAAAATCAAGGTGTCAGCAGGACAGCACTCCTTTCTGAAGGCTCCTGGGTAGAATTTGTTTTCTTGTCTTTTTCAGCTTCTTGAGGCTGCTTACATTTGTTGGTTGATGGTCACCTTCCATGTCAAAGCCAGCAATAACCAACTGAATCTTTCTCAGGATGCCATGAAGGATCTTTTGCCTCCCTTTTCTCCATTTAAGGACCTGGTTATCACAGTGGATCTACACAGAGAATCTGGGATGATCTCCTTATTTTAAATTCAGCTGATTGGCAATCTTAATTACATTTTCAACCTTAATTCTCCTAGGTAACATAATATATTCACAGGTTTCAGAGTATAAGACATGGACATTTTTAGGGGGGCATTATTCTTCCTACAACAAATAACAAACATGTGGTGATTCATTCTCTCTCTTTCTTCCTCTCTCTCTCTCTCTCTATTTCTTTCTCTCTCTCTCTCCCTCTATTGCTTCAGAGATTAAATGCCATTTACTAAGTCTTTTTCTTCTTATAGCATTGTTTTTTTGATGGGAGTGCCTCTTCTTTTCATCAGTTTCTGATTTACAAATCACCTGTATTTGGAATCAAATAAACAAGTTATAAAGACTCATCCTAATGTTCAGTATCCTATACCCTCTTAAACATCTCTTTCTTGTATCCTTCTGCACAAGGCTGTCCTGGTCTTCCTCCTGTGTCTACAGCTGGTTGTGCCTTTGTAGTTTACCCTTGCCATCTAGAATCTTTGTTCTATTTAGTGAATATTCTTTTCTCTATTCCACTTCAATAGAGGCAAATAGACTGCATTTAAAGTTTTTTTTTTTTAAATGTTTGTGTTTTTTCAGGTGTTACTGTTTTTAATGAGTTAATTTTTTTTTTTTTTTTTTTTTGATACAGAGTCTCACTTTGTTGCCCAGGCTAGAGTGAGTGCTGTGGCATCAGCCTGGCTCACAGCAACCTCAAATTCCTGGGCTCAAGTGATCCTGCTGCCTCAGCGTCCCAAGTAGCTGGACGCTGGCACAGGCATGTGCCACCATGCCCGGCTAATTTTTTCTATATATATTAGTTGGCCAATTAATTTCTTTTTATTTATAGTAGAGACGGGGTCTTGCTCTTGCTCAGGTTGGTTTCGAACTCCTGAGCTCAAACGATCCGCCCGCCTCGACCTCCCAGAGAGCTAGGATTACAGGTGTGAGCCACCGCGCCCGGCCTAATGTGTTAATTTTTTAATTATTATGGGTACATAATAGTTGTATATCTTTATAATATACATGTGATATTTTGAGACAGGCATACAATGTGAATTAATCAAATCAGGGTAATTGGGGTATTCATAAACTTGGGCATTTATCATTTTTTTGTGCTAGGAACATTACAATTCCACTCTTTAAGGTACTTTACAGTATAACCTAACTTATTGTTGATTATAGTCACTTTGTTGTACTATCAAATATTATTCATTTTATCTATGTAACTATACTTTTGTACCCATTGACCATCTGCACTTTATCCATTCTCCACCCCTGCTACCCTTCCCAGCCTCTGGTAACCTCATCCTATTTTGTATCTCCATGAGATCAATTGTTTTGAATATTTAGCTTTCACATATGAGTGAGAGCATGCAAGATTTGTCTTTCTGTGCTTGGCTCATTTCACTTAATGTTCTCCAGTTCTATCCATTTGTTGCCAATGGCAGGATTTCATTCTTTTTGTGGCCAAATAATATCCCATTGTGTATATGTACCACAATTTCTGTATCCATTCATCCACTGATAGACAGTTATGTTGGTTCCAAATCTTGGCTGTTGTGAATGGTGTTGCAATAAACATAGGAGTGCAGATATTTTTTCATTATACTGATTTCCCCTCCTTTGGATACATACCCAGCAGTAGGATTGCTGGGTCACATGGTAGTTCTATTTTTAGTTTTTTGAGGAATCCATACTGTTCTTGATAGTAGGTTCACTAATTTACATTCCCACCAACAGTGTACAAAGGTTCCCCTTTCTACACATCCTCGCCAGCATTTGTTATTGCCTATCTTTTTGATAAAAGCCATTTTAACTGGGGTGAGAGGATATCTCATGGTAGTTTTGATTTGCATTTCTCTGATGACTAATGATTTTGAGCATTTTTTTCATATACATGTTGGCCATATGTACGTCTTTTGAGAAATGTCTATTCAGATCCTTTGCCCATTTTTTAATGAGATTATATTTTTTCCTATTGCATGTTTATGTTCCTTGTATATTTTAGTTATTAATCCCTTGTCAGATGGGTAGTTTGAAAATATTTTCTCCCATTCTGAAATAGAAGTGACATTGTGGGACTTGTGATACTAAGTCAGGAGAATCCTTTTATCTACTGTCTAGGTCTGTTAGATCATTTTCTCTGGGAATCCTCAACTACCAAGTAAGATACCCAACTCTCTGAGACCACTGTATTGGAGAGGCTGCAGTCACATATCCATCTGTGCTCAATCTTCTAGCCATTCCCATCAGGATTCCAGAAATATAGTAAAGCTGACTTGGACTCTCTGCAGCAGCCTGACCATCAGCTGAATACCAGCAAGTAACTTCAGTCAATGCCATATGGCACAGAAGAATTTCTCAGACAGGCCCTTCCTGAATTCTTGACCCACGCATTTGATATAAATAGTGAGATGGTGGTTGTTATAAGCCACAAAATTTTGGGGTAGTTTATTATGTAGCAAGAGATGACTGGAATATTACCCAATGGATTTCTGGGCTTGAAAGTGAATCACGCAGTGCAAGTTAAGGTTCATTCTATGAGATTTAAAGCTGGCAAGATGCCAATGCATGCATTATTCTAGTACAGAAAACAAAAGACTTCATTTTTAGGCACTACCAGAGTCTTTAATCTTCCACATACACAGTTACTTACACAAAATGAAATATATCTTCTTTATTAACTTTTCAGATCTTCCTCTGATAAAGGCTAGAGTAATCTAATGGATATTAATTACAAAAACAGAAGCTCTAACCTCATCTGTGACATAAAATTAGTGTATACTTTCCACTATTAAAATGAAAGTTTGATGGGAAATTATCATTTTCCTTTCAAAAATGAGTTGCCCTGTATTCTTTTTCATTTATATTAGAAATTTACACAAACCTCACTTTTTTTCCTCTGTGTAAATGTATTCATTAGAAAGTCATATAGAATTTGGAAAAGTTTACACAATGAAAAACACATAGCCAAAAATTCATTTTTAAATAAAAAGAAGCTCAAAGGCATATGTATTTGCACAACATGAGTGTCTCCTTAAGCCATATGGTTATAATAACACAATACAATGAATAAGAAAAAATATACTTCAAAGCACTAAATTCCTAAGAAAAGATGAAAATACTGTCTCATTAAAGTATTTAAAAAAAATGTAAGTTGAAGCAATGAAAGTCAGTTACTAAAATACTCTAGTTCATAAGGAAGGAGAAAATGTAGTACCCAGTTAGTTTTTAATAAAAGGCAATAAAGCTACACCTAAATAATTATGATAACTTGATTTATGAATGACCTGCAGTTTGCCTTTCTATTCTGGTAACAAAAGATTTGCTTGGAAAATTTTACAGTGTAAATAAGACTGTAGAGAAAATGTTTAACTAATTTAAGGTTAAGGAAAACTGTTTTTATGATCAGATGCTAATTTGCATAAAATAACATTTTAATTACTTATCAGGCTTAAATACCATCAAAGCAGATTCCAGATGGACATTTGATGGATTAATATAGTTTGATTTATTATATATGTAGGAAAAAACCAGCTAGAATTGCATTTTAAAAAAGTTTCACTCATACATATTTCCATTTATAAAATTTAATGAAGTAGTTGACATCTCTAGAAACTCAATATTAGGCTGATTGTCTGATGTAAGAACCTGAAGAATAAGTATGTATATTAAGCAAAGGAATGCCTTTGAATTTTTATTAATAGGATATGGAATTCTTGGTTCATGAGCAAGTGATTCTGTGCATCATTCAATTAAGCACTCTTGAGCTTCCCAGTAAGGTTGACTGATGTCAAGGACCACTTCAAAAGCTGGGACAGTTCTGGTAACAGAATCGGCCCTTAGTTCATAGCCAAACTGAAATGGACAAAGTATGTTTTTAGTCCAATTTCTTTTCCCAATGGTTCTCTCTTCCTCCCCTACCAGGTATCTATTCCTCTATGATTCCAAGGTCACTCTGTTCTCTTCTAAAATTTATAATTCTCAGTATCAGATTTTGTCAGCTAATGAAAAACTTGTGCTTAAGTATAAGTGTGCTCAATGTTTTTCATTCTTTAGATGTCATTGCACCTGCAAGAAGAATTAAATATTTTAATATCTGGGTGTTTGAGCTAGAGACACCCAAGTTTGAATCTCAGTGTTTCCATTTACCTAGAGCAGTGCTTCTCAATATTCATGTGCACAGAAATCAACTGGATGTCTTATTAAAATGCATATTCTTATTCAGTCACATGGAGATAGGCCTGAGATTCTGCATTTCTAACAACTACCCATGTGATGCTGTAGATGCTATTCCATGGACTATGCTTTTTGTAGCAAAAACCTAAAACATCTTACCTGCCTCTGTTTCCTCACCTGTCAACTAAAAACAATAATGCCTATTCATACAGTTGTTGCAGGTGTTACATGAGTTGCCTTGTATAAGGTGCCTGGTGTAGTTCCTGGCCAAGAATCATGCAATGTGTGGTGGGTGTGGTGGTGGTAGTAAGTAGTATGATGACATAAGAGTTTTATAATATTAATATATTAGAAAATATCGGGCTGAAGACCTTGGAAATAATTTTTAAGTGTAGGAACTTACTTGGATAGCAAATGCTGTTCTTCAGAGGCAGCACACTCAACCACCTGCACCTGGGGCTTTTCCTGATGGGCAAAACATACACCTGGATAGTTCCTCAGTTGTCCTCCAGTAATTTAAGATTACAGAGGCTTCCAAGAGTTCATGGAAATGTTTTAGACTCTGTGATCCTAATGTTACAAGATATTATCTGTGAGTTAACATTTTCCTTCACAGCCCAACTTAGATGTTTTCAGTAGTGAATTCAGGACAAGGGGACATGGAAAAGGGTCTTTGTTTTGTTGTGTTTTTTTGTTAGTATCAACAGGTCTGGAGGAATCTGCATTGAGTGTTTCAGCAAGGGGAGAATTCAAATGCAATGTTACAATGCCTGTTATGTTCATAAAATAGTATGTGGAAGATAGAAGTAGGATATGATATTCATCTCATCTTTATCCCCAAGGGTCTTCAAGAACTTGAAATTAAACAGTTTCTCCTTGATAAGGGATAGTAGCTGGGGAAGGAATATGAACCTCTTCTTTAATGTCTTTGGTTGCTTACATTACTCTGTAATTCCAGGAACCACTGCATATCAGTGCAGAATAACTGGAGTTTCAATACCTCAATGCTGAACAAGCAGACCAGAGAAACAAAAGAAGAAAGGTGATATTACGAATACTTGGCTGTATCACTGGAGTCTTACTGTCCATGTTTTATTGGCTGATTTTTCTGAAAAACACATTTTTTCTCTTGAGTCTTTTTTTCAAGATGCTATTTCTAAAAGGTCAGTTATTTGTCATATCACTATTACTGCATATTAAAATGCAGAATACATCAAATTAGAATAAGCTAAAAATATTCCAGCAGTTCGCTCAGTGCATATTTTAATGACAACATTTTTAAGATTGGTATATTTAAGGGCACAGGTAGTATTTACCATTGAATATCTAACAAGATTTCCTCATTTGAGGCAATGGTTATCTTTCATAATCCATTTGAAATAGCCTTCACGGTCCCTTTAACTTTAAGAGGATATGTTTTCCTTCTTGGATTTTTTAAGGGAGGCATTACAAGTCTTTGATTTTCTGCAGTACTGCCTGAAAGATGAAGATGTCAAGATGGATGACAGCTAATGAACTGAATGCTCAATAGTTCATCACCTTGGTTTTTCCTGAAACCATTTCTTGTCCTTGCCTGGTAAATTGAAATCACTTGACTTTGTTGCAATACCTGACAGGAGTCAAATTCCTAAAATATCTGGGCAGAAGCAAATTCTTTTAGCATCACAAATCTTCTACTGTCCAAGCCTGTTAGGTCAGTGGGTTAAGGTGAGAAAAGATGAGACCATGGTCATGTTCTATCTGGCACTTGTTGCCTCCTTTGACTCTGACAAAAAGTGCTGTAGACATTGATCCTCTCACCTTGCCATTGAAAGAGAGAGTGAAGTGAGAATTGTGCATATCAACACAAGTGCATTTCCACTCTTGGAAAAATAGCTCAGACAGTAAGTCTACTCATGATTGACCATTTATATCATCTTGACTTGTAAAGTATATTTATAGTTTTCATGTTCAAATAGTCATTAATGTCAAGACATATTTGAATTATAAAGTTGCATATACTTAATATTGTTTTCTAAACACTGAAACAGTCCATATACATAGAATATTAAATAATACCAATCAATTTCTTTTTAGGTGACATATTAGCATAAGCTGTATTAAAGGAAATAGTCTTAATCAAGATTTTGACATATCTGATATGGCATCAACTTTAGCTATAATTATAAGGAATAATTGTTATTCATAGTTGATAATATTCCTAAATGCCAAGCTTTATTAGTACTAAATGTGAAGCCTTTCTGGATATATCTATATCAACTAAGTGAAGAAAATAATGGCCAATTAAACAGTTCTTTGGTTTATAATCTTGATGTAA